>NW_016806937.1:2698945-2702676 GCF_001698545.2 Rhinopithecus bieti | reverse complement strand
CGCTCTGTCGCCCAGGCTGGAGTGCAGTGGCTGGATCTCAGCTCACTGCAACCTCCGCCTCCCGGGTTCACGCCATTCTCCTGCCTCAGTCTCCCAAGTAGCTGGGACCACAGGCGCCCGCCACCTCACCCAGCTAATTTTTTGTATTTTTAGTAGAGACGGGGTTTCACCATGTTAGCCAGGATGATCTCGATCTCCTGACCTCGTGATCCGCCCGTCTCGGCCTCCCAAAGTGCTGGGATTACAGGCTTGAGCCACCGCACCCGGCCACTTTTGTAATTTCTTATGCCTGTCTTTACTGTAGTCTCTGAACATAAATTGTGAAGATTTCATGGACATTTATCACTTCCCCAATTAATACTCTTATAATTTCTTATGCCTGTCTTTAATCTCTTAATCCTGTTATCTTTGTAAGCTGAGGACGTATGTCACCTCAGGACCATGGGATGATTGTGTTAACTGTACAAACTGTAAAACGTGTGTTTGAACAATATGAAATCAGTGCACCCTGAAAAAGAAGAATAACAGCAATTTTCAGGGAACAAGGAAAGATAACCATAAGATCTGACAGCCTGCGGGGTCAGGCAAAATAGAGCCAGGTTTTTCTTCTTGCAGGAAGCGAGTAGGAGAAATATTGCTGACTTCTTTTCTCAGCAAGGAATAACCCTGGGGAAGGAATGCATTCCTGGGGGGAGGTCTATGAACAGCTGTTCTGGGACTGTCTGTCTTATGTGGTTGAGATAAGGATAAAATACGCTCTGGTCTCCTGCAGTGCCCTCAGGCTTACTAGGATTGGGAAATTCCAGCCTGGTAAATTCTGGTCAGACTGGTTTTCTGCTCTTGAACCCTGTTTCCTATTAAGATGTTTATCAAGACAATGCATGCACAGCAGGACACGGACCCTCATCAGTAATTCTAATTCTACCCTTTGCCTTGTGATCTTTTATTGCCTTTGAAGCATGTGATCTCTGTGACCTACTCCCTATTCATACACCCCTCCCCTTTTGAAATACCTAATAAAAACTTGCTGGTTTTGTGGCTCAAGGTCACCATCATGGTTCTACCAATAATGTGATGACACCCCCGGAGGTCTGGCTGTAAAATTTCTCTCTTTGTACTCTTTCTCTTTATTTCTCAGACTGGCCGACACTTAGGGAAAATAGAACCTACATTGAAATATTGGGGGCTGGTTCCCCCAGTAATCTGTGAGTAGCAAGCTATCATTTCAACAGCAGTAAGCTCCTGCTCTGTTGGTGTCACCATAGCTAAATGATAATAAAACCTACGTTTAAAGCAATGGACAGAAAAATGTCCATCTTTCTTTTCACTAACCTCTGACTGCAACTGGGTGTTTCCTTCAGTTATCACTGTAGCAACAAACCACAGTAGTATTAACAGTGTCAGTTGTAAGAATTAAAGACAGAGGAAATAAACATGAAAGGTGGCTTGGCAGTTAACACAAGTTTATTTTAGAGAAAACAAACCTGAGGGGGGCATGTGGCCAAGTTAGGTTAGAGGCACACTTTTTTAGAGTCTAATTTTTAAGGATTCAGGGTGGGAGAGTTTATTAGAGCTTGGACTGCTTTTGTGTTTTCTGGTTGTGCTTATTCAGGAGAGAGAGTTGTGTGTCTGTTCGCATACATCTTTCTGCAGCTGCAGGCATACCCCCCGAGTCTGCTTTTAGCTTCCCTATTTTAGTGCTGAAGGGAAGGAAATGTACTTATTAAGGCCCACTGTTTTACTGGGGCCCATTGTATGAGGGTGAAGTTTAGCATTTACCCAAGAGACTTTCCTCCCACCTCCGTCTGTGCCTAAGTTGTTTTATCTGTGTTTTACTGTTTGCTCTTTCTGGCTGCTTGTAGTTACAAGGGAAGTGATTTCCTTAAAATGCATAAGGCTAAGAAGGGAGCTGGAGCTTAAAGTGGCAGTGTTTGTCCGAGATAACAGTGCTCCTGTTCTATCATTAGTGTCTTTGCTTCATTAGAAACCATAAATCAGCCTGGTGTGGTGGCTCGTGTCTGTAATTCCAGCAATTTGGGAGGCTGAGATGGGAGGATTGCTTGAGCCCAGGAGTTCAAGACCAGCCTGGGAAACATAGGGGTACCCCATCTTTACAAAAAATAAAAAATTAGCTGGGTGTGGTGGTGCATGCCTCTAATCCCAGCTACTTAGGGAGGCTGAGGTGGGAGGATCATTTGAGCCCAGCAGGTCAAAGTTGCAGTAAGCCATGATTGCGCCACTGCACTTCAGCTGAGTGACAGAGCAAGACCCTGTCTCAAAATTAAAATAAATAAATAAACAAACATAAAAATAGGCTGGGTGTGGTGGCTCACGCCTGTAATCCAGCACTTTGGGAGGCCGAGGCAGGCGAATCACCTGAGGTGAGGAGTTCAAGACCAGCTTGGCCAACATGGCCAAACCCCATCTCTACTAAAAATACAAAAATTAGCCAGGTATGGTAGTGTGTGCCTGTAGTCCCAGCTACTTGGGAGGCTGAGACAGGAGGCAGAAGTTGCAGTGAGCTGAGATCATACCACTGCGCTCCAGCCTGGGCAACAGAGCAAGACTCTGTCCAAAAAAAAAAAAAGAAAGAGGAAGAGGAAGAAGAAGAAGAAGAAGAAGAAGGAAGTAGGAAGGAGGAAGGAGGAAGGAAGAAGGAAGAAGGAAGTCAGTAGATGTAAAGGAAGAGCAGAGATTACAGCCAGGAAGAAGGCAGACACCATGTCCTCCAAACATATCAAGTTTCCTAGAGGAAATAGGCACAAAATTCATGCATTTGACCATTCATCCATTAAAAACAAAATTGGGCTGGGCACAGTGGCTCATGCCTGTAATCCCAGCACTTTGGGAGGCCAACATGGGCAGATCATTTGAGGTCAGGAGTTCGAGACCATCCTGGCCAACATGGTGAAACCCCGTCACTACTAAAAATACAAAAATTAGCCTGTGTGGCAGTGTGGGCCTGTAGTCCCAGCTACTCAGGAGGCTGAGGCAGGAGAATGGCTTGAGTTCAGGAGGTGGAGGTTGCAGTGAGCCAAGATTGCACCACTGCACTCTGGCCTGGGCAACAGAGCAAGTCTCTCTCTCTCTCTCTATAAATTTATATATATATATATACATATTTATATTTATATATAAAACTCTGGCCCAGGATATATTTTAACTTATTTCACATCTCCTATTATCATCCTATTATTCATCAGGTATGGAGACAAAAGTGGCTCCATCTTGGATGCTAATCTACAGTGTTAAATTCTGATCAGCCCCAGTCCCATGAACACCACCTGATTGCTACTTTATTTACTGTCCTTAGTATAAGAAACTCTACTCCTGCTTTTAGAGTAAAGCAACCTTGATGTTATCACACAAATTAGAGATTGTGACACACATAGCATTCTTTCTTGTTTTGGAGAGCTGCCTTTCATTGTCTTGCTGGAATATGTATACCTTTTCCCTATAGTAGATAAACCTTGGGTCTGGGGAGTAACAGGTGCAGAGATCTACTTGTCTTGTGGCTACCTAAGGCCATGCTTCTGTCTCTAAGTTCCCAAATAAATCCATCAACACCGACAAACTAAATTTGTCTGCCTTCTCTTTGGCTTCTTGGCTTCTTTAGCATTTGGGGGTCACTTTGCTTATATGACTCTTTCATGGAACATCAGATGAGAATTATCATCCATGGCTTGAGACCATTTCTTTCAATTTCTAAAACATTTTATTTTGTAGTACAG
>NW_016806937.1:2686099-2697278 GCF_001698545.2 Rhinopithecus bieti | reverse complement strand
TTGCAGCGAGCCAAGGTCACACCATTGCACCAGCCTGGGGACAAGAGCGAGACTCCATCTCAAAAAATATATGTAATTTGTATACATATATACACACATATATATATATTTATATTTATACTTATATATTTATATATATTGTTAGTGACAGTGAAGTGGCATGGAAATGTGGCAAAAATCTGAATGCCAAACTTGGGGTACACTCTGCCAAATGGCATCCCAAGGTCTTGAGAATACTCCTGCATCATAGCCATCTCGATGCTGCTCCTCTGAGAGGTCTACTCGTTCCTTCGTTCATTCTTTTTTTTTTTTTTTGAGGCGGAGTCTCGCTCTGTCGCCCAGACTGGAGTGCAGTGGCCAGATCTCAGCTCACTGCAAGCTCCGCCTCCTGGGTTTACGCCATTCTCCTGCCTCAGCCTCCCGAGTAGCTGGGACTACAGGCGCCTACCACCTCGCCCGGCTAGTTTTGTATTTTAGTAGAGACGGGGTTTCACCGTGTTAGCCAGGATGGTGTCGATCTCCTGACCTCGTGATCCGCCCGTCTCGGCCTCCCAAAGTGCTGGGATTACAGGTTTGAGCCACCGCGCCCGGCCCGTTCATTCTTTTGTATGTATGACAGCACCAGGCTATTGAGCACCTATGGGTGCCAAGTTCTGTTACTTGACTAAGAACAGATCTAGCTGCTTCCTGCCACTCCCCATCTGGACATGAAATTCTTTCTATCGCTGTGCCAACCTTCTCTCCTTTTTTTGCCCCTCTCTTGATCTAAGAATCCCATTCCTGGGTGGGTTTGGTGTGTTAATGCTGGGCAAGTGAGCCTGCCTGGACCTATGGCCATCCCAGACAGCTGCAGCGGTGGGGGTGGGGGGCAATTGAAGGTCTCTAACTTCAAAGGTCCCTTGGGAGGTGCATGGGGTCCTCTTGGGGTTCCCAAGGACCAATCTGCCAGCTTGTGCAGCACCCTCAAAAAGGAAGGGGAAAAGGTCACACTCTATCTAGTATCCAGAAAACCACTTAGATGAGAAGCTCTTCTGTCTGCATTGGATAAGTTCCAACAGTAATCACAAATCTACTCCTTATCAACAAGTCCCTCACCTATCACAAGTAACCAAGTGCAACCTAGAAATGCCGTTGTCTTTTGTTCACACCCTATTTTTTTTTAGAAATCTGCACTTGGTTTGTGTATGAACATATATTACAACTGTTGTATGTGATAAAAATTTAAACTGCTTATACAGAAAATAGTTTGTTTTCTTTTTTTTTTAAAACAAAGGTCATTTACAGCCAGGCACGGTGGCTCATGCCTGTAATCCCAGCACTTTGGGAGGCCGAGGTGGGTGGATCACAAGGTCAGGAGATCGAGACCATCCTGGCTAACATGGTGAAACACTGTCTCTACTAAAAAAACACAAAATAATTAGGTGGGCATGGTGGTGGGTGCCTGTAGTCCCAGCTACTCGGGAGGCTGAGGCAGGAAAATGGCGTGAACTCGGGAGGCGGAGCTTGCAGTGAGCCAAGATTGCTGCTACTGCACTCCAGCCTGGGTGACAGAGCAAGACTCTGTCTCAAAAAAAAACGGTCATTTATGAGGTGAATTGAGAGGCCTGGGGACGCATCTGTTTCAGGCACCGCTGATCTAGGGAAGCCTTGGTTTCTCATCTCTGGCTCTTGCTTCTGTTGTGTTCACTTCAGTTTCAGGCTCTATTTTGTGGCCAGATGGAGATACGCATTCTAGTTCCTACCTCCTCTCTGGTTTCAGGTCCAGCGAACTTGCACGTGTCAGGAATGTGACCAGTGTTCTGAATTGGTCACATGCCTGTACCCACCATGGCTGTGGGGGTTGGAATTATTGATTGGTTTGGGGTGAGAGGCATCATGGACTCCTCCTCTGGAACTGATCAGCTTCTCCAGGAACATGTGAACCAATGGGATGGATCCCCAGAGGACAACAGGGGTATAGTTCCCAGAGGGGTAGAAAATGGATGCGGGCAGAAATAACAGCAGGTGTTCTTGGCCTCAAACAGATGCTAAGTGGAGGGGCTGGGGTTGCACCTGGGGTTTTGGACCACTAAGCCCCCATGGCCTGTGGCCTCCAGAAATGAGGTCTCATCCCTGTGGGTGAATCTCTCCCTGTCTCCATTCGTCTTTTGCAGCAAACCTCAGTCTGAAGTGAAACATCAGGAAATAATTCAGCCTTTTGTTTCATGGACACATACACAGAGCCTGTAGGTTCTGGACACATTCCTTAGATGAGTGGTAGTTGTGGGTGAGGCTGCAGGCATCTGTATCATATCTTTGGGGCCTGGAGGCCAAGCAGCAGCTTTCATTGGATGCTTCCCCTAGATCAGGGTACATGGGAACAAACCTGGGTTCAAGATCCCCCGTCAGCTCAGGGCTGTGCACAAGGAGTCTGGTAACAATTGGCAGATGAGGTAGAGGAGCTGGGAGCAGATGGGCCCTAGAGGGTCAGTCACTCCTTGGGGAAGTGCAGACAGGTGTGGTTGCAGCTCCCTGGCTGATTGGTGCCTGACTGAACCTAATGATGGACATGGACCAGAGGCTTCAGAGGTGCATACCATCACTGCTCCTGCAGCTACGCTGCCCTAGCTCAGGCTGCCATAATGAAACACCATAGACTGGGTGGCTTAACCCAGGAAGAATTTCTCACAATTATGGAGGATGGGGTGTCCAAGATTTAAGGTGCTGGCAAGGTAGGTTTCATTCTGAAACCTCTTCTTTCGGCTTACACGTGGCTGCCATCTTGTTGTGTGCTCACATCACTTCTTTTTTTTAATATATTTTTGAGACAGAGTCTCACTCTGTCACCCAGGCTGGAGTGCAATGGCATGGTCACAGCTTGCTGCAGCCTTGACCTCCTGAGCTCAAGTGATCCTCCCACCCCAGCTTTGCAAATAGCTGGTACTACAGGTGTGCACCACAATGCCCAGCTAATTTTGTAAAAAAATTTTTTAGAGACAAGGTCTCATTATGTTGTCCAGGCTGGTCTTGAACTCCTGGGCTCAAGCGATCCTCCTGCCTCAGCCTCCTAAAGTGCTGGGATTGCAGACATGAGCCACTGCACCTGGCCAACATGACCTCTTCTTTATGCATGGGGGAGAGACAGAGGGGTGTGTGTGTGTGTGTGTGTGTGTGTTAGAGAGAGACAGAGAGAATACTCATGCGTGCAAGCTCTTTGGTGTCTCTTCTTATAAGGGCAATAATCCCATCATGAGGGCCCCACCCTCATGCCCTCACCTAGCTATAATCACCTTCCAAAGGCCCCATCTCCAAATCCCATCACATTGGGGGTTAGGGCTTCCATATATGAATTTTAGGGGAACATAATCCAGTGCATAGAAGATGCTAAGTCCCTTCCATCTGTCATTCAGTCTGACCTGCCTGGCACTCTGTGCTGTTTTACAGATGGAGAAGCTAAAGCCTGAAGGGTAGAGTGACTGACCCAGGTCTCAGAGCCTGGGAGTGGTAGAGGCAGGATTGGAATCCAGGGTCACCTGGCTCCAAAGTCCATTCATTTAATCCTTGAGCTCTGCAGTTTTCCAAGGGCCAGAAATCTGAACAGACAGTAGGCTTCTGAAAGCCAAAAAATGAGGATGCAATAGATTACAGACAATCGCCACTCACAGGATATTACTAATTAGGTCAGCTGATTTGTTTGAGACAGAAAAACATGGGGCAGTTATTTCAAAGAAAAATAAAGCCATGAAGCAAAATGCTTATATGCTGTCCTTTGGAACTGATGCAGCAGGAGGTCCTACCTTGCTATCACTGCATTTCTGTTGCCTCTCGCTGGTGCAGGACGTACTTAGTGCTTGGTCAATATGGAGAAAGGGAGGGATGGATGGAAGAGGGAGGGAATCAGGAGGACCTTGTACCATGTGCTCCTGGGCCAGAGCCAAATTTTCTCTTCTTTTCTTTTTTTCTGAGATGGAGACTTGCTCTGTCGTCTAGGCTGGAATGGAGTGACGTGATCATAGCTCACTGCAGCCTCCAACTCCTGGGATCAAGCTATCCCTCTGCCTCAGTCTCCTGAGTAGCTGGGACTACAGACATGTGCCACCACGCTGGCTAAGTTTTTAATTTTTTGTAGAGGTGAGGTCTCACTATGTTGCTCAGGCTGTTCTGGAACTCCTGGCCTCAAGCAATCCTCCTGCCTCAGCATCCCAAAATGCTGAGATTTCAAATGTGAGCCATCATGCCTGGCCTGTAGCCTAATTTTCTTAAACTCCAATTCATGCTTAAGGTCCAAGGAGTTTTGTTTCACACTATTTTCCTTACTTCCCCCACCCCGCCACGCTCAACTTAGAAAAACTGCAAACACAGAAAACTATATAAAGCAAAAAACACCCACAGACCATAGCTGTCAAAATCTGTGGTTGTTTTTCCTTCCAGTCTTTTTTAAATGCCTCGATTCATTATTTTTGTCTATAATTTTAACATAGGTAGACACATATATGCTCCATGTTTGAAGATACAATAGCTGCCAAGAGCATCTTGCCTTTCGTTAGTACACCTTGCAAACTGCCAAAGGCAGCATTTCATCACCTTCAGAAACACTTGCTGGACCACTTCTCTGCTGGGGGCAGCAGGAACAAAGAGCAGAGCCCAGGCCCAGGCTGGGGTGATCAGCTGGAATTCTAGTATGAGAGGGGATCTTGGCATTGTTTGGGTTCAAATCCTCGTTTTACAGGCGAAGACACTGTGGCCTGGAGATTTGAAGAGCCGGGTTCTGGCTGCTCACCAGCCCCCTGGTGGCTCTCCTAGCTGGGTTTTACATGCACAGTGCCATCTGCCCAGATTTGACTGTTCTCCATTTGCCCCTCTGCACCCACCATCTTCCCTTCAGATTGCTCTGAACCCTGGATGGTTGACCTGGGGTTGCCCTATGGCCTGGGCTCCCTTACCCTGTGGCTTCTGGTTGGCTTCAGCCAATGGAAACACTGGTGGGAGACTGGAGGGAGGAGCAGAGACGCAAGGGTCGTTCCCTTGATGCTTTTCCTTCCGGGCCTTCATTCCTCTTCTGAAAGTGTCTTTGCCTGTTGGGGGTGCAATAATGAAACATCATAGACTGCGTGGCTTATACACAACAGAAATGTGTTGCTCACAGTCCTAGAGGCAGGGAAGTCCAAGATCAAAGCATCAGCAGACTCAGTGTCTAGTGAGGGCCTACTTTCCGATTCACGGACGGTGCCTCCTAGCTGTGTCCTATGAACTCCCGTGGGCCTCATTTACAAGGAGCACTAATCCCATTCCTGAGGCCCCACCTTTATGTCTCACCCCTCAAAGTCCCACTTCCCAGTACCATCACATTGGGGACTAGGTTTTGCTATGATTTGAAAGTGTCCTCTCCAAAATCCAGGTGTTGAAACTCTTTATTTTAGAGACAAGGTCTCAGTCTGTTGCCCAGGCTGGAGTGCAGTGGCATGAGCATGGCTCACGATAGCCTCAACCTCCTGGGCTCAAGCAATCCTCCCGACTCAGTTTCTGGAGTAGCTGAGATGACAGGTATGACACCATGCCTAATTTTTTATTTTGTAGAGGTGGGGTGTTGCTATGTTACCTAGGCTGGTCTTGAACTTCTGGCCTCAAGTGATCCTCCTGCCTCACCCTCCTAAAGTGCTGGGATTACAGGCCTGAGCCACAGTGTCTGGCCCAGGTGTTGAAACTTAATGGCCATGTGATGGTATTAAGAGGTGGGGCCTTTAAGAGGTGATGAAGCAGCAGGGCACAGTGGCTCATGTCTGTAATCCCAGCACTTTGGGAGGCTGAGGTGGGTGGATCACCTGAGGTCGGGAGTTTGAAACCAGCTTGACCAACACGGAAAAGCTCGTCTCTACTAAAAATACAAAATTAGCCAGGCATGGTGAAGCGTGCCTGTAATCCCAGCTACTCAGGAGGCTAAGGCAGGAGAATCGCTTGAACCCAGGAGGCAGACGTTGTGGTGAGCTGAGATTACGCCACTGCACTCCAGCTTGGGCAACAAGAGTGAAATTCCATCTCAGAAAAAAAAGAGGTGATGAGGTTATGAGGGCTCCTCCCTCCCTAATGGGACTAAGGCCCTCATAAAAGAAGCTTCACACAGCACAGCATTCAGTTGGTTCATGCTTCCACATTCTAGCCACTTGAGGACACAGCGTTCCTCCCCTCCGGACAACGCAGCCCTCACGAGACAATCAAACCCATGGCACCTTGATTTTGGATTTTCTAGCCTCAAGAACTGGAGAAAAGATTCTATTCTTTATAAATCACTCCAACTCAGGTATTTTGTGATAGCAGCACAAATCCACTAAGACAGGTTTCAACATTTGTTATTTACTTATTTATTTTTGAGACAGAGTCTTACTCTGTCACCGAGGCTGGAGTGCAGCGGTGTGATCTTGGCTCACTGCAACCTCCACCTCCTGGGTTCAAGTGATTCTCCTGCCTCAGCTTCCCCCAAGTAGCGGGGATTACAGGCGCCCATCACCATGCCCGGCTTATTTTTGTATTTTTAGTGGAGACGGGGTTTCACCATGTTGGCCAGGCTGGTCTCGAACTCCTGACGTCAGGTGATCCGCCTGCCTCGCCTCCCAAAGTGCTGGGATTACAGGTGTGAACCACCTCGCCCGGCCTAGGTTTCAACATTTGAATTTTGTCAGGGTTGGATGAGAAAACATTCAGCCCATAGCAGAAGGTCACAGCTCCTATGCGGTGGCTGTCTCCTGAAGGCCTTGCTGGATTCTGGCAGTGACTCCTTCTCTTTGCCCTTCCAGAGCTGCCCTGATGGTGCCAGAGCTGGGGCGCTGATGGCTCTGGCCATATCTTGATGGCTCCCTGAACTGTGCCCACACCTCCATATACAGCCTTTCATACAGAAATCCCCTCCAATCACACCTCTGAGTGGGCCATCTCTGGGTGTTCCTAACACTCTGTGCTAAGTACCCATCCTAGTGGTTGCCTGTGCTGTTATCTTATTTTCTTCGTGGCAGTGATCACTGTTGGAAATGAACTTGTGTGCTTACTTTTTCTGTGCCTGTCTCTCCACTGGCCTGTGTGCTCTGTGAGGTCAGGGACCTTGTCTGTTATGTTCAGTCCTGAATCTCCTGCACCAAATGCTGACCTCATAGGAGGAGCTCAGTCCGTAGTAATTGGATGACTGAGCAAATAAATGGCAAAGTCAGAACTTGAACTCAGGTCTTCTGACTCCTAATTCAGTGCTCTTTCACCTTCCTACGTTCTAGAAGAAAATGAATAGAAGATTCTAGAGTCTTCTGCCCTGTCCTGAAGAAGTTTGTATGCTAGGACAAGGTGATTATTATACAATAACAAGGATACTGATACAATAACAACCATTTACCAGATGCTCATCTGATTCCAAGTGCTGAGTGAAGCCCCTGCCTCTATCACCTCCTAGGGACCGTCATGACCACATGGGACACGGGGACTGTTGTGACCCTACTGACAGATAAGAGATGGAGCCTGAGGATTAGGGACTTGTTTGCTTATTCTGGCCAGGCAGGCTGCAAAGCTGAGGGCATGGAAAACCACAAGAGGGTAAGGAGTGCCTGTGCTCTCCACACCATATCCCAGAGCAGGGCCTGGTCCACACAATCTGCCTCCCAGTTGCCATGCTCTGGGTGAGTGAGCATGAAGGGTCTGCCCGCAGCACAGCAGGGAATCACTGGGATGGAGTAGGGGAGCCCTGTGGGTTGGTGTGGCCCTTTCTTGGCCACCCTCAAAGTGCCAGGAGCCCAGGCTCTGGATGCCCTTTCTCCCTTCCCTCCCAAGTTGGGCTGCTTGAGCCCCAGACCCTGGGCACGTCTCCCTAAGAAAGGTGTGAAGTCCAGTCCACACACCTGCTCTCTTGGTACCACTCTGTGCTCGTCAGGGGATGGAGTCTGGTCAGGGGTGTGGGTGCTGGTCAGCGGGGTGGGTGCTGGTCGGGGGATGGGTCCTGGTCAGGAGGGAGGGATGCTGGTCAGGAGGGATGGGTGCTGATCAGGGGGTTGGGTGCTGGCCAGGGGAATGGGTGCTGATTGGTGGACAGGTGCTGGAATGGACTGAAAGCAGCAGTGAGGGTGAGCTGTGTGCCAGCCTCAGTCTTGCCTACCTGGCTCACTTGCCTGAGGTCATAAGACCAATACCATGGAAGAACCAGGACCTGAGCCAGGGCTGATTGTGGAGCCCTGACCTTTAGTCACCCTTACTTCAGAATAGATGGCCCGGGCTTCTGGACAGCACAATAATTATGGGAACTGCCACTTATTTGTAATCTCACCCTGACAGCCTGCTGGGAGGGCACCCACTCAGACTCACCTCCTCCTAGCCATGTGACCCTTGCAGCCCGGGGAGTCCTGGGAGTGGGGTGGGGTGGGGTGGGGATGAGGGTGTTCTCTGTTCTTAGGCCAAATGGAGAAAGACAGGAAGCCAGAGCACATTAGACCGGCTTTCCTCGTGGGCAGCACCTCTGGCGAGCCCTTGCAGACTGTCCCCGAGGGCATTGTGAATGCCTTTCCTGGGCTGCAGAGACACCCGATGGTCCCCCCACAGCACACCCCAAGGGGGTTTTAGGTACTTATGGCATTGAGAGCTCTGGCCAGTTCAAGACCCTGGAGCATTTGACTCCCAAATTTGAGCTAGATTATTCTGACTCCAGGCCACAAAGCACTAAGGAAGCAGGAAGCAGTGAGGCGTCCAAGTCCGGGTTCTAAATCCTAGCTATAGAGACAAAAGCAACTCCATCTTGGATGCATCCGCAGGTTTGACTTCTGATTAGCTTAGTCCCGTGAACGCCTCCTTGTTTCCACTTTATTTCCTGTCCCTAGTGTAAGAACATGTCAACCTTGATGTTATCGCACAAACTGTGGGCTGTGACGCACGCAGCATTCTTGCCTGTTCTGGAGGGCTGCCTGTAATTTTCTTGCTGGAATACACGTACCCTTTCTCTATGGTATACAATCCTGAGGTCTTGGGAGTAACAGTGGAGAACTACCTGCATTATGGCCACCTAAGACCACGCTTCTGTCTGTGAGTTCCCCCAATAAATCACCCAATACTGACAAACTGGATTTGTCTGCCTCCTTTGGTTTCTCGGTTCCTTTGGCATTTGGGGATCGCTTTGCACATATGGCTCTGTGATAGTTAATACTGAGTGTCAACTTGATTGAAGGATGCAAAGTATTGATCCTGGGTGTGTCTGTGAGGGTGTTGCCAAAGGAGATTAACATTTGAGTCACTGGGCTGGGAAAGGCAGACCCACCCTCAATCTGGGTGGGCACAATCGAATCAGCTGCCAGCAAGGCTAGAATAGAAAGCAGGCAGGAAAAAAAAAATGTGAAAAGACTAGACTGTCCTAGCCTCCCAGCCTACATCTTTCTCTCGTGCTGGATGCTTCCTGCCCTCAAGCATCAGACTCCAAGTTCTTCAGTTTTGGGACTTGGACTGACCCTCCTTGCTCTTGCACCTCAGCTTGCAGACAGCCTATTGTGGGACCTTGTGATCATGTGAGTTAATTCTTAATAAACTCACATATATATATATTATTATGAATTATTAGTTCTGTCCCTCTAGAGAACCCTAACTAATATAGGCTCTTTCACAGAATATCAGCTCTGCACATATCAGCTGTGGGAGATCTTTAGCCAGTCACCTGGCCTGCCTAGCCCTTGATTTTCTCATCTGTAAAATGGGGATAATAGTAACACCAATGTCTCCAGGTGGTTGTGAGGATTACATAGGACAATGCAAGTGGGACTGTATGGAGGTTTTGAGACCCATGTAGTCCTGTCCTTGAGTAGAGTCTAAAAGAACAACAGCCCATTGGAATTCCAGTGAGTGCTCACATCTCCTGAAGAACATGATGTGGGTCTAGGTATATATGCCACAGCCACTCTGGCCTCATCACCGTCCTCTGTAACACCATGCAACTCCCATAGGATGCTCATCCTTCTCTACAGAAAATCTCCCCTTCTTCCATGCATGCCTGCTCCACACTTGCCACCTTGCCAGGCCTCTGCCCTGCAGCCAGGGGCCCAATTCCAGAAGGCGGCACTCACAGCATGTTCAACGGGCACAGTAGTGCTGTTGCCACCTGCTATGAGGTATACTGCTTTTGACCTTGCTTCCCTTGGAACAGTTCTTTCTCTGTCTCTCAGAACTTGTCTGGCAGTGGCAACATGCTTTAGGGAGGGCATGGAAGCAAACAGTAGGCAATGCCAGAGCCCTCTCTGTTGGGCCTGGGACAGCTAGGAACATTCCCACCTTCATACCTGTGCTTCTGTTACACAGGGGACGCACTCAGCACAGGTGCAAGCTCTTAGGCGGCATTTTTAGAACTGCCTAACGTAAAAGCTCTACTGCAATTTTCTGTCTAGGCTAAGAGTGGGCTTAGGAAATGCATCCAGTCAAAGATGAAAGAACTTGGAAGGAAGCAGTCTGGGCTGCCTTCCCTGCCCCTGTGAAATTGATTAGCCTGACTGGTCACACACAAATAGGACAGGCTGGGTCTTGATGTTTTCCAGGTGACAGATTAGGGTACATCTGCAAACCTTGACTGAACTAAGTCAGAGGAAGGATCAGGACAAGCAGCCTAGTGGCAATGTTTTGAAACCAGAAAGCAACCAGGCAGCAAGGCCTTGGACATGGTGCAGCCTCATTCTCCAAGGCTGAGAGCTGGAAGGAAGGTGGGGGCGTGGGGGGCCCAGGAGCTGCCTGGGAGGCCAATCAGTAAGGGGCACCATGACATACTGGAAATGCCATGAGAAGGAGGCGACCATATGAATTAATCAGAGCTCTTGTGATTTTTGCACATTAATTTTGTATCCTGAGACTTTGCTGAAGTTGCTTATCAGCTTAAGGAGATTTTGGGCTGAGACAATGGGGTTTTCTAGATATACAATCATGTCATCTGCAAACAGGGACAATTTGACTTCCTCTTTTCCTAACTGAATACCCTTTATTTCTTTCTCTTGCCTGATTACCCTAGCCAGAACTTCCAACACTATGTTGAATAGGAGTGGTGAGAGAGGGCATCCCTATCTTGTGCCAGTTTTCAAAGGGAATTTTTCCAGTTTTTGCCCATTCAGTATGATATTGGCTGTGGGTTTGTCATAAATAGCTCTTATTATTTTGAGATACGTTCCACCAATACCAAATTTATTGAGCGTTTTTAGCATGAAGGGCT
>NW_016806937.1:2669568-2684810 GCF_001698545.2 Rhinopithecus bieti | reverse complement strand
CAAACAAACAAACAAAAATCAGAGCTCTTCTCAGGGAAAGCCGTGCGTGGGGCAGGTCGGGGAGCTTTGGTGAGCCTCCTGGAGTGAGGGAGGAAAGATGGCAAGGAGTGTGAGTAAGTAATCATGACAATTGCTTGCTGGACCCTAGGGCAGGTGGCTGAAGAACTCCAGGGCTTCTGTTTTGCCAAGTTAGGGGTTCAGGACAGTTGAGGAAAGGCTAGACCTTGTACCAGCCCCTCCTTCTACAAGCTCCGACTCAGGGACAGCCTCTCCTCTTACACGCACATCGAACATCTGCCCCAGGGATACTAGTTTCAGGGTTGCCTGTCGAGGTGCCCCGGATTATCACCAGGCTCTGGCTAAAGGAACCAGTGTCTCTGGGCCTTTGTTACCAGCTTCATTCTGTCTCCTGGTGGAAGGTGCTTGTTATGGGTTGAACTGCATCCCTAAAACATATGTTGACGTCCTGGTGTGGTGGCTCCTACCTGTAATCCCAGCACTTTGGGAGGCTGAGGTGGGCGGATCACCTGAGGTCAGGAGTTCGAGACCAGCCTGGCCAACATGGTGAAACCCCGTCTCTCTACTAAAAATACAAAAATTAGCCAGGCACAACAGCACACGCCTGTAGCCCCAGCTACTCGGGAGGCTGAGGCTGGAGAATCACTTGAACCCCGGAGGTGGAGGTTGCGGTGAGCTGAGATCGCACCACTGCACTCCAGCCTGGGTGACAAAATGAGAATCCATCTCAAATAAATAAATAAATAAATAAATAAATAAATAAATAAATGTTGACGTCCTCACCCCCATACAAGTGAATGTGCTTTATTTTGGGAATAGGAATTTTGCAGATGTCATCAATTTAAGAAGAGATCATTAGGGTAGGCTGTAATCCACTATGACTGCTGTCTATAAAAGGGAAAATTTGGCCACAGAGACAGACAGGCACAGAATGAAGAGAACACAGTGACACAGCAGAAGACTGTGTATGACGGTGGAAGCAGAGATCAGACTGACGCAGCTGTGGCCAAGGAAACCACCAGAAATTAGGAAGAGGCAAGGAAGGATTCTCCCCTAGAGCCTTCAGAGGGAACGTGGCCCTGCTGACACCTTGATTTTGGATATCTAGCCCCCAGAACTGTGAGAGAATAAATCTCTCTTGTTTTAAGCCACCTAATTTGTGGTGTTTTTTCACTACAGCCACAGGAAAGGAATCCAGTGCTTCTGACACAAGAGTGGGGGAGCCTTGTCCAGAAGCGTTCGTCTGGTAACACACCTT
Source organism: Rhinopithecus bieti (assembly GCF_001698545.2). NCBI lineage: Eukaryota > Metazoa > Chordata > Mammalia > Primates > Cercopithecidae > Rhinopithecus > Rhinopithecus bieti. Next base: position 2,683,534 of record NW_016806937.1, on the reverse strand, counting down.
CCATCAGCCAGAGGAAAACCTGCGCACAGAGCCCGTCTGGGAGGTGGTTCTACAATGCACAGCTTGGCGAACTCTGGAGCCTATGACCCAGCTTTGGTTCCTGTCTGTAAAAGGAGGGACCGGAATGGAATTAGCCCTCTCCAAATTCTAACTTGTTTCAGTTTTGTAAGCCCTCCTATTCCTAGTCAGAACAAAAAGACCCAAGGGACTGTCAACCATTGAGAGCTTGCTTGCCCTATACTGGGCAGGGTCCTAGGGGACTGATGGAGGCGTCTGTCCCGTGGGGATGCAGCCTATGGGCTCCCAGGACACCTCCTCTGCCTGCACTAGAGGAAGCTGGCAGCATCCAAGTGACATTTTGGTGACTTGGCTGCTCTGGAACTAATGACAAAATAAAATTCCCAACATCAAACCAGTCCCTGCTCTGAGCTGGACTGTCCTGTGAAGCTTTCCTGTATAAATACCACTTCTGATCAAGGTGCAGTGGCTCACAACTGTAATCCTAGCACTTTGGGAGGCCGAGGCAGGCGGATTGTTTGAGGTCAGGAGTTTGAGACCAGCCTGGGCAACATGGTAAAACCCTGTTTCAACAACAACAACAATGACGACAACAAAAATTAGCTGTGTGTGGTGGTGTGTGCTTATAGTCCCAGCTACTTGAGAGGCTAAGGTGGGAGGATCACTTGATTCCAGGAGGCCGAAGCTGCGGTGAGCCAAGATCGTGCCACTGCATTCCAGCCTGGGCGACAGAGTGATACCCTGTTTCAAAAAAATAAAATAAAATAAAAAATAAATATCACTTCTTAGGCGTTAAAATCCCTGAGGTTGAGCCATTTCTGATATGGAGGCTTTTACCCTATTATTTATTTATGATGTTATTTCTATCCACTTTCTTTCTCTCTATGAGATTTCAGGGCCAAATCTACCTGCTCTTTCCATTCTCCAAAAAACTCATGAAAATAAAATGGCAACATTGAACTAGTCAGTAATTTGATGCTGGAGATTCTCACCTCTCCCCATCTTAGCCAATGTGAAATTCAGGATAAAAGTAAAGTCCTACCCCAATGTCAAAAACAAACCAATGGCACGAGAACAGGACAGCAGAGGTGTGACTGAAGACTGAAGCACTCAGGTCATTTCTAGCTGAATGAGCACAGCTTAATGTGCGGTTCCAAGGATGCTGATGAAACCCAGCAGAATGCTTACTGTGCACGAGTCAGCAGGGTGTGGACAGGCAGGTCATTCTGGGATTGACATTTTGAGAAGGTCATAGAATATTAGACAGCAACTGGAGGGCAGTGATCGGGATGGAAACCGTGTGTGTATGAGTGATGGTGTATGAATTTAGACAACGAATTTAGTCTTTGAGCCAGTGCTTTAGTCTGAAGGTTTATGTCTCCCCCAGCTCCTGTGACAAATTCGTATCACCAAAGCAATGGTATTAGGAAGTGGGGTGCTTTGGGAGGTGATGAGGCAGAGCCCTCATGAAGGAGGTCACAGAGAGCTAACTAACCGCTTCCACCATGGGAAGACACAGCGAGAAGGTGCCATCTATGAACTAGGAAACGGGCCCTCACCAGACAAGGAATTACTGGTATCTTGATCTTGGACTTCACAGCCTCCAGAACTGTCAAATATAAATTTCTGTTCTTTATAAGCCACCCAGGGTATGGTGTTTTTTATAGCAGCCTAAATGGACTAAAATGCCAGCGATTTCATTTCTAGGTCTCTGGCTGAGTTTGCATCTTATTGTGGCTATAACAAATCACAATAACGAACTGGGCAGCCTGAGGAGCACAAATTCATAACCTCACAGCTAGGGAGGACAGAAGTCCAATGGGTTGGCAAGGCCACAATCCTCCTAGAGGCTACAGGTGCGACTTCATTTCCTCGCCTTTTCCAGCTTCTAGAGGCCTCCTTTGGTTTGTGGTCCCTTCAACAATGACGTCACTCTGGCCTCTGCTTCTGTCATTGCGTCTCCTTCTTCCCCTCTGCTTCTGCATCACATGGCCTGCTCTGTGACTCTCTTGCCTCTCTCTTACAAGGACCCTTATGATTATAATGGGCTCACCCCCCAACCCAGGATCACCTCCCCCCACCTACCGCAAGAGCCTTAATTTAATCACATCTGCAAGTCTCTTGTCATGCAAGGTAACAAATTCACGGGTTCTGAGCATTAGCATGTGGACATCTTTGGGAGGCCATTACTCTGTCCTCTACACTTGTCTACAGAATACACAGGTGTGCAAGGGTGTAGGAACAATGATCTCAAAGAATAAAAACGCAGAGACAGCCTAACATCTGACAACAGGGTTCTGGTTGGACAATGATGCAGCCATTCTATGGAATATCACAGCCATAAAAAGATGGAGGCAGATGACATGGAAGGATGTCCGTGATGTATTATTATTATTATTTTTGAGACAGGGTCTTACTCTGTTGCCCAGGCTGGACTGCAGTGGCACGATCCCGGCTCACTGCAACCTCTGCCTCCCAGGTTCAAGCGATTCTCCCACCTCAGCCTCCCGGGCAGCTGGGATTACAGACTCATGCCACCACACCCGGCTAATTTGTGTACTTTTTGAAAGAGACGGGGTTTCACCATGTTGGCCAGGCTGATCTCGAACTCCTGACCTCAAGTGATCCACCTGCCTCAGCCTCCCAAAGTGCTGGGATTACAGGCATGAGCCACTGTGTCCAGCCCATGATGTATTTTTGAATAAGAGATAATTTTCAGAAATTCATAATTTATTCAAGAAATACTTTCAATGCTTACTATGTGCCAGGAGCTGAGAACACAGCAGTAAGTTAAACAGGCAGAATTCATATTCACTTTCTAAAAACTGTATATACAGAAATATGTGTTTGCATGGGGAAAAAAAAGTTTTACCTGGTAAGTACATGCTAAGTTGTTAATAGTGATTCTCAGGAGAGGAAGAGTAGGGCTTGGAGATGGCGAGGATTTGCCAGGTTTATTTTGATGTTTTCATATGGTTTTATCTTTTCAACAAGCACTTGTTATTTCTGCTAAAAATGAAAATGAACTAAGGTAGAGTCATCAAGACAAATTATTATGTGAACTCTAACTTCTTGACGATAAAGCTGTACCACTGCAAAAGAGAAAGAAGGAAGGAAAGAAGAGAGGGAAGGAAGGAGAGAGAATGGAAACAAAGAAAAGGGGAAAGGAAAGGAAGAGAAAAAGAACAAGCTGATGTGTTAACTTGGAGAAGGGAAGGCTTGAGGGGCCCTTTGCCAAGGCTCTTGTGGTTCAAAGTGTCCCTCTCTCCCCTGCAGGAACTGGCAGCTTCTCCAGATATATTTCCTTCTATCCTCTCTTTGGGCACCTGGCCCTGTGCCTGTGCACAGTGGGTGATCAGTGACATATTGTCGACAAGCAAAGCAACAAATGGAATCGCTGGTAAAGGTGGAGAAGCCACTTCATTAAGCCAGGGTGCATCTTTGACCCCCTGAGCCATCAGGCACATTCACCAGCCTCAATTTTTTTCTTTTTTTTGGAGAAAGGGTCTCGTTCTGTTATCCAGGCTGGATAGCAGTGGTGCCATCATAGCTCGCTGCGGCCTCATCCTCCCAGGCTCAAGTGATCCTCCCACCTCAGCATCCCGAGTAGCTGGGACCACAGCACCAGCCTTAATACTATACCAAGATTCACTTCCCTTTTTTTTTTTTTTTTTTTTTTGAGACAGAGTCTCATTCTGTTGCCCAGGCTGGAGTGCAGTGGTACGGTCTTGGCTCACTGAAACCTCCAGCTCTCAGGTTCAAGCAATTCTCCTGCCTCAGCCTCCCAAGTAGCTGGGATTACAGGCACCTGCCACCACACCTGGCTAAATTTTATATATTTAGTAGAAACGGGGTTTTGCCATGTTGGCCAGGCTGGTCTTCAACTCCTGACCTCAAGTGATTTACCCGCCTCAGCCTCCCAAAGTGCTAGAATTACAGGCGTGAGCCACCTTGCCTGGCCCTCCCCTCATTTATAACCATTTCTGGTCAAACTCTGGTCCTTCCCAAGCCCCTGGAACTTCCTAGTTTCTTCAAGGCACAGATTCTGCCATTTGGGGAAGTGGGTGGAAATTCTAGCTCACTTATTCCAGACACAGTGGTCCCCAAGATGAATCTGTGGTTTGCTGCTTCCTCATCCTGAACTGTAATCTGAGCTGGCCTTTCTGCCCTCTGCATGTGTCTCTGAGACTGAGGCTTTGTGGTGGGACGTGTGGGAGGAAGCGGAGGGATGAGGCCTTAGGCATGGGGGCTCTCTATCCTGGGCACTGTGATCTCAGCCCTACATTCCCCTGACAGACACTGACTCAGGTTGCACACCTGGCAGATGGTTTTTCTGAGAACACCACCCAGTAACAAACAAAACAGGCACGTGTCTTTTCATTTTACTCTTGGTTCTTAGTGTTTTAGGAAAAAATGTGTCTGGACTTGAGTATATGAAATATTCACAAGTTTTACTGAGAAAACAAGGAACCTCTGATTTTCTTGGGAAACAATTAGAGTTGTCACTTCCTTTTAGTGCTCTTAAGCACAAGTTGAAACAAGGACAACACAATTTCGATTAGTTCTCATTGTCTCCTTGAATGCCTACTTCACCCTTCCTAGAGCTACAATGGTATGAAATTAACACTGCTCCCTCCCAGCACTTTGGGAGGCCAAGGCGGGTGGATCATTTGAGGTCAGGAGTTCGAGACCAGCCTGGCCAACCCCGTCTTTACCCAAAATACAAAAATTAGCCGTGTGTAGTGGTGCATGCCTTTAAGTCCCAGCTATTTGGGAGGCTGAGGCACCAGAAATGCTTGAACCTGGAAGGTGGAGGTTACAGTGAGCCAAGATTGTGCCAGTGCACTCCAGCCTGGGCAACACAGCAACACTCTGTCTCAAAAAAAAGTGTAGCTCAATTCAACCTTCCAGGTCCTCTATGACATGTCCCCACCCCTTCACTGCTCTATCCTCTTCTCCTCCCATCCTCCCCACTCCACTCAGGCAAGTTCCTGCCCCAGGACCTTTGCACATGCTATTCCCTCTGCCTGGAACACTCCCTCCCCTCAGGTGTCTGCATGTTTCCCTCCCTCCTTCAAGTCTTTGTGCTCCAATGTCACCTCCTCAGGGAAGCCCCCCGACCACACTCTGTAGAACTGCAGCCCCCACCCTGTCTCAGCCCTCCTAAGCCCAGCCCTGCTTTACTTTCCTCTATAGCACTTGTCACCTCCCAATAGATCACTTATTCAGTTTGACTGTCTACTCCCTTTCTAATGGAAACTCCAGGAGGGCAAGGATTTTTGTCCATTTTCTTTACCATTGTTAACCAGTCCTAGAACCATCACTGAATCTGTGTCTTTAGAGAAGAGTTTTGCATCACGTGTCCAAAATCTTATAAACATCGCCAGGTGCAGTGGCTCACGCCTATAATCCCAGAACTCTGGAAGGCTGAGGCAGGTGGGTCATCTGAGGTCAGGAGTTCGAGACCAGCCTGGCTAACATGGCAAAACCCCGTCTCTACTTAAAAAAAAAAAAAAAAAAAAAAAAAAAGATAGTGGGGCATGGTGGCGCATGCCTGTAATCCCAGCTATTCGGAAGGCTGAGGCAGGAGAATCACTTGAACCCGGGAGGCAGAGGTTGCAGTGAGCTGAGATCGTGCCACTGCACTCCAGCCTGGGCAACAGAGCGAGACTCTGTCTCAAACAAACAAACAAAAACAAAACCAAATCTTATAAACATGCTCATGATTCCATCCAGCTATTCTGTATCTAGGAATTTATCCCTTGGAAGTAATCACAGATGTGCACAAAGATATGGTTAGAAATGTCACAAGAGCAAAACACTGGAAATAATGAGAGCTGGCATTTAATTACCACTTACTGTGTGTAGGCGCTGTTGCAAACATTTTATGTGTATGAACTTATTTAAACTTCACAACAACCCTAGAACCTGCTCATTATTGTATTTTACAAGTGAAGAAACAGGCAGAGGGTTTGAAGAGTATGTAGGAAAGCCAGGATTCGAAGTTGTGTATCTTGTGTCTGACTCAAGAGCCCGTACTTTTTTTTTGCGAGACAGTCTTGCTCTGTTGCCCAGGCTGGAGTGCAGGGGCGTAATCTCAGCTCACTGCAACTTCTACCTCCCAGGTTCAAGCAATTTTGCTGCCTCAGCCTCCTGAGTAGCTGGGATTACAGGCACCTGCCACCACGCCCAGCTAATTCTTGTATTTTTAGTACAGACGATGTTTCACCATGTTGGCCAGACTGGTCTCGAACTTCTGGCCTCACGTGATCCACCCGCCTCAGCTTTATCAGATTCTCAAAGACCTCCAGGAACCAGGGTTGTAGAATAATTTTCCTACATAAACAAAGTTATGAATTATCAATGCTGCTTTTAGCATAGTCTTTAAAAAAATTTTTTTAACCTTCATTCCTTCCACATAAGCTTCCCTTTTCTTGCCCCTAAACCATGTTAAGAATCTGGAATGTCACCACAGATGTATCTTTAGGCCAGGTGCAGTGGCTCATGCCTGTAATCCCAGCTTTTTTGGAGGCTGAGGTGGGAGGATTGCTTGAGGCCAGGAGTTCAAGACCAACCTGGTCAACCTAGTGATAGCCCATCTTTACGAAACAAAACAAAAATAAAAACAAAATCCAAGCATCTTTAATGACTTGGAAAGAGCTTTGTTATATACAGTTAACTGCAAAAGGCAGGTTACTAAAGAGAGTCTATGTTCTGACCACATTTTCATTAAAAATGTATCTCTACCTATATTCATGGTAAAAAGACTCAAATTGACTATGTATGTTAATATTGCCACTTCTAGGTGATGAAATCCTAGGAGTTTTAAAACTTATTTTCTGGTCTTGTTTGTATTCATTACATGTTTACAGGAATGCTACTTTTGTCATTAAAGAAACTTTTTGTTTTTAGAACAAGGCAGACTTTGGGCAGACAATTTGGTAGTCCCTGTCAGAATTTTAAGAGATTGGGGTCTTGCTGTATTGCCCAGATTGGTCTCGAACTCTAGCAGTTCCTCCATCTCGGCCTCCCAAAGTGCTGGCATTATAGGCATGAGCCACTGTGCCTGGCCCCCTATCAGAATTTTAAATGTACTTACTCTATGCTGCATCAATTCCATCTTTCCAGAAGTCTGTACTACAGAAATCCTTGCACATGTGCCTGCCTGTAAGTCCTGTGACATTCACTGTAACGTTGGAAAATTTATAAACAGCCCAAATCCTTCAGAGGTGAGTGGTTAAATAGAATATGGTATTTCCCTACTCCGAAAACCTCTGCGGTTGTTAAACAAGAATAAGATGGATAGATCTGAGATATTGTTAGGTAGAAAAGGGAGGGCACAGAACAGAATGTATAAGATCCAACCTACATAAAGGACTACATGTGAGCATGAAGGCGTTGAAAGGGGCTGGAAGGAAGCCATCTGTTTGTTGATGTTGTTACCTCCAGGGGAGGCACCTGGAGCTGGGTGTGGGTGTGGGAGGGTGATGGTGGAGGGGACTTGATGTTTTGTTCTGGTTACCTGAATCTTTCAGAAGTCTGTACGTGCATGACCGTGTACTACATATGTCATCAATTTAACACGGTAAAAATAAGAAAGTTTTAAAATAAAAGCCCCCAAACTCTAAAACATTTTCCCCTCACTGAACTGCTCAAGGACTCCATTTGCAAACTGATTGAGAGTCTTAGGAAATGGCCATGGGTTTTGGTTACTGTCTAGATGGAAATAGGCTCCATTACTGGGCTGGGCACAGTGGCTCACATCTGTAATTCCAGCACTTTGGCAGGCCAAGGTAGGAGGATCATTTGAGGCCAGGAGTTTTGAGACCAGCCTGGGCAACACAGCGAGACACTGTCTCTATTTAAAAAACACAGGCTGGGATTGGTGGCTGACACCTGTAATCCCAGTACTTTGGGAGACCAAGGTGGCAGATCACTTGAGGTCAGGAGTTTGAGAGCAGCCTGGCCAACATGGTGCCATCTCTACTAAAAATACAAAAATTAGCCAGGTGTGGTGGTACATGCCTGTAACACCAGGTACTCAGGGGGTTGAGGCAGGAGACTCGCTTGAACCTGGGAGGCAGAGGTTGCAGTGAGCTGAGATGGCGCCACTGCACTCCAGCCTGGGTGACAAAGAGTTCGTTTCAAAACAACAACAACAACAACAACAAAACTGTAAAAAACAGGCTGTGTCTCCAGCAAAGGACAAATGGTTATATAAACAGTGATGCAGCCATAAGGGGCACTTTTTTTTTTTTTTTGAGACAGGGTCTTGCTCTGTTGCCCAGGTTGGAGTACAGTGGCGCCATCATGGCTCACTGCAGCCTTGACTGCCCGGGATCAAGCACTTCTCCTACCTCAGCCTTTCCGAATAGTTGGGACCACAGGTGCTGCCACCACACCTGGCTAACTTTTAAAATTATTTGTAGAGATGCGGTCTCACTATGTTGCCCGGGCTTGTCTCAAACTCCTAGCCTCAAGTGAGCCTCCCGTCTCAGCCTCCCAAAGTGCTGGGATTACTGGCATGAGCTGCTGTGCCTGGCCTGGGGCACACTCTTATGTCCTAAGCAGGAACACTAGTTGTGAATATCTTGGAGTGATGTGGAAAGAAAGGGACAAAAGTCAAGTGGGAAATTGTGCAAGAGCTGCTGGGCTTACAGCCAGGTGGGATGACGTGTGCCCCGGATAGAGGTAGGAGGGCTGCAGCACACAGCCAGGTGGGGTTATGGCATCTTAGTCCAAAGCTGTTTCTCCCAGGGCTTTCTCATCCCAGCTCTGAAGCCACAAGCCTGCAAGTCATCTGGATTCCTGTCGTCACCACATTCTCTTGGCTCCCTTCACTTCTTGACATCCCCACAGCTCTCCCTCTGGCCCCGGGCACCTTCATCTCTCACCTCCTTTATCACAGAAGCCTCCCAAGGGGTGTCCTGGTTTCCCAAGGCCATCTGTATTAGGCTGTTCTCACACTGCTATAAGGACATACCCGAGACTAGGTAATTTACAAAGGAAAGCGGTTTAATTGACTCACAGTTCAACAGGGCTGGGGAGGCCTCAGGAAGCTTATAATCATGGCAGAAGGAGAAGCAAACACATCCTTCTTCACATGGCAGCGGGAAAGAGAAGTGCCAAGCAAAAGGGGGAAAACCCCTTATAAAACTATCAGATCTGTGAGAACTCACTCACTATCACGAGAACAGCATGGGGAAAATCGCCCCCATGATTAAATTATCTCCCACAGGGCCCCTCCCATGACACGTGGGAATTATGGGAACTACAGTTTAAGATGAGATTTGGGTGGAGACACAGTCAAACCATATTACCATTCTTCTCCATCCTGGAACGCCTACACTGTTCCTCACTTAAAGATTTGACTTCCCGGCTCCCCTGCCTGGACGCTCCAGGCCTCTGTATGTCCGGTGGCTCCACAGACTACCCAGAGGGCCCTTCTTACAATGCGGCCACCCTTCTTGCCCCCATTATTTACCACCTCAGCCTGCTTGTCTTCCTCATGGTTCTATCCCTGTCTGAAATCCTCACTGTTACTTGTTGATTCCCGATCTCCCCCACTAGCCAGCGTTACTCAAGGGATTACCACGTGCAGGACACTGCTTTAAGCACTTTACATAGAACCCATTTAGTGTGCCTCAAAATCCTACCAGCTGAGTATAATCACGGTTCCCGGTTTACAGATGAGGAAAGTGGGGCACCGAGTTAAGCACCGTACTCCCATGTCACATGGCTCCAAAATGGCAAAGCCGGGGTTTGAACCCAGGGGCTCCCAGCCCAGAGCCTGGACCCCTAATTACTAAATGATCCTACCTGAAACTACTGATTTGCTGAAAACTGACATTTTTTTGAGACAGCGTCTTGCTCTGTCACCCAGACAGGGGTGCAGTGGCGTAATCTCGGCTCACTCCGCCTCCTGGGTTTAAGCCATTCTCGTGCCTCAGCCTCCTGAGTAGTTGGGATTACAGGTGTGAGCCACCATGCCCGCCAGATTTTTGTAGTTTTAGTAGAGATAGGATTATGCCATGTCGGCCAGGCTGGTCTTGAACTCCTGACATCAGGTGATCCACCCTCCTCCCAAAGTGCTGGGATTACAGGTGTGAACCACCATGCCTGGACAAAGAAACAGGCATCTTACTTTTTGAAGATTCAAATTGTCTTGAGGAGCAGCCAATGTCCTGTTCACTCCCGTGCTGGGGAGCAGGACCCCCGGGACCCCCACCCGTGCCAAGCTTTTATTGCCTTTAGTGATTTGGAGCACGTGTCTTGACCTGTTTTTCCCTGGACCTAGGATAAACCAGGCTGTTGTTGACAGAGTTCTGCTTTTTGTTGAAGCTCTCAAAATATCGAATCCATAAGCTTGTTTTCTTTATTTAATTCTCACCAGGGTTCGGCGGCATGAAGGATACCCCCCTCCAGCTAGCACCGAAGGCACTGAAACAGTGGCAGTGCTTCTGGTTGCAAAAAATAGGGGATCAACGCCTATTTGGGTTCTATTTTTATTAAAACCCCATTAGCTTGTTTCTATCGGAGCAATTAAGGTGTCGAGGCCTGATGCTCTGCAGGCACTGTGGAGGAGGCGCTTTCTTGTGAGCAACTGTTCTCAGGCGGAGAACTTTCTTTTCAAAAGGACCCCTGGGGGCTGAAGTCTCAGGCTTATTCTCAGTCCCCAGTAGGTTTTCTTAGCGGATAATTTGGTAACATCCTCTGCAGCTGGGCTTGAGTTAATGAGGTTGAAGGTCACCTAATTTTCCCCCTTCCTTTTTTTTTCTTTGCCTGATTTTGTAACTCACAGTCAGTCTAAAGGCTTCTCACCTGCTCCAGCAAATGTTAATTCTGTTCACACCTTGCCAAGTGTGAAATTTCACCCAGCACAGCTGTGCAGACACATTTCTGTTTCTACCCTGGCACCTTGAAATCAGTTAAACCCACTGGAGCGGGGCCCTGTCCTCGTTCCACGCCGGGGTGGGTACAACCCGCTGGCTAGGGTGTGTCCCCACGACACGACTCTGTGCATCTTAACACGCCAGCACACTCTGGAACTTGACAGCTTGCACTTCAGAGGCCACGAATGGAGTGCGTGCTAGGCTCCATGCTCTGTGCTCTGGAGGACTCAGTAGGTCTGGGGTGGGCGCTGGAATCTGTAGTTCTAGCAAATTCACAGGTGGTGCTGATGCAGCTGGTCTGGGGACCACACTTTGGGAACCACTATTATGGGGTTTATTTGTTTATTTATTTTTGAGATGGAGTCTTGCTCTGTCGTCCAGGCTGGAGTACTGTGGCATGATCTGGGCTTACTGCAACCTCCACTGCCTGGGTTCAAGCGAGTCTCCTGCTTCAGCCTCCCCAGTAGCTGGGACTACAGACCATGCCTATTTTTTGTATTTTCAGTGTAGACGGGTTTTCACCATGTTGGCCAGGCTGGTCTCGAACTCCTGACCTCAAGTGATACAGCCATCGTGGCCTCCCAAAGTGCTGGGATTACAGGCATGAGTCACTGCGGCCAGTTCCTATTAGGGACTTTTGCTTAAATGTTACTTTCCCTGGAGGCCCTCCAGTCACACACAACCTGACTTGGAAGGTGGCCCTGCCAACAGCTCTTAAGGCAATCTGTATGGCCCGTCCTGGGCTCACACTTGTGATTATCTGATAATGTCCTCCCACTCCCTGACTGTCAGTTCTACCCCCAGGGCCAGCTCTATCGTATTCACCCGTCAAAGGATCTGCTCTCTGCCTCCTCCCCACTCCCTCATCTCCTGTCACTCTCATCCACACCTCTGCCACCCAGGCCTGCTTTTGTTCCTTAAGACAGGCCACCCAAGTCACACACCTCTCACCTTTTCCTGACCTAGGACTTCCTCTCACTGCCTGGCATGATGACCTCCTCTGGGATCTTCACCCAGCCAGCTCTGCATCTTTCCTCAGAGAGCCCCTCTTTGGACTTACTATTTAAATAAGGTCCCCGAAAACTGGGCAAAGTGGCTCACACCTGTAATCCCAACACTTTGAGAGGCTGATGTGGGATGATTGCTTGAAGCCAGGAGTTCTAGACCAGCCTGGGCAATGTAGTGAGACTCCGTCTCTATAAAAATTAAGAATAAGAAAAATTAGCCAGATATGGTGGCACACACCTGTAGTACTAGCTGTTTGGGAGGCTGGGGGGTGGAGATCACTTGAGCCCAGGAGTTCAATGCTGCAGTGAGCTAGGGTTGTGCCACTGCACTCAAGCCTGAGTGACAGAGCGAGACTCTGTCTTTATTTACACACGCCCTTTAATTCACCTCACAGATCTTATTGCGATCCTGTTTATAGTCTGCCTTGCCCTTTACAGTGTAAACTCCACAGGGCAGGGAGGGTTGACCATTCCGCTCCTGACTTCAGACCCTCACTGGAGGGGCGAATGAATGAGTGAATGAGTGGGATTAATTTCTGCTGTCAGTGAAATTCACAGCAGAAGAAGCCAGAAAACATCCAAGCCTGCCCTACAGGGGACTGGTTGAACTGTGTAGCCTCTGCTTTCTCTTAATCTCCCTTCCTCCGGACCAACCATGAGCCACCCATCACCTGTTTTGAGCAAGGCAGTTGGGGGTGAGGCAGAGAGAAGGAGGCAAGGGAGTTTTTGCAACAGCCAGAGCTGCTGTGTGATTAGACACATGTAATCAAACCGCAGAGCCACACGGTGTTCTGCCAACTGAGATACCTAGATTAAACAGACCAAGGGCCCCTGAGGCAGAATGCCATGCAAAATAACTTTTCAAAAATAGCAGCTTGCAATCTCGGGAATGAGCACGGGTTGTCAATGACATGAACGGTGTTTTGAAACAGAAAGAGGAGTCCTGTTTTTACTGCAGATAATGGTTATATGACATAGGCATAGTTGGGCCAATTTTTCCAAAGGAGACACTTAGAAGGGATGGCGAGACCTATAGAAATGGTGTTGAGAGGACCAGGACTGAAGAGAGAGACGCCTGATAGTGCGGTGGGAAGAGGGGATGGCGAGTCCTATAGAAACGGTGTTGGGAGGACCAGGACTGAAGAGAGAGACGCCTGATAGTGCAGTGGGAAGAGGGCTGCCCTGGCCTGCTCTGTTGCTCAGTGCACAGTGGAGCAGAACAGGGAAGAGCTGGATCTCAGGATCAGCCCGACCTGGGTTCCAGCCCTGGGCCCAGCACTGGTTACTGTGTGACCTTGGGCACACGCTTAACCTCACTGTGTCTATTTCCTTCTCTGTAAAATAGGGATAACAATAATTTATCTCTTAGGGTTTTTGTGGAAATTAAATGAGATAATACATATAAAATTAGCTGGTGTTGTGGCAGGCACCTGTAATCCCAGCTACTTAGGAGGCTGAGGCAGGAAAAGCACTAGAACCTGGAAGGTGTAGGTTGCAATGAGTTGAGATGGCGCCACTGCACTCCAGCCTGGGTGACAGAGTGAGACTCTGTCTCCAAAAAAAAAAAAAGAACACCTGTAAACCAGTAGAACAATGGGCAAAACATGTAAACAGGCATTTCACAAAAGAGGAAGCATAAATGGCCAATGAATATATTTTAAAATGTGCAACTCATTAGTACTCAGAAAAATGAAAATCAGAATCACATTTATATATATATAATTTTTTTTGAGATAGAGTCTCATTCTGTCACCCAGGCTGCAGTGCAGTAGTATGATTAAGACTCACTTTAGCCTTGACCTATGCTCAAGCAGTCCGCCTGCCTCAGCTTCCCATGTAGCTGGGACTACAGGCGCATCCCACTGTGCCAGGCTAATTTTGTTTTTTAAGTGAAGATGGGGGTCTTGCTATATTTCCTATCCTGGTCTCAAGAAATCCTCCCAATTTGGCTTCTCAAAGTAGTGAGAATTTATAGGTGTGAGCCACTGTGCTTGGCCACAATGAGATATTTTTTATACCCATTAAATTGGCAAAAAAAAAAAAAAAAAA
>NW_016806937.1:2629239-2665932 GCF_001698545.2 Rhinopithecus bieti | reverse complement strand
CTTTCTTTCTGCCTTCCTGCCTTCCTTCCTTCCTTCCTTTTTCTTTCTTTCTTTCCTTTCTCTCTCTCTCTTTCTTTTCTTCCTTTCCTTTCTTTTTCTTCTTTCTTTCTTCTCTTTCTCGCTTTCTTTCTCTTTTCTTTCTTTTCTTCTTTCTTCTTTCTTTTTCTTTCTTTCTTTTTTTTTGAGACAGGCTCTTACTCCCTTCACTCAGGCTGGAGTTTAGTGGCGCTAACACTGCTCACTGTAGTCTCAACTTCCCCGGGCTCAAGCAGTCCTCCCACCTTAGCCTTCTGAGTAGCTGGAACCACAGGCATGAGCCACCATGCTCAGCTAATTTTTTATTTTTTATAGAGGCAAGGTCTTACCATGTTGGCCAGGCTGGTCTCAAACACCCAGGTTCAAGCTATCCTCCTGCTGCAGCTTCCCAAAGTGCTGGGATTATAGGCGAGAGCCACGTCGCTCGGCCTGATTTTTTCTTTGTCCTGAGCCACGGGTGGGAGATGTTTGCAGGATGAACTGATTCCATGTGCTCCATTATGAATTCTGAAACACTGGCAGTTCCCAGGCACTATCTTCAGAGCTGTGCTGACACTTAATCATGTTGGTATAGAAAGCCATGCTTGTTTTAAACTCATTTAGACACAGAGAAAATTAGCTAGAGACTGCCAGAGAGAAAGGGGGAGGAAATCAAGTTATTGCTATCAAAGAGAAAGAATGCTAAAAGTTCTAAGTAAAATCAGAGGCCTTTTTCTGTCAGTTGCAAGTACTGGACGAAAAGTAAAAATTTCAATGAAAGGCAAATATTCGACCGGGCACAGTGGCTCATGCCTGTAATCCCAGCATTTTGGGAGGCCGAGGCAGGTGGATCACCTGAGGCCAGGAGTTCAAGACCAGCCTGGCCAAGATGGCGAAACCCCATCTCTACTAAAAATGCTAAAATTAGCCAGGTGTGGTGGCGGGTGCCTGTAATCACAGCTACTCAGGAGTCTGAGGCAGGAGAATCGCTTGAACCTGGGAGGCAGAGGTTGCAGTGAGCTGAGATTGTGCCATTGCAACTCCAGCCTGGACAACAGAGCAAGACTCCATCTCAAAAAAATAAATAAAATAAAATTAAATTAAATTAAAAAGAAAGAAAAGCAAATATTCTCTCTCTTCTTGATGTGCTTACCGGTAGTTTAATCCTATGCAAGCTCCAACTGGCCCCAGTGCACCTGCCTCAATTCAGTGAAACCTTGCCAATAAGCTGAACTACTGAATTAATGTAGCAAAGAGTCTAATGCAGTTTTGCTTTGAAAAATGATTGCCCTCTAAGTGCATTGTGGGACTTTGGATTGGATTCTGAAACAGGAAAAGGACATTTATGGAAAATTTGGTGAAATCTGCTTAAAGCCCGTGGTTTAGTTAAAAGTGTAGCAGTGTTAACTTCTTAGTGTACCTAAGAAGTTAGGTACCAGGTACTTGGTACACTGGGTACCAAGTGTACCATGATTATGTAACACATTAGGGAAAGTTGGGTGAAGGATATATGGGAACTCTCTGTCTTACCTTTACAACTGCTCTATAAATCTAAAATTATTTTTAAAATAAAAAGGTTGGCTGGGGGCAGTGGCTCATACCTGTAATTCTAGCACTTTGGGAGACCGAGGTGGATGGATCACTTGAGCTCAGGAGTCTGGGACCAGCCTGGGCAACATAGCGAGACCCTGTCTCTACTAAAAAAAAAAAAAAAAAATTAGCCGTTATGGTGGTGCATGCCTGTAATTCCAGCTACTCCAGAGGCCGAGGTGGGAGAATCGCTTGAGTCTGGGAGTTAGAGGTCAAAGTGAGCTGAGATCGCACCACTGCACTCCAGCCTGGGTGACAGAGTGAGACCCTGCCTTGAGAAAAAAAAAAAAAGTTGAATGAAATGATGCCTACTTTGTTGATTTGACTTGATCTTGAAAAAGCAGATACAGAAAGGAGATCTCCGCTTCTGGGTGTGTCCTCATTTGCAGCTTTTCCTAGACCATAAGGCTGGCAATGGGACAGCGTAGCCTGGGAGGAGAATGCTGCTATGCTTAAGTAAGGTTGCTTGGCAAGCGAGTTGTTTCTGGCTGCACTATGTCTCCTTTGATTAACTAGGCAGAAAAGCAGAAGCCTAAAAAAACAAAATGAGCTCAAACAAAAGCAGGCTGGGCCTGTCACCTATATTAGTCATTTGCTCTCAGGAAAAAAGTGACTCTACATTTTTCCAGACTTGTCCTTGATTCACCGTACATTTTATTTGTTACTATTAAGGACGAGAGATTTACTCCTGCTCATTCAAAAGGATAATATCAAGAGCTAGCAAAACACACACACACACACACACACACACAAATTAGCAACAGAATGCCAGCTTTCAGATAATTCAAAAGGATATCATTCAAAAGGATAATATCAAGAGTTAGCAAAACAGAAACACACACACACATGCACACACACACACACACAGAAAGAGATATAGTAACGGAATTCCAGCTTTCAGATACCTTTCCTTAGGTTTAGAACATTTACTTAATTATCTTTTAAACAAATGTTTCTATGTGTATTCAATATTAGAAATTTATCGGCCTGGCATGGTGGCTCACGTCTGTAATCCAAGCATTCTGGGATGACAAGGCAGGTGGACTGATTTGAGCTCAGGAGTTTGAGACCAGCCTGTACCATATACTGAGACCTCGTCTCTACAAAAAATACAAAAATTGGCCAGGCGTGGTGGTGGATGCCTGTAATCTCAGCTACTTGGGGGGCTGAGGTGGGAGGGTTGTTTAAGCCTGGGAGGTCAAGGCTTAAATCACAGCTGCAGTGAGCTGTGATTGGGCCACTGCACTCCAGCTTGGGTAGCAAAGTGAGACCTTGTCTCAAAAATAAAATAAAATGACCTAAAAAGTTGCTTTCACTAGATAAGGAATGTTGAAATTATATTTCTTAGACTAGTTCTTATAGTTGGCCTGGTGCAGTGGCTCATGCCTGTAATCCCAGCACTTTGGGAGGCCGAGGTGGATGGATCACTAGGTCAGGAGATCGAGACCATCCTGGCTAACACGGTGAAACCTCGTCTCTACTAAAAATACAAAAATTAGCTGAGCGTGGTGGCACAGCTTTTCAGGAGGCTGAGGCGGGAGAATAGCTTGAACCCGGGAGGCAGAGGTTGCAGTGAGCTGTGATCGCGCCACTGCACTCCAGCCTTGGTGACAGAGCAAGACTCTGTCTCAAAAAAAAAAAAAAAAAAATTCTTATAGTTAAGCATCTACCTCACATTTTATAGATTTTTCTCCTGAACACAAAAATATCTGCTTTGAGAAATATATATACGGCCTCTGCGGTCATTTTCTTTTGCCAAGGTCAGTTTAAAATGTTACATTTTCACATAGACACAGTTTTTTCCAGCACAAAGATCAAAAGCTCCCTTGGGGTTTCTTGAAGGATTGGAGGACAGAACAGACAGACGCAGCGTGGAACTGACTGCTGTTTGAACTTGAGTCACTCAGTGCTTCTGCATGCCAGTTTCACTAGTTCAGACACAGTATTCCAGAAACCTCGGATTCAGAGGTGCTGAGAGATTAGTGAGAAGCTCTGTAAGATGCTCAGAATTCTTAGCGAGAAGGTGGACTTTTTATTTAAAATAAGAAACAAATTATTTCTGCCATGCAAGCAATAAAGAAATTCAACATCAGATTAGCAGGGTAAAGATGAGCTTTTTTTTTTTTTTTTTTTTTTTTTTGAGATGGGTTCTTGGCCTCTGTCACCAAGGGCTGCGGGAGCTGCAGCTGGTATGATCTCAGCTCACTGCCAACCTCTGCCCCCCTGGCGTTCAAGTGATTCTCCTGCCTCAGCCCCCCGAGTAGCTGGGGTTACAGGTGCCCACCACCATGCCTGGTTAATTTTCGTATTTTCAGTAGAGACAGGTTTCACTGTGTTGGCCAGGCTGGTCTCAAACTCCTGACCTCAAGTTATCCACCCACCTCGGCCTCCCAAAGTGCTGGGATTACAGGCGTGAGCCACCGCACCCGGCTCAAAGATGAGTTTTTAACGAAGTGTGCTGGGATAACTAGGTAGCCTTTATCTCTAATATCTTTTCTTTAGTAAAAGCCATGCCGTTCGTCTGCCTTTCTCTTTTCCTCCTTTATCTGGGCGACTGTTTTTGGAAACTGGGGTAACTCCCTGCAGGCAGGCAGCAGGAGATATTTAGTCTTGAGCAGAGAATCGACAAGATTGGATTTACTTTTTAACAAGAGCACTCTGACTGCTATGGTAAGAAGAGTCTGAAGGTGGAGTGGATGGTGAATGCAGGGATGCAGTTAGGGGGTGACCCCAAAACTCCAGGAAAGAAATGGTAGGGGCCTGGCCCAAGTGACAGCACCAGAGGTGATGGGGAGGTGGCCGGATGCTGCAAATGATTTGATGGTAGACCCAAAAGATATGGAGAGTGAGAGAAGGAAGGTCAGGGAGGACATAGAGTTTTTGTTCTGAGCAATAGGGAAGGATGGAGTTGTAAAAGATGGAGATGGGAAAGATCAGAGGAGGAGCAGGCCGCGGGGAAGTAGAAACATCAAGCAGGGGGTTGGATCAAGTCTGGAGCTGGAGGGAGTGATCTGAGCTGGAGATAGGAATTTGGGAGCCATCAGTGTGGAGATGGAGAGCCATGGACAGCCCAGAGCCACCCAAATCCAAAAGTCACTAACAGCAGGAGACAGAGCCTTGCCCCACTCCTCCTGGCAGCCCACATTGTCCCTGGGAAAAACCTGCATATACTGAGGTCTTCTATCTATAAGGCCACACTTATGTGGGAACAGAGTGCTTCAGGGCAAAGGGCACACATTTACTCCCTGGAGCTTGAGAGCAATTTGGTATTTGAGTCCATTTGTTGTGTGTGTTTTTTTTTTTTTTTTTTAAATTAACCTCTTGAAGAGAACAAATAAAAATCCAAACGACTGACTGGAGGGCTGCTGGGGAGAGGGGTAGTCCGACAGGCCTGAAGGCAGATCTGTAATTGAAAATGGGTTCAAAGCTACCTGTAATATAATCTGTTCGAAATGTAAAATAGGGGCTGAATTTTGGAAATGAATACCTACATATTCCTGACACATGGCCCCCGAGGAATTTCTTTTTTTTAGGAAGTAGGAAAAAACGGCAGCAGACTTAGGGTTGACTTTAAATATAAAGCTATGTGTGAAAAGAATGATGCCAAAAGTTAAATAATATGCTTTTCTCGCTCTATGAATGGTTTCTGGGGCCCTGGCTATATATAAATGCTGCGGTAGTAATGGAAATCTCATCTTCCTAGGACACAGCACCCTCCTACAGAGAATGTACCTCCTATTTATGTGTACCACACAAGCAAAAGAGCATCTGCCAAAACATGGATTTATTTGTGCATTACTGTCAGATATGATCAAAGACAAAATTCTGATAGCTTTGATGATTATCTGTAGTACTAGTGACAGAAAGAGTACTTGTACAGAACATATTCATGTACAAAGTCCATCATTTATTTAGCACTAAAATCAAATTATGAAAACATCAATTCCATCTTAAAATAGGCATTTTAAAAGCATTTCTGTGGTTCTAAGTTTGCATCAAGACAATCTAAGTTTGCATCTGCACAATCTGGATACCCAAATCCCTCTATAATCTCCAATGACAAAGACAATTTTTGCTAGTTGTGGAGTGTCAGAGGGGAAGCAGTGAAGCCCTGCGAACGGTCTAATGGGCCCAGGTAATGCTGTTTCTTTCTCAACGTGAGGTTGCATCCTTGATCTTCAGGAAAAGAGATTTGTGCTTGCTTAACCAGGTTCCAGTAAATGGTCAGGGATCTTCTATGCAATAAGGTTGCAAAATTTACTGAAGAGGAAAAAAAAGCACAATGGAGTCTTCTTGCTCTCTTACACTTGCAATGTTAGGTTTCGAAAACAGGGCCCTTCGCAGTCAGCAACCAAGTCCTGACTTCTGGATGTAATGCAGGCTGGTTAACACCCCTTAATAACTACTTTGCAATTCCCAACGACTCCCTGACAGCTTTTCTAGACAGGGAGTGGAATCAGTGTGCGGGTGCTCTTAGGCTCTCTGAGGCAAAAATAAGCTCAGTTTAACCATTTCCCTTCCGGGCTGACTGCTGAGTTACGCAGATTCCAGTTCATTAAGCCCTGAGTATAGAGTATGAGGCCAATATCTTTTCTTTAGTAAAAGCCATGCCGTTCGTCTGCCTTTCTCTTTTCCTCCTTTATCTGGGCGACTGTTTTTGGAAACTGGGGTAACTCCCTGCAGGCAGGCAGCAGGAGATATTTAGTGAGGCCAGCATGGTGGGGTGCTATCCTCTGTACAACCATGAGGAAGATGAGGCAAATAAGATCGAGAGAACATTTTGTGACCAGGCGAAGATGACCCAGTTTGTACCTGTGCTTTGTGGCTAGTGAAACTGTACATCTGAAGCTGTCCAAACTCCCAGACACAAGGAATCCCAGTCTCAACTCTAACTCTACTGTGATATATTATATGGCAGTGATTCTTATTTAGGAAGGACTTTGATTTCTCCTTGGCCATGGATTTTTGGGTTAAAGGGCCTGGGCTGTGGGTCAGCAGGGTGGGACGGTCCTGGAAGACTCACAGAGCCAGGGACACCCACATCCTCCAGCATGTCCAGTTCCCTATAATTCCCTATGGCCACAGGAAATAAGCCACGAAATGGGACAAGATTCTGGTTCTGTACAAGGCCAGCCAGCTCCTATCAAGGACACACAGAGGGATACGTCTACAAGGAGCCATTCTGTGTTCTTCCGGCCTTCAGTCTTCCATATCAGTGAATTTTCTCTTCTTGTAATTCTGAACGAGGTTGGAAGCTGTGATCTGAGAAGCCTGCCCCTTCTCCCAACACTGAAAGTCATTCAGTCCTTTCTGCCCTGTTTGAAATAAGCCCCTCTCCATCTCGTCTAGCCTGCCTACCAGGACTGAAGTGTCTTCGTTGTAAGCATTCTGTGAGGAGTCCATGATGCGGCGGAAACGTCCAATAAAAGTCTGGAAAACAAGGGAGTAAGAGAAGTTAAGGTTGACCTCACACCCCACAAAGTCATATCCATTTTATCTCAGAACATTTAAATGGCATGAAAAGAAAGAATGATGTGTAGGACTCAGAAGGAGGTCTGAATTCCCTCTAGCACCCAAGAAAGTTATTGCACATTGCCAAGCCTTGATTTCCTCATCTGTGAAGTGGATTGTTATGAAAATCCAGTAAGTTGTTAAGAAAACCAATGAATACATGTAATGCACCTAAAAAATGGCTAGCACACAGCAAGCTCCCTGAGAAACTTTTGTCATTATTAGCATTGTCTTATTAGCATTGTCATTAGTCATTAGTAGCAAATGCTTCTGTCCCAAGAGACAGAAATGATGGTTTCTTCTAACAGTAACAGAATAAAAAATAATTATGAAAAATTAAAATAAGGTTATACCATAAAGGATGGGAACAGATGTATAACATTGTTTTGTCCTGGAAAAGTAATAACAATATGAGTTATTGTTTATTACACGGTGTTACATAGTTTTACCACAACTCTACAATTTTGGCACTATTATCATCTCCATCAATTCTTACAGGTGAATTGATGTCTACAGAGGTCAAGTAGCTTGACGAAGTCATATTGCTAGTTCATGGCAGGGCCAAGCCCTAACCCCAGAACAAAGGAAGGAAACAAATAACCCAATAACTCTTGTATTTCCAACAGGAACTCTCAGGCCAGGGCTGGAACTGTGTATCTAAGTGCCTGTCATCTGTAATGTACCATCACCCTTTTTTGTCTTTTTTCTTTTTAATAGAGATGGGATCTCACTATATTGCCCAGGTTGGTCTTGAACTCCTGGGCTCAGTAATCCTCCCGCCTTGGCCTCCCAAAGTGCTGGGATTACAGGTGTGAGCCACCACACCTGGCCATCATCACCCTGTTCTCATTTCCTAGAGTTCCTGCTGGCCTTAACTTGTAGCAAGCAAATATGAGTAGTAGCAGACAAGTCATATTAAAAAAAGTGTGTGTGTATGTGTATATATATAATATATAATGGGAAGACAGTGTAACTGTAGGCTGACCTGGAATAATAACAAACTAAATTTACAAGTCATACACTGTCCTGGGTAAAAGTAGTATCTGGGCTGGCTCCTGAGACAGGTGCAGCACCACAGGTTTTCACACCCATTACTTGCCTGCAGCAGAGACTGGGAAATGTCTGCATTCTCGGGACTGTCAAAATGCAGGAGTTGGGAGCCAAACCCGTAGAAATGGGGCCCCATTTTGTGGAGGTCCACCACATTGGCATCCGCACTGAACACGGTCCTCCAGCCCTCCTGGTAGATCTTGGGGAGTTCCACAGAAAGGATCCGTCGCTTGTTGTCAAAAAGTCCTTTTGCCAGCCACAAGGGGAGTTCAAGCTTGGAACCCTGCAGCATGCATGAATGTAGATTTTAAAAACAGATAAATAACATAGGAAATGTGTGTGATGAAAAGGAAATACACATCGCCTGAGCAATACTACCTTTTCTCTCTGAGGGAGTGGCCATCAAGCACAGAAGACCTGGTCGTGACTTGAAGCAATGAAGTGCGTGGGCTGAAGTTTTATGTGATGATAGAATGGAGACAGAAAATGGACTTATACAACAAAAACATGGTGGAGAACAAAAATGTAGGATAAGAGAGAGTCTTCTAACTAACACAAATAAAAACTGTCCAATTGTAGACACTTCAGAACTATAGTAAACATTTCCTTTTTCTTCGAATATTCAATATTTATTCTAAATATCCAATTGCCGAGTGCCTGCTATGTGCTAAGCACCCTACTGGGTGCTAGGGGTCAGAAAGAAAAATAGGATCAACCTGAGCTGGGGTGGCAGCCCCTTCCCATCCCACTTCACAGCTTCAGAGATGACAGAACACATGTCTCTAGTTTTTAAAGCCTCAACAGAATTAGAAAACAAGATAAGGTGGTCATGACAGACCAGAAATTAAGAGTCATAGATCTCCAAATAATCAAAGGCAAACAACTGGATTGAGTGAAGCAGTAAAAGCCAAAAACTCTCACAAGGGAGAACTGTTGCAAAAAGATGGGAACAGCTTTGTGGGAGTGGAAGCAGAGCTTCTGGCAAACTGCACAGGACTCGACAGACCAACATTGAGTTCAAGGCTGCCAACACCACCAGGACATGAGGGCCTAAGATCTGAGACAGAAGGGACGGATGTAAGCCCTCTATCTGACATCGAATAGCAGAGAAATTAGGTGCCAACTTTAAGATGAATTTAAAAATCAAATGGAAATTCCAGAACTGAAAAATATAACAATTGAACCTAACAAGTCAATAGATTAAATCAAATTTAACATGTTTACTGGACTGGATATGGATGAAGAGAGGACTGTGAATGGGAGAAAAGGTCAATAGAAAATATTCAGACTAAAGCATCTAGAGAAAAAACAGAGAAGAGCCTAAGAGATGTATGAAATAAGGTGTAAAAGAAAGAAAAACTTCAACATGCATGTATTTTAATGGGGAGGAGGGACAGACTGAGGCAAAATAAATGTCTGAAGAGATAATAGCTATACAGTATTCAAAATTAAAAAAAGATATCAAACCACAGATTCAAGGAACATTATGAATAACAAGTATTAATAGAATAAATACTAATAAAATCACAACTAGGCATATATTACCTGAATTGTGAGACCAAAGACAGAGAAAATCTTAAAAACAGCTGTAGATGGGAGTGAGGAACACACTGCCTTTAAAGAAGGAACATTAAGAGTTAAAGCCAACTTCTTAGCCGGGCGCAGTGGCTCATGCCTGTAATCCCAACACTTTGGGAGGCCAAGGCAGGCAAATCACCTGAGCTCAGGAGTTAGAGACGGGCCTGACCAACATGGTGAAACCCTGTTTCTACTAAAAATACAAAAATTAGTCAGGCATAGTGGTGGGCGCCTGTAATCCTAGCTACTTGGGAGGCTGAGGCAGGAGGCTCACTTGAACCCGGGAGGTGGAGTTTGCAGTGAGCCGAGATCACACCATTGCACTCCAGCCTGGGCGACAGAGTGAGACTCCATCTCAAAAAAAAAAAAAAAAAAAAGCCAACTTCTTAACAGAAACTATGGAAGACGCAAAACAATGAAAATTGATTTTTTTAATGTGCTAAAAGAAAATAACTGCGAGTGTAAAATCTTATACCCAGTGAAAATATTCTTTAAAAGTAAAGGTGAAATAAAGGCATTTCCATAGAGAAAGGATGCAGAAAACAGTTAACATGGTAGGCCTGAGACTGCTATCTTAGCAAGGCCTGCTTGTAAGGTTGGCCCTTGGTTGGCATCTGGGAACTTGGATTTCAGAAGAGGGATTCTCACCCGTCCCAGAACCAATGAGAGTGTGCCTGAACTGTTTGTGCAAACAATGCGATTCATGTTGACCAACTGCTTTGCCTCTGGAAGTCTGAATTTTGGTCTGTGCTGGACAGAAAGTGCCACATGAACAGCCTCCAATAAAACCCTGGGGACTGAGTCTGTAACAAGCTTCCCTGGTAAACAGTATTTCACACATTTTATCAGAATTCAAATTACTGGAGAATTTAAGTGTGTCCTGTGTGACTCCACTAGGAGAGGACTCTTGGAAGCTTGTGCCTGGTCTCCTCCAGACTTTACTCCATGCAACCTTTCCCTCTGCTGATTTTGCTTTATATCCTTTTGATGTAATAAATCTTAACCATGAGCTGAGTCCTTTGAGTCTTCTTAGTGAACCATGAAATCTGGGTTGGTTCTGGGGATCTGTGACACAGACAGAAACTGAGAATTATCACCAGAAGATCCAGAGTAAGGGAATTCTGAAGAGAGAATGAAAATGATTCCAGAAAGAACTATGGAAATGCAAAAAGCAAAAAAGAGTAATGAAAAGAATATGTAAGTGGATATATAATAATAGTGTTTTATAGGGTTTTCAATGAGTCAAATTAGAATACATCATGATTAACACAAGTGACAAAATGGGTTTAAGTGTTCTAAGATTCTAGTCATTTCTGTGAAGTAGTGAAAGTAGTAACTTATATAACATTCTTTTTAGTCAAAAATGATTGTGTAATATATTTAAGGTAGCCACTAAAATAAAAGAAGAATATATAACTAAATAAACTAATAAAAAGGTAAATGAATAGCAAAATAAATTTGATTAATGCAAAAGAAGTCAAGAAAGGATAGAAAAAGAAAGCTAAAACACAGATGGGACATAAGAAAAAAGTAGGAAGGTAAAAATGAACACAAATATGTCAATATTAAATTAAATGTAAATGGATTAAATATACCAATTAAAAATCAGCACACTGAATAAAAAACAAAACCCAACTACATGCTGCTTAAAAAGAGACATACCTTAAATATGAAGACACAGAAAAATTAAAAATAGGATGAAAAAATGTCATGTAAACACTAATCAAAAGACAGGAACATTACTAGAGATAAAGAGGGACATGTGACAACAATAAAAGGGTCATTATATCTACCAGAAAATTAATATTTGTCTAAATGAACAGAAGGATAAACAGACAAATCCATAATCATAGTGAGAAACTTTAACATTTTTTTTTTTTAAGAGATGGGTTCTTGTTCTGTCACCCAGGCTGGAGTGCAATAGTCTTCTAGGCTCAAGTAATCCTCCTGCCTCAGTCTCCTGAGTAGATGGGACCATAGGCATGTGCCACCACACTCAGCTAATTTTTCAATTTTTCCTAGAGAGAGGGTCCTGCTATGTTGCCTAGGCTGATCTCAAACTCCTGGCCTCAAGTGATCCTCCCACCTCTACCTCCCAAAGTGCTAGGGTTATAGGCAGGAGCCACTATGCCTGGTCCACATGTTTTTCAGGATTTAAAAAAAAAAAAAAAAAAAAATTGCAAGGATAGAGACTATCTCAACAAAACAATTAACAAATGAGCTAATTCACACATACAGATTATTTATTGGACACCATGACTTCACACAGACATCTTTTCAAGTCCACACAGAATGGTTAAATTAGTCTTATGCTTTGCCATAGAGCAAGTCTCAGCAACTTTCAAAAGACTGAAATCATGCAGACTATGTTTTCTGGCCACAGTGGAATCAAGCTAGAAATAAAAAGCAAAAATGGTAAATGACCAACCCAAAATGTTTGAAATTAAGCACTAGTCTTGTAAATACCTATGGGTCAAAAAAGAAATCACAATAGAAATTAAACAGTTTTTTAAAATTTTTATTTATTTTTTTGAGACATTATATTGCTGTGTCACCTAGGCTGGAGTGCAGTGGTGTGATCATGGCTCACTGCAGTACTGACCCTCCAAGGCTTAAATGGCCCTCTTGCCTCAGCCTCCTGAGTAGCTGGGACCACAGGTGTGTGCTACCGTGCCTGGCATTTTTTTATTTTTATTTTTTGTAGAGATGGGGACTCACTATGTTGCCCAGGCTGGTCTCGAATTCCTGGGCTCAAGTGATCCTCCCGCCTCCACCTCCCAGTGTTGGGTTTATAGGTGTGAGCCACTGTGCCTGGCCTAAAAAGTATTTTAGTTCATTGATAATGAAAATATAACACATCAAAACTTATGAAATGCAATTAAAGTTGTACTTAAAAGAAATGTATCGCTATGAATGTATAAAAGAAGACTGAAAAATTAATGATCTAAGTTTCCATTTCAAAATGTGGGTGTGTGTGTGGTGGGGAATAATAGAAAATTAAACCCAAATAAAGTAGAAGAATTAAGAACTTAATGACCTAAAATAAGGTACAAAAGAGAAAACTAACAGAGTCCTAAGTTAGTTCTTTTAAAAGAATAAAAAAATTGATAGACTCCTGGCAAGGGTAATCAAGAAAGGGAGAACACAACTTATTAATATTAAAAATAAAATAAGGGCACCACTGTAATCCTACTGACATTAAAAAGATAGTAAAGGAAATTCTGAACATTGTACTGATACCATTGAAAATTTAGACCAAAAAAAAAAAAAAAAGATACAAAAATTAGCTGGGCGGCCGGGTGCGGTGGCTCAAGCCTGTAATCCCAGCACTTTGGGAGGCCGAGATGGGCGGATCACGAGGTCAGGAGATCGAGACCATCCTGGCTAACATGGTGAAACCCCGTCTCTACTAAAAAACACAAAAAACTACCCAGCTACTCAGGAGGCTGAGGCAGGAGAATGGCGTAAACCCGGGAGGCAGAGCTTGCAATGAGCTGAGATCCAGTCACTGCACTCCAGCCTGGGCGACACAGTGGAGGCTCCGTCTCAAACAAAAAAAAAATTAGCTGGGCATGGTGGCATGCGCCTGCAATCCCAGCCACATAGGTGGCTGAGGTGTGACGATCACTTGAGCCTGGGAGGTCAAGGCTGCAGTGAGCCGTATCACACCACTGCACTCCAGCCTGGGCAACAGAGCAAGACCCTGTCTCAAAAAAAAAAAAAAAAAAAAAAGATAAAATGGTCAAATTTTTAGTTAAAAACCAATATACCAAAACGAACACAAGAAGAAATAAAGTCTGAATAATTCTATAAATGAAATTAAATGTCATACAAACCTTCCTACCCAAATCTCCCATGCAGAAGGATTCTAAAGTATTAATGGAGACACTCTGCACTCAAAGAAGTGGAACATGACTCCCTCCTCCTTCAGTGAGTGATAATGACTTCCATCCAAAGAGTACAGTATGAAAACGTGGAGCAACCTCATGAACATTACCTCTGCCAAGGTTCAAATGAAGAGTAAAAAGTCCTGTTGATAGCAGGTACCCTTAATATGTGATGAAAATGGCACTTTGCCTCTGTGGTCTTCCTCCCTAAAGCTGATAACCAAGTCTAATCCTGAGAAAAAAGTATAAAAACAAAAACAAAGGTGGCTGCGCGAGGTGGCTCACACCTGTAATCCCAGCACTTTGGGAGGCTGAGGTGGGTGGATCACTTGAAGTCAGGAGTTCCAGACCAGCCTGGGCAACCTGGTGAAACCCTGGCTCTACTAAAAATACAAAAATTAGCTGGGTGTGATAGTGGGCACCTGTAATCCCAGCTACTTGGGAAGCTGAGGCAGGAGAATCGCTTGAACCCAGGAGGTGGAAGAGGCTGTAGTGAGCTGAGATTATGTCACTGCACTCCAGCCTGGATGACAGGGCAACTCTGTCAAAAAACCAAAAAACCAAAACCAAAAACAAAACTACCCCAAAACCAAAGATTTCCAATTGAGGAACATTTTACAAAATACCTGACCACCACTCCACAAAACCGTCAAGGTCATTAGAACAAGGAGGTCTGATTAACTGTCAGGAGGCTAAGGAAACATGTCTACTAAATGCAATGTGGTATCCTAGGTGGAATCCTGAAACAGAAAAAGGACATTAACTAAAAACTAAGGAAATATGAATAAAGTATGGGCAGCATAGCGCCATGTTTACCAGTGTTTATGGGAACGAAATCCTCATTTGCTAGGATACAAAGTCAACAGATAATGTCTACATCCAAACAACAACAACAACAACAACAAAAAACAACCCAACAAGGTAAGTTTAAGAATATTATTTAGAAATACAGAGATGAATCTTAAGACACCACTAAAAAAGGTACATGAGCCCTGTGGACTTGGAGGGGGAAGTGGGAAAAGCAAGGCAGGGCCTGTTATTTTTTCTTTTCTTTTTTTTTTTTTTTTTGAGGCGGAGTCTCGCTCTGTCGCCGGGGCTGGAGTGCAGTGGCCGGATCTCAGGCTTTTCACTGCAAGCTCCGCCTCCCGGGTTCACGCATTCTCCTGCTCAGCCTCCTGACGTAGCTGGGACTACAGGCGCCCGCCACCTCGCTCCGGCTAGTTTTTTGTATTTTTAGTAGAACTGCGGGTTTCACACGGTGGTTAGCCAGGATGGTCTCGATCTCCTGACCTCGTGATCCGCCCCGCTCGGGCCTCCCAAAGTGCTCGGATTACAGGCTTGAGCCACCGCGCCCGGCCTATTTTTTCTTATAAATCTTTCGGTACTATTTGACTCGAGATGGAGTCTTGCTCTGTAGCCAGGCTGGAGTGCAGTGGCACCATTTCAGCTCACTGCAAACTCCGCCTCCTGGGTTCAAGCAATTCTCCTGCCTCAGCCTCTGAGTAGCTGGGACTACAGGCGCCCGCCACCACAGTCAGCTAATTTTTGTATTTTTAGTAGAGATGGGGTTTCACCATGTTGGGCAGGATGGTCTTGATCTCTTGACCTCGTGATCCGCCAGCCTCGGCCTCCCAAAGTGCTGGAATTACAGGAGTGAGCCACCGCGCCCGGCCTACTTGACTTTTAAAACGTTGGTTATGTATTACTTTGATAAAAGTTAACTTGAAACAAACAGACCAAACAAAAAACATCGTTCTAAACAAAACAGGTGAAACAGGAAATCCAACATAACCATTACAAGCCCTGTTCCTGGGACAGTTTTATATTTGAAGCTATACGACCTTTGGTTCCGAATCCCAGCTCACCACTAACTGAAGCTCCTGGCCAAGTGACCCAACGTTTCTGGCTGTTGAAGGATTAAAGGGAAAAGCTTACTCCCCACACCCATCCATGCTGGCACTAAGTAAGCCCTCAGTAAGTGGGTGCTGATCCTGTCATCATTATGCAGGCATGAATCTAGCAACTTGGGGTTCCCACTTATCACATGCTCTTACAGAGCCCAAAGCTGTTTTAAGGCAAACATAATCAGAACTCTAATTCTGAAGTATTCAGCTGGAGCCAATCTTCAAGCATTCAACACACGTTGCAGGGGGTGGTGGGGGAAGACACTAACGAATTTGGACGGTTTCAAAAATGAAATCAATGTTGGAGGCTGCTTGGCGACCCAGGATAAATGTAGTTTCACCACAGATGGCGAACAACAAGTCTGGAGACCACCCTGAGCGCGACGGGATCCCCGCAGAGTTTCCAGGAAGAAGTCGTTAGCGCCTTCGGCCGTGGCTCCACGAAAACTACAAATCCCAGGGGGCAGCGCGCCCCGACGCGGCGTCCCAGGGCCGCGAGGCCCGCCGGGAGCTGAAGTCTTTCCGGGCGGGACCCCGCACCCAAAGGCTCACCTGTGGGACGGCGTTGTCAGTCTCGGCGCCTGCGCTCCGCTCCAGGAAGAAAGGGGCAAGGCGAGGCAGGGCGGTCTCCGTGCGTACCGGCAGCTTCTCGTGGGACATCAGAATGTCGTCCAAAGAAAGAAAGTTCTCCTCAGGCCCCAGCGCACCCGACTCCACTCGGAAATAAGCCTCCGACATGGCGGCCACTTGAGCTTCTCCGCTTCCACTCGCGTGATTCGGAGGAGCCTCAGGGAGTTAGGGGTGTACAAGACGGGGAGGCGGACACTGGGCAGTATGGTTGGGGTCAGGAAAGTGGATTGAAACTCGTTTCCCGCGCCCAGGGACGCGTCAGACAGGAGCAGTCGATTCGGACGGTACCGCCCAGGCAGAAGCAATCGACCAAGTCTGCAGATTTAGAGCAGCTGGACAGGGCAGGGGAGCGGTAGGTGGGGGCGCCGGAAGTTCTCTTCCCTCCGCTTGTTGCCCAGTAGGGGAACGTTACGAAGAAGCTGGTACGCTCGCTGAAGCTCCTGGACGCATTTGTACTGGATTGTGTTCATGTGATCCTTAAATATTTATATGAAATTAAAAACACTTTGCAACACTTTAGGGGTTTAAAATAAAGGCATCTTGTGCCCTTCACTCCAGGCCTAAGTCCAACTCTTTCCTACAGTTTTTTTCACTGTGCAACTCCGTTAATCTTGGTATTTGAAAGAAATGTTAAACAAAAACTTCCAGCACTATCCCCAGCGAGTTATTATAGTCTAGATGATGAACCAGTGTGTTGTATTTGGTTAGTATTTTGGTGGGGGTTGGATGGGGTGGGTAGAGGGGTGGAGCACTAGACTGCACATGGTTTTCAAAGGTTGTGAGTGTACTTCAGGGTATCCTACCTCATCATCAACTGACAATCTCCTTTTGTGGCTCTGAATTTAAATCCCTAAAAATGGAAATCCAATTGGTCCAGTTTATCGATTGGTCCAGGCAGGCCACAATGGTCACAGATCGCCAGCCACCCTATAGATGGGGGTGCCTGTGTTGGGTGCGATCACTATCCAGTGACCAGGGGAAGGACCCTGGTCGCATAGTATCAGGTTCGATGACTGTCCTCAGCCAGGGCTATGGGTGGTAGCAGATTATTGAGAGATGCACTACAGAACTTACTTTGTCTAGAAGAGCATTTCTGTGGCTACTGGAGTTGGGAGTAAAGGGTGTGTGGGAAGTGAGGTGTGTATTAATCGTGGATTTTAGTTTCTGTTTTCTGTATTTTATGATGCGTTGACATCTTGGGGCCTTGGGGACCTGGGGAAGAATTGCCCCTCCAGAGTTAGCTAATTCCTAGAGATAGCAAACAACTTGCTTGTGAACACCCCTTTCATATACAAACCAACCAACCCAAGCCTATATCCCCACACCACCTTTATCCATCTCACACACCAATATTTTCCCTGCCCCAAGTCACTGTAATAAATCACCCCATGGCCAAGTACCAGACAACTAAAATTCACCCCTATATCCCAGAGCTCGCCAACATTATTCAAACTATTCAATCCTAAGCTTGCTCAGACTTCCCTTCCCTGCCTCGCCCATTGCTTCCCATGGCAATAAAGGCTCTGGGCTTTCTCCTTGCTCCCCCTACTTCCTCACTGACCCTAATACTCTCTCGTGTGGTCATAGGCACAGTCCCTTCTCTTAAGAACTATAAAACTTTCAAAGGCATTGGCCACTAATTCATTGATTGTCATCACCCAGTCACCTTTATAAATGAAATTCAGAGGACAATGAAAACAAGGTACAGTGGGGTGGAAAGGCATGGCCAAACTCTGGAAAGTCTTGGTACCTTTCTAAGGAGTTAGGCCATTCCATAGAAAATGGGAGGAAAATGCAAGGTTTGGGGGCAAATAATAACATAAATCTGAGCTACAGGAAGAGAATTCCAGCAGTAGATAAAGAAGAGAGAGATTAGATACTTGGAAGCTGTTCAATGGGCAGTATTTGGCAACCAATTGGATATAGGAAGTGAAGTATAGAGAGTAGTCAGAGATTCAAGTTTTGAACCTGGTTGACCGGGTGGATGGACATGTCATGAATAGATACACAGAACACAGGAATAGGGGCAGTTGGAGGGAAAGGATGAGTTCAGTTTGGGACACATGGTGTCCAGGAGATACTAGACAGGAAGGTCTGCAGCCCAATGGAGAAAGCAGCCTAGAAGCTTTAGAAAGGAGGCACTTTGAGAGGCAGTTATATGAAGGTTTTTTCCTTTTTCATATTTTAAATGTTCGGTTTGTGATACAGTCCAATGTAAAAATAAACACAATCTGCAGTGATAATTAAAATTTCTCTGATGACATGGATATATGGTACTGGATGTAGTTTGAGATAGAAATATAATTTGGCTAATTGAAGGCAATGTTATTTACTGCCAAGGACAGTAAGCTATTTTTTATGCTGATATAATTAAGATAGATGCATACTGATTTATTGATGCCAAAGAAAGGCATTATCTTCATACAAAGACTAGAATACTGGCTCCAAACTCAAATACCACTATTATTTTAATAATAAAGTAACAGGCCAATGTTTAACATAAAATCAGATTGCCTTATTTGTCTTATTTAATGTCTTGGCTCATCATGAAACTATCATTGTGTATATATTGTTACTCTTTTTAAACTATCCTTTTGTTGAAGTAATGAACAAGTGAATAAATCAGAAAAAGGTGAAATTAACGAATATTTCAGCTTATGATGCTGAACTGCATCAATTCATTTGACAAAAGTGGCATGTGGTTTTCAAGCACAGATATGTATTAATAGCTTAAATCCTAAGAGCCAGTAGTATTTCTGTTCTCTGAGAAAGCTGATACTGATAATATTCAGAGTATATTTGGCATATTTACAATATACAAAATTTCAGTATTCTGAAAAATGTCTGCTGGATCCTTGAAAATAGAGTATTTTTTTCATTATAATCCTTTCAAGATTTCAGAATCATAGAACTGCAGTGTTTTATAACTTAGAACAAGTGTTTTTGGTGAACAGGGCAGGGGCTGCTTTAGCTTTAATGACTTGCCCTCAAAAGTCACAGCCTCCAAAGAACACACAGGCTTTAGATGAGCAAAACCTCAAGCAACTTTTACATCTGTTCTTTTGAATCCCAGTGCTTTCTAAATTTCTTTCATTGAGTGAGGAGGTTGTGGTGCAAGTGACAGAAATGCAAATCTGGGGTGGGGAGAAAAGGAGAAATATGAAAACTGTGCACATGGTTCATTGAAAGAAAAAGAAAGAAAAAAGAAATGTATTGGGCACCATCCTTCCAGTTGTCTGCTCAGGCCAAAATTTTGGGGTTTTCCTTGATCTCCTCTCCTAACCCTTACACTTTGTAGTGGCCCATCAGCAAATGTTGACTTAACATTCATATTTCTAGAATCTGACCATTTCTCATCATTCTGGTTTAAGTCACCATCACCTCTTTCTTGAATTTTTGCATTAGCTCTCTAGTCTCCTTGCTTCTGCCCATGACCTCCCTGTTGTTCCTTAAGCATCCCAGACACACTTGATCCTCAGTGCTTTGCATTGTCTGTTCTGCTACCTGAATTGTGTTTCTCTTGGATTTTCACATGGCTTGTCCCTTTCAGGTCTTTACTCAAAAGTCACTCTCGCGATGAGGTTTTCCCTGGCCACCCTATCTAAAATTTTAACTATTTAACAACAGTTTTAACTTACACACTTGATACCCCCTGCTGTGGTTTGACAATACCCCGCAAAATTCATGCGTTGGAAACATAATCCCCAATACAACGATGTTGGGATGTGAGGTCTAATGGGAAGTGTTTAGATCATGAGGGTTCTACCCTCAAGAATGGATTAATGCCATTATAAAAAGGGGTTGGGGGAGTGGGTTCTCTCTCTCCACATGCCGTGTGAGAACACAGAATTTGTCCCCCTGTTGGCCCTTCTGACTTCCACCATGTGAGGACAGCAAGAAGGCCCTCATCAGATGCCGGTGCCTTGATCTTGGACTTCCCAGCCTCCAGAATTATGAGAGAATAAATTTCTGTTATTTAGAAATTACCAAGTCTCAGCTATTCTGTTACAGCAGCACAGAATGGACCGACACCCACCTTTCCCTTCAGCACTGATCAGTCTCTAACTATATATTTTACTTATCTTGTTTATTTTACTTTGTTATTTTTCTTTTGAGAAGGAGTTTTGCTCTTGTTGCCCAGGCTGGAGTGCAATGGCACAATCTCTACTCACTGCAACCTCCACCTCCCGGTTTCAAGTGATTCTCTTGCCTCAGCCTCCTGAGTAGCTGGGATTACAGGCATCTGCCACCACACCCAGCTAACTTTGGTATTTTTAGTAGAGACGGGGTTTCACATGTTGGCCAGGCTGGTCTTGAACTCCTGAACTCAAGTGATCTGCCTGCCTAGGCCTCTCAAAGTGTTGGCATTACAGGCATGAGTCACCATGCCCGGCCATTTATCTAGTTTATTGTCTGTTACCCCTAATAGAACATTAGCTCCATGAGGGTGGGGATATTTTTTAGTTTCTTTTTCAATGCTATGTCACTGCTGCCTAGTGTGTATTGGGCACTTTGTAAGTATTTATTGAGTGATTTAGTGTCTCTTTATTTAGAGCAGTAATATTAAATTTCCTTTAAAACATCAAGTAAAAGTTTTAAGTAAATAATAGTACAGATGATATGTAGGTATTATAGTGGTTACGAAATGTAGCAGTAAAACACTGAAAATACTAAGTTAAAGTGGTTAAAAAATAATTTGCTGGGCCGGTCGCGGTGGTTCATGCCTGTAATTCCAGCACTTTGGGAGGCCGAGGCGGGCAGATCACGAGGTCAGGAGTTCGAGATCAGCCTGGCCAGCCCGGTGAAATCCCATCTCTACTAAAAATACAAACACTTAGCCAGGCATGGTGGTGTACACCTGTAGTCCCAGCTACTTGGGAGGCTGAGGCAGGAGAATTGCTAGAACCTGGCAGGTGGAGGTTGCAGTGAGCCGAGATTATGCCACTGTACTCCAGCCAGGGGGACAGAGGGAGACTCTGTCTCAAAAAAAAAAAAAAAAAAAAAATTGTTTGCCAAGATACATGCTAGTCACAATATAATTCTGTAGATCCATGAGCTTAAGTCATTAATATCATGATGAAAGTTCATTGATTGGGCTCCAGTAATGTAGATTTTGTTGAGTTTTCATAGAACTGTACTGAATTTTACCTTTATATCAACTGTAAAAAAGGAATGCTTAAGCAAATACAATTTTAAATGGCCTAGTTCCCTACCTATGAAGCATTTCCAGCAGCTGTTTCTAGTCAATTGCTGTGTTACTTCAGGAAGCCAACAGGCCTGAGTAGGGTCCAATTTTTACCACTTTAATTGGATTTGTAACCTTGGGTGAGTTACCTCTCAGAAGCTTCTGTATCTGTAAAATGGAGATAATGATAGCAGCTCACAGAGTTGTGGTGCGGGTAGGACAAATAAGCTAATACCCAGTTGGCCCTCGAACAATGAGAAGGTCAGGGCACTGACCCCTACACAGTCAAAAATCTACATATAACATTTTAAATTTAAAAAATTATTTTTAAAATTTTTATTGAGGTGAGATCTTGCTATGTTGCCCAGGCTGGTCTCGAACTCCTGGCCTCAAGCAATCCTCCTACCTCAGCCTCCCAAAGTGCTGGGATTATAGGTGTGAGCCACTGGCTTACATATAACTTCTGACTTCCCAAAAACTTAGCTACTACTAGTCTGCTGTTGACCAGAAGCCTTATTGATAACAGTTGATAACAGATATTTTACATGTTATATGTATTATATACAGAAGCGTTATTGAACAGTTAACAGATATTTTGCGTATTATATGTATTATATACTGTATTCTTATAATAAAGTAAGCCAAATAAAAGAAAATGTTAAGAAAACCATAAGGAAGAGAAAATACATTTACTATTCATTGAGTGGAAGTGAGTCATGATAAAGGCCTTCATCATTGTCATCTTCATGTTGTATAGACTGAGGAGGAGGAGGAAGAGGAAGGGCTGGTCTTGCTATCTCAGGGGTAGCCAAGGTGAAAGAAGTGGAGGACTTGCAAGGGAAGGTAGGAGAGTCAGACACACATGGTATACAGTTTTTTTTTTTTTTTTTTTGAGATGGAGTTTCGCTCTGTTGCCCAGGCTGGAGTGCAGTGACACGACTTCGGCTCACTGTAACCTCCGCCTTCCGGGTTCAAGTGATTCTCTGGCCTCAGCCTCCTGGGTAGCTGGGATTACAGGCACAGGCTGCCACACCCGGCTAGTTTTTGTATTTTTAGTAGAGATGAGGTTTCGCCATGTTGGTAAGGCTGGTCTCGAACTCCTAACCTTGTGATCCGCCCACCTTGGCTTCCCAAAGTGTTGGGATTACAGGCGTGAGCCACCATGCCCAGCCCATGGTATAACTTTTATTGAAAAAAGCTTCACGTATAAGTGGGGACTCACGCAGTTCAAACCAACCCATGTTATTCAAGGGTCAGCTGTATACAAAGCACTGAGCTCAGGGCCTAGCCCACAATAAGAGCTCAATAAATGTCTTTCTTATCATCATTATTCATGTTTGTTTAGTGCTGCGTCCTCAGCACCTCAGAGAATACCTGGGACATAGCAAGCACTCCATGAACATTTGTCAAATGGCTGTCATTATTGATGATCATCTGTTAAATAGCTGTCATTATTGATGATCATCCTTGGTCTAGGCTTGGCTACACTTGTCTCCCCTTCAGTTCCAGTTACCAAATATATTTGAAGGTGATAAAGTATTGTTCTCCAACTTTTTCCTGCAAAAAATTAGGTAGAATTTATCTCCTATGAGATCAAATTATTACAGTTATTTGTGTTTTGGAATTACAGTACCATGTTTGAAATCTTACTACGAAAGATTAATAGATCTGAACCATTGGAGTTCATTTTTACATAATTTAGATGTTCTTTTGGTTGAGCTATTTCTTGAGCACTGCTCCAAAACGCCTTCCATGAGATCAAAATAAATTGATGGGCATGATGCAACCTTGTGTGTGGGTAGCACCAATTTTAGATTCTTCCCACAGTCTTCAGCAGCACTAACAGAAATTGTTAACCCGTCTTATATATTGAGAGATATTGTATGTGCGTGTATGTGCGTGTGTGTGTGTGTCCCTCTTAACTTGCAAAGAAGAAGCTATTGCATCATTATAAGAGAGGTACCTGTTAATTCAACTTCATCAGGCAGGGCTGGTTTCTCCGAGGCCTCTCTCCTTGCATGCAGATGGCTGTCATCTCGCTATGTGCTCACATGGCTATTCCTCTGTGTGCATGCATCCTTGGAGTCTTTCTCTTCTTATAAGACACCAGTCATATTGGATTGGAGCTCCACCCTTAGGATCTCATTTAACCTTAATTACCATTTTGAAGCACTCTGTCTCCAAATTTAGTCACATTAAAGGTTAGGGCTTCAAACTGCAAGTGTTGAGGTGACACAAAACACAGTCCATAACAATCTGGTCTCTATCTTCATGTTCTGAAACTTTTTTAAAGTTTATTTTTGAATTTTTAATTGGTAAATAATAATGATATTTATATATACACATACATATATATGTATAGTACAATGTGATGACTTAATACATGTGATATTCCTTCATCATTGCCCTGAGATATAGTTTCCCAAGAGCAAAGGTTGGCTAGAGACATCTGACTGAACACAAGCACACACACTATCTCCCTACTTCCTGCCTCAAATCTCCTTACACAATACATTCTGTCTGTCAGTGGGCATTTGATATGTACATATGAAACCCACAAAAACAGGAACACAATAAAGAGGGCCACCAGAAGACCGGAAGGATACGGGAATTCCTGGAAGATAGAAAGCAGACAGGATCCGACTGACAGCAAACCTGGAGCAAAGACGAACACAGCTTAACCGAAGGTAGGCAAATGACTACCAAGGAAGTGAAAGCTAGTTTAGGGATATTCCCAGCTTGGTCAACAGATACCTGGAGCAGGAGCAGGTGCTGGCACACGAGATGAAAGAGCTGTATTCACAAGAGCCAGGTCAGAACTTGATTCCATGGTACAAACTAAAATGGGAAGGACACCATGATAAGAACAGCCCCTGTACTAGAATGACATGAATTGTGAGGCATTTTGCATTTTTCATAATACCACCCCATACATCCCATGCAAATCACAAAGATCACAAAGATGAAAATGTACATTTTCACAATGGAGAGATCTGGGGTCGCCACTCTATGAAAATGATGAG
This sequence comes from Rhinopithecus bieti, assembly GCF_001698545.2. Classification (NCBI taxonomy): domain Eukaryota; kingdom Metazoa; phylum Chordata; class Mammalia; order Primates; family Cercopithecidae; genus Rhinopithecus; species Rhinopithecus bieti. The sequence continues at coordinate 2,641,559 of NW_016806937.1, read as the reverse complement.
ACCTAACCTGTTAATACAGGATGACCTGACATGATGTACCTATAGATATCATGCAGTATGTATACTGAATCACCTATGAAGTATTTGTGCCTAAATATTTAACCTGAATTCAATTAAGCATCAAAACCTAATTTTACATGGAAAATGAAGGTAAGGGAGGGGGATTTGAGAAGTTCAATGTCACCAAGAGGAAACAAGCAGACAAAATCAGACTGTGGAGTATTTTTACAAGGGCAATGCTTGTAAAATATTGTCTCAGGAAATCCATAACTCTAAGACCCTTGTTAATGACCTCAGAAAGATGTAGGATGGTGCTTTGTGCTCTCTTAGTTACACAAAGAGCTAAGAATCTAAAGGGCATGCCTCCTAGCACCTCTCAGCTAGACAGCAATGCTTTGAGGACTCCTGAGGGTGTAGTTGCACAGCAGCTTCACAGGGAGCCCAAGAAGGGCAGACCTCAAAGAGTCCGGCCCGATGTCACAATGGGATGAGACTTTGGCGGAGTCTTGGAAAGGGGTACATGTTTTGCATGTGAGAGAAAGGCAAATTATTTGTGGCCAGAGGGCAGACCATGGCAGTTTTGAAAACAGGCCGGATATGGTGGCTCATGCCTAATAAACTCAGCACTTTGTGAGGCAGAGGTGGGAGGATTGCTTGAGCCCTGGAGTTCGAGACCAGCCTGGGCAACATGGTGAGATCCTGCCTCTACAAAAAGTCCAAAAATTAGCCAGGCATGGTGGTGTGTGTGCCTGTAGTCCCAGCTACTTGGGAAGCTGAGGTGGGAGGATCGCCTGATCCCAGAAGGTTGAGGTTGCAGTGAACTGTGATTGTGCCATTGTGTTCCAGCCTGGGTGACAGAAAAACAACAACACAAAACCCAAAAATCAAAAACACAGCTGTAAATTCTCTGAATCTGGGTGGGCTTTGTCACAGAGCATAATGGGAGCAACAACAGAGCCTGATGGAAGTGACGCTGTGTGACTCCTGATACTGGATCATAAAAGGTAATGCAGCTCCTGTCCTGTTCCCCAAAACACCCCCCTCAGAGCCAGGAGTCAGGATGTAAGGAAACTGACCCCTCTGAGACCATGCTAGCCAGGGAGGCAACATGGACATGCTCTGGTGGGCAGTCCCAGCTAATCACAGCCTTCCTGCCATCCCAACCAAGGTCTCAGACATGAGTGTGCAGAAGCCATCTTGGAGCCTTCAGACCATATCCATATGACAAGTGGATACCACCAAGAGACCTTGTCAATGTCATGCGAAAAAGAGGAATTGCTTGACTGGGCTCTGCCTGAATTCACAATTGACAAAATCGTAAAATATGATAAAATAATCGTTTGAGGCCAATGAAGTTTTGGAGTGTTTTTTTTCTTAAATCTTTATATGGACTTGGCTGGGCATGGTGGCTCATGCTTGTAATCCCAGCACTTTGGGAGGCCGAGGTGGGCGGATCATGAAGTCAGGAGATTGAGACCATCCTGGCTAACATGGTGAAACCCCGTCTCTACTAAACATACAAAACATTAGCTGGGCGTGGTGTTGGGCACCTGTAGTCCCAGCTACTTGGGAGGCTGAGGCAGGAGAATGGCGTGAACCTGGGAGGCAGAGCTTGCAGTGAGCTGAGATTGCGCCACTGCACCCCAACCTGGGTGACAGAGAGACTCCATCTCAAAAAAAAAAAATCTTTATATAGACTTCTAGAACAGAATTTGACTCTCCAAAAACTCAATGTCATGGATGAGGGATGGGGAAAATGGGGTGGGGGTGTCTGTTTAAAGTGCTATAACAATCAAATGCAAGGATTTGGCCTTGATTGGCTTCTAGTTCAAAAAAGTAGATTACGGGTACTTTGCGGACAACTGAGGAGACTTGCACACAGACCACTACACAATATTTTTAGGAAATTGTTGTTAATTGTGTATTAGTCTGTTTTTGCACTGCCGTAAAGAACTTCCCTGAGACTGGATAATTTATAAAGGAAAGAGATTTAATTGACTCATAGTTCTGCATGGCTGAGGAGGCCTCAGGAAATTTACAATCACGGCAGAAGGGGAAGCAGTCACCTTCTTAACTAGGCGGCAGCGGGGAGAAGAGAGAAGAAAAAACTGCCACTTTTCAAACCATCACATCTTGTGAGAACTCGCTCACTATCATGAGAACAGCATGGAGGAAACCACCCCATGATCCAATCACCTCCCTCCTTCAACATGTGGGGATTACAATTCACGATGAGACTTGGGTGGGTACATAGAGCCAAACCATATCAATCGTGTTAGATATGATCATAGTTTTATCATTATATAGAAAAATGTCTATTTGTAGGAGATACTGGTATATAGATCAAGTGTCATTATGATTGCAACTTACTTTACAATGGATCAGCAAAACAATTATACACACATACACATACACAAAGCAAATATAGCAAAAAGCTAACAACTGTTTGAATCTAGGTACTAAGTATATGCATGTTCATTATGCCAGCCTTTCAACTTTTCTGTGGGTGAAGATTTTCATAATAAAAAGCTGAGAAAAAAAGATCAGAGAAAATTAACTCATAAAAATGTTTCCAATTTCAGTAGTCATGAAGACAATGTAAATTAAAACCCAAATGCAATACCACCCACCAGAATGGCTAAAATGAAAAGGACAGAAAAGCGTTGGCAAGGCTGTGAATCAAGTGGAACCTCCTCACAGAAGTGTAAAATGGTCCAACCACTGTGGAAAACTGTTGGCTGTGGCTACTAAAGCCAACAGATGTAAACACATCACATCATTATTATAGAGGTAACTTGTTAATTCAAGTTTTCTTTTTCTGTGTTTTCAATCCCATAAAATTACCCTTTCCTACCATTCCTATATTTTCAGATTTTTCTGGTAACTTGATAAGTAATTTATTCCCTGGTCTGATAGCCAGTTTCTCTCAGTCCAAATGAGTGGGGTGGTGAGCAGGTTCATTAGCTTGAAAAGAAAATGGGTGAAACAGCTTTCATTTACTCATCAAGATGTTTAGGTGCCTATTAGATGCATTGGGGCTGCAAACCTGTACATAAAGATGAGTACGATGTGTTCTTGACTGTCAGGGAGATCAGTCAGCACCCAGAGGAGAACATGGTAACATGAGGTGATAAAAGCAATAATAGGTGGGTTTAGTGGCTCATGCCTGTAATCCCAGAACTTTGGGAGGCTGAGGCAGAATGATCACTTGAGCCCAGGCATTTGAGACCAACCTGGGCAACACAGCAAGATCCCATCTATAAAAATAATTTTTTTTTTTTTTTTTTTGAGGCGGAGTCTCGCTCTGTCGCCCGGACTGGAGTGCAGTGGCCAGATCTCAGCTCACTGCAAGCTCCGCCTCCTGGGTTTACGCCATTCTCCTGCCTCAGCCTCCCGAATAGCTGGGACTACAGGCGCCCACCACCTCGCCCGGCTAGTTTTGTATTTTAGTAGAGACGGGGTTTCACCGTGTTAGCCAGGATGGTCTCGATCTCCTGACCTCGTGATCCGCCCGTCTCGGCCTCCCAAAGTGCTGGGATTACAGGCTTGAGCCACCGCGCCCGGCTCAAAAATAATTTTTAAAAAAATTATCTGAGTGTAGTGATGCATGCCTATAGTAGCAGCTACTCAGGAGGTTGAGGTGGGAGGACTACTTGAACCCAGGAGGTTGAGGCTGCAATGAGCTATGAACATGCCACACCACTGCACTTCAGCCTGGGCAACAGAGCAAGACTTAAAAAAAAAAAAAGCAATGATAGAGCCATGTCCAAAATGTACGCAGGTTCAGAAGGCATGGTGAATTCTCAACTGGATATAAGAGGGGTTTACACTGTTTTAGAGGAAGGGCCATCAGAATAGGACCTTAGATTATGAGTAGGACTTTCTAGGCCCAAGGATCAACATCAAGCAAAGATGTGGGATTGTGCAAGTTCAGGACAAAGCATCTCTCCTTTCAAACCAGTCCCTCTTTTTGCTTTGCATTTCCTGGTTAATGGCACCACCATCTACCCAACGACCTGTATCTTTATGAGACTGATGTGCTGCCTACTGTACTAAAGTGGCAATTAACCTGTGTCTTTATATGGCAAGTAACATAAAAATCCAATTTGAACTGGCTTAAAGAATAAGGGGGTTTCTAGGCTTTATAACAAGAGAGTCAAGGACTTCATGGTTGGTTGATCCAATAGCCTGAGGATACCACTGGGGATCTATCCTTGCTTTGGTCTGCTATGGTCAGCTCCAGTCTATGGCCCATTTTCCTGGGGCCTGGAGTCACAAGATGGTTTTCAAGTAAGTCAGGTCAATCCACCTCCCTGTTCTTGTCAAGTGGGAAAGGGCACTTCAGTCCCGATATTCCAATCAAGAGTTCTGCCATTCACTGATTGGCAGGTTTAGATCACATTGTCACTCTTGAACCAAAAACTAATTAGCACATGGAATGTGCTAATTAATGTAGGTCAGTCCAGGCCCACCTCTAAAGCCAAGATAGAGTTCAGTTTCTCCAAAGCACATGGGCTGTACAAGAGAGATTGGGAGGTCGTGTTGAGTGACAATCTGGAAGCTCTTAGGAAGAAGGAAGTTGGGTAGAGAACAAATAAATGTTCATTGCAGTTACCACCTGCAATGAACAAATAAATGTTCATTTCAATTACTAGATGCAATTCAGGAGCCTGGGAAGAATTTGGTATTTCTTACTTTCTTATCTCCCCACATCCAACCAGTCAACAAATTCTGCTGACTTTACCTTCTTGTTATTATATTACTGGCCCAACTGTCTTTGTTCAAGCCGTCATCATTTCTCACCCATACGCTTAAAATGCCTCCTAGTTGGTGTCCATGCCTCTACTGTCTCCTCACTCCGGAGTTCCTTTGGACTACTTCAATAGTGAACTTCCTGCTCCCAAGTTCTGATCCCGTTACCCCACTGCTTATGACCCAAATGTCTTCCCACTGGTTACAGAATAAATTCTAAAACCTGGATAGGTCACTTCCCTGAGGTCATGTCTTTCATGTTATGTGTGTTAGTCTGCTAGAGTCATAACAATGTATCACAGACTGAGTGGCTTAATAACAGAAATTAGTTTTCTCACAGTTCTGGAGGCTGGAAGCTCAATATCAAGATGTCCACAGGGTTGATTTCTGGTGAGGCCTTTCACCTTGGCTTGCAGATGGCCACCTTCTAGCTCTGTTCTCACGTGGCCTTTCCTCTGTGCATGCTCATCCATGGTGTCTCTTTCTCTTCTTGTAAGACACCAGTCATGTTGGATTAGGGCTCCGCCCTTATGATGTCATTTAACCTTAATTACCTTTTTAAGGATGCTGTCTCCAAATATAGTCATTGGGAATTAGGGCTTCAAATTATGAATCTGGGGAAAACATAATACAATCCATAACAACCTGCTTTCTATCTTTATCCTCTGATTTTTAAAAATTAAATTAAATTAAATTAAATTAAATTAATTTTATTTTTTATTTTTTTTGAAACAGAGTCTCACTCCATCACCAAGGTTGGAGTGCAGAGGTACAATCTCTGCTCACTGCAACCTCTGCCTCCCAGGTTCAAGCAATTCTTCTGCCTCAGACTCCCAAGTAGCTGGGACTACAGGTGTATGTTACCACGCCCAGCTGATTTTTTTTTGTATTTTTAGTAGAGACAGGGTTTCACCATGTTGGCCAGGCTGGTCTTGAACTCCTGACCTCAAATGATCCACCCACCTTGGCTTCCCAAAGTGCTGGGATTATAGGCATGAGCCACTGCACCTGGCCCTTTTAAAAATTTTTAATTGACAAATAATAATGGTATATATTTATGGGATACGATGTAATGATTTGATACACATGACACTTCCTCATTTCTGCCCTGGGATATAGTTTCCCAAGAGCAAAGGTTGGCCAGAGATGTCTGACTGAACACAGCACATACACTAACTCCCTACTTCCTGCCTCAAATCTCCTTACACAACACATTCTGTCTCTCTGTGAGTATTTCCTTCATACACATGAAGCCCACAAAAACACATGAACACAATAAAGAGGGCCACCAGAAGACCAGAAGGATACAGGAATTTCTGGAGGATAGAGAGCAGGTGAAATCTGATTGACAACAAATCTGGAGCAAAGACGAACACGGCTTAACCAAAAGTAGGAAAAATGACCACCAAGGAAGTGAGAGCAGTTTAGGGATATTCTAAGCCTAAGTCAACAGACATCTGGAGCAGGAGCAGGGGCTGGCACAAGAGATGGAAGAGCTGTATTTGAAGCTGTCCTCACATGGTTAACAAGAATTCTGGGCAGAAATATAGTTATAATTAAGCATTAGTGAGGCTGCAATTTGACCCACTTTCTTGTAACCAAAATTCATGTAGCATTAGATATTGACCATTTGTATCCCCATTGTTTCTATAGATGGGATTTCTGATGCTAGAATCATAACGGTTTTGTGTAAGAATGGCTTAAGCCAATCCTTAATTCCAGCGGAGTAGCTGATGTCAACCATTTTAAAGATCCCACAGAGGAACCAAATCAATGCACAGATATAGTTTCTTTATCTCCCTGTCCCATGACGTCACCCTGGACTTGCTGACCAATCAACCATCTTCACACTTTGGCCCATTCCAAAACCCTTAACATCCCTAGTCCCAAACTCCTCAGGGAGACAGATTTGGGATTTTCTCCTGTCTTATTATTTGGCGGCCTTATGATCAAACCTCTTTCTCTTCTGCCTTAGCATATTGACTTGCCACATGCATCAGGCAAAGAACCAATTACCGTTACAAATTCATGAGAGCCAGGGCAGAACGTGCTTCCATAGCACAAACTAAAATTAGAAGGATGCCAAGGTGATCAACATGGTCCCCGCACAAGGATGACATGAATTTTTGCAGCATTTCATATTTTTCCTAGTATCACCCCACAAATTCATGAAAATCACAAGGAAGAAAATGTACATTTTTACAATGGAGAGGCCTGGGGGTCACCACCATATGCAAGTGATGGAACCTAACATATTAACAGTAGGACAACCTGACATGATATACCTATAGATATCATGCAGTATAATGTATTCAAAATCACCTACAAAGTATTCTTGCCAAAATATTCAACCTTAATCAAATCAAGCCTCCAGACCCAATTTTGCAGGAAATATGGAGGTGAGGGAAGGGGATTTGAAAAAGGTTAAATGACACCAAGAGAAAACAAGCAGACAAAATCAGAATGGGGAACATTCTACAAGAGTAATACTAGGAAAACAGTCTCAGGAAATCCAGTGCGTAACTGTAAGAACCCCGTTAATGGCCTCAGAAAGACTTAAAATTGAGCTTTTTGTGTCTCCTCTTAGCTATACCCAAAATTCCGGACGAAGCCAAAGGGCATGCCTCTTAGCCCATGTCAGCTAGACAATAATACTTCTAAGACTTCTACAGTAGCCTCACGGGGAGCCCATGATAAAGAAGAGCAGATCTCAAACAGTCCGAGCCAGGTGTCCTAATGGAAAGAGAGTCTGGAGGAATCTTGGAAAAGGGTGTGTGTTTTGCATGTGAGAAAAGGGCACATTATTTGTGACTGAAGAACAGATCATCGCAGCTTTAAAAACATAGCTGCAAATTCTTTGCATCTGGATGGGCTTTGTGACTGCTTCAAACAACAGAGCCTGATGGAAGTGATGCTGTGTGACTCCTGACACTGGGTCATAAAAGGCAGTGTGGCTCCTGTTCTGGTCTCCAAAACACTCGTCCTCAGAGCCAGGAGTCAAGATGTAAGGAAACTGACCATTTTGAGTCCATGCTAGCCAGAGAGGCTACATGGACATGCTCTGGTTGGCAGTCCCAGCTGATCACAGCCTTCCTGCCATCCCAACCAAGGTCTTGTACATGAGTATGCAGAAGCCATCTTGGAGCCTCCAGATCAGTCCATATAACAAGTGGATACCACCAAGTGACCTTGTCAATGTCAGGTGAAAAAGAAAAATCACTTGACTGAGCCCTGCCTGATTATGATTGACAAAATTATAAAATATAATAAAATAATTGTTTTAAGCCGCTAAGGTTTTGGGGTTTAAAAAAATTTTATATAGATAACTGGAACAGAATTTGGCTCTCCAAAAAATCAATGTCGTGGGTAGGAGGTGGGGAAGATGAGGGATCTGTTTAAAGCGCTATAACAATCAAATGCAAGGATTTGGCCTTGATTGGCTTCTGGTTCAAAAAAGTAGATTACGGGTACTTTGAGGACAACTGGGGAGACTTTCACACAGACCATTAGACAGTATTTTTAGGAAATTATTGTTAATTGTGTTATATATGATCATGGTTTTATGGTTATGTAGAAAAATATCTATTTCTAGGAGATACTGGTATAATTATGAGTCGTGTCATTATGATTGCAACTTCCTTTACAATGGATCAGCAAAACAATTATGTGTACGTGTATATATATATACATATATACACACACGAAGCAAATATAGCAAAAGGCTAACAATTGTTTAAATCTAGGTACTAAGTATATGCATGTTCGTTATGCCAGCCTTTCAACTTTTCTGTATTTTAAGATTTTCATAATAAAAAGCTGAGAAAAAAAGAGCATACAAAATTTAACTCATAAAAATGCCTCCAACTTCATTAGTCATGAAGAAAATTTAAATTAAAACCCAAATGCAACACCACCCACCAGAATGGCTAAAATGAAAAGGACAGAAAAGCGTTGGCAAGGCTGTGAATCAAGTGGAACCCCCTCGCAGAAGTGTAAAATGGTCCAATCACTGTAGAAAACTGTTGGCCCTATCTTCTAAAGCCAACATGTAGCTACCCTATGACCCAACAATTCCTGTTCCAAAAGAAGTCCATACATATGTTCATCAAAACATATGAGTAAGTACTACTAACAATAGCCTCAAGCTGCAAACTACCCAAATGTACATCAACAGGAAAAGGAATAGATAAATGTTTGTTCATAAAATGGAATGCTATACATCAACAAGCATGAAGAAACCACAACCACACAGAACAAGGCGGATTAATCTCACAAACATACTACACGAAAGAAGTCAGTTATGAAAAAGTATGATTCCATTGATAATCTTTAATAGAGATAATATTTTAATCAAATAATATTTAATAAACCTACCATAATAGATGTTAGGGCAATGATTACCCTTGGAGATACAGTGACTGGAAGGGGATGCAAGGCCCCTAGTTGTTCTGTTTCTTGATCTTGGTGCTCGTTATAAGGATGTGTTAACTTTGAGCAACTTTCCAATATATGCTACATTTTAATACGAAGTTAAGAAAAATAAAAGAAAAAGATCTTCTCCCACATATGCTGACTCAGAAGCTGGCATTACCTTCCCCACCCCCACCACCAGGATAAAGCCTTGAGCAGAGCTCTGTGAAACAGGACTTCTGAAACTGGGACCAAAAAGGAGGGAGGTATTTCAGGTAAGTTACAATGACCCTGAGAGTTCCTCTCACTCAGAAGGCAAACATATTATCCTTTCCTAATTTAGTAGTCTGTCATTAGGAGACCCAAGATTTACTTTTGAACTAAAAAATAGATAAATGATAGATGGACTGATATAGACAGATATTCAATTACAACTTCCAATTATAAGTATTAATAGATACTTAAGAATCATCAGCAGTTTGGGAAACACAACACACACACAAAACATCAAACTCAACAAACAGAAAAATGAGTACCCAAAACACAGAATTCATACAGCCATCAAAAGACTTTAAGATAATTATAATTAATATTATCAGAGAGAAGAAACTGCTAATAAATAAACCACTCTGTTTTTGGAAATTAAAAAATATTATCATTACCATAAAATAAACCCTCCACAACTTAATAGGTAGGGTACATAGCAGAATAGATTCAGTTGAAAATGAGCTAAAAGATCAAGTTGAGGGATTTTCCCAGAGTGTCTTACAAAAGTAAAGAATGATAGAACCTATGACAGAGAAGTTGAGACTTGTTAAATGGATCCAGAAATATCAATGTTCGGTTAATAGGCTAGGAGAGACCAGAGAGAATAGAGAGAAAAAAAGTAATAAAAGAAATAATACAAAAAAATTTCTCTGGACTAAAGAAATGAATTCTTAGATTAAAAGGGCTTACTCAGATCTATGCAGAATAAATGAAAAGAATATGTACACCCAGACACATTATGCTTGCAATTTATAAATCCAAGGATAAAAAGAAAACCCTAAACATTTCCAGAGAGGATGAACAGGTTACTGACAAAAGAACTCTTAAGAATTGAATTGATAGCAGTTTTGTTTGTTTGTTTGTTTGTTTGTTTTTGAGACAAGGTCTCACTCTGTGTCACTCAGACTGAAGTGCAGTGGCGTGACCTTGGCTCACTGCAACCTCTACTTTCTGGGCTCTTAAGCAGTCCTTCCACCTCAGCCTCCTAATTAGCTGGGATCAAAGGTGTGTGCCACCACACCCAGCTAATTTTTTGTATTTTTCATAGAGACAAGGTCTTACTATGTTGCCTAGGCTGGTCTCGAATTCCTGAGCTCAAGATCCACCTGCCTGGGCCTCCCAAGGTGCTGGGATTACAGGAGTGAGCTACCACACCTGCCACTGATATCAGATTTCTTATCAGAAACTCAGAGTATTAGAAGACAGTGCAACATATTCAAAGTTCTGGGGGAAAATTATTTTGAACTTAGAATTCTATAACCGGTAAAAATAGCAATCAAGTGTGAGGTCAAAATATGGAAATGTTTAAATAGGCTAGCACTCATAAATTCTGTGATCCATAGATTTTCTAGGAATAATTACTCAAGAGAATACTTTATCAAAAAGCATAATTAAAGTGAATCCAAGAAAGGATGATGCAGGCTGTAAATAATGAAACCAAAACCACAGTTCATTTATGTTTCTATTCTCAGGACCTGAAACTGTACTAGACACAATACAAGGTCCACACAGCTGGAAAGATGGACTCAAGACCTGGCTGTGCAGGACTGTGCATACTTGCAAGAAGCTGGGACTGAGATCTGTAGGTAAAGGATGGAATTGCATTTTAGTCTATGCATTTCCCCCCAAGTCTTTTTTTTTTTAATACTTTAAGTTCTGGGGTACATGTGCACAATGTGCAGGTTTGTTACACATGTATACATGTGCCATGTTGGTGTGTTACACCCATTAACTCATCATTTACATTAGGTATATCTCCTAATGCTATCCCTCCCCCCTCCCCCCACCTCATGACAGGCCCCAGTGCGTGATGTTCCCCTTCCTGCATCCTAGTGTTCTCATTGTTCAATTCCCACCTATGAGTGAGAACGTGCAGTGTTTGGTTTTTGTTCTTGTGATAGTTTGCTGAGAATGATGGCTTCCAGCTTCGCCCATGTCTCTACAAAGGACATGAACTCATCCTTTTTTATGGCTGCATAGTATTCCGTGGTGCATATGTGCCATATTTTCTTAATCCAGTCTATCATTGATGGACATTTGGGTTGGTTCCAAGTCTTTGCTATTGTGAATAGTTCCACATTAAACATACGTGTGCATGTGTCTTTATAGCAGAATGATTTAGAATCCTTTGGGTATATACCCGGTAATGGGATGGCTGGGTCAAATGGTATTTCTAGTTCTAGATCCTAGGAATCTAGGAATTGCCACACTGTCTTCCACAATGGCTGAATGGTGGGGCTGAATGTCCCATCAGCAGTGTAAAAGTGTTCCTATTTCTCCACATCCTCTCCAGCACCTGTTGTTTCCTGACTTTTAAATGATCACCATTTGAACTGGTGTGAGATGGTATCTCATTGTGGTTTTGATTTACATTTCTCTGATGACCAGTGATGATGAGCATTTTTTCATGTGTCTGTTGGCTGCATAAATGTCTTCTTTTGAGAAGTGTCCATTCACTTCTCAAAAAGCCTTTGCCCACTTTTTGATGGGGTTGTGTTTTTTCTTATAAGTTTGTGTTCTTTGTAGATTCTGGGTATTAGCCCTTTGTCAGATGAGTAGATTGCAAAAATTTTCTCCTATTCTGTAGGTTGCCTGTTCACTCTGATGGTAGTTTCTTTCGCTGTGCAGAAGCTCTTTAGTTTAATTAGATCCCATTTGTTAATTTTGGCTTTTATTGCCATTGCTTTTGGTGTTTTAGACATGAAGTCCTTACCCATGCCTATGTCCTGAATAGTATTGCCTAGGTTTTATTCCAGAGTTTTTAAGGTTTTAGGTCTAACATTTAAGTCTCTAATCCATCTTGAATTAATTTTTGTATAAGGTGTAAGGAAGGGATCCAGTTTCAGCTTTCTACATATGGCTAGCCAGTTTTCCCAGCACCATTTATTAAA
>NW_016806937.1:2622766-2628391 GCF_001698545.2 Rhinopithecus bieti | reverse complement strand
TTCACCGTGTTAGCCAGGATGGTCTTGATCTCCTGACCTCGTGATCCGCCCGTCTCGGCCTCCCAAAGTGCTGGGATTACAGGCGTGAGCCACTGTGCCCGGCTGACCATGTCTTTTTTCATCTTTGATTCTCCAGTTTGTGGCAAGGTGCTTAGCCCATAGTAGTTATTCAATAGGTGTTGAATGAGTCATCTAGAGTAGTCAAATTCAGAGATAGAATGTAGAATGATGGTGGCTAGGGGATGGGAGGTGGAGGGGAGAATGGGGAATTATTTTCTAAGGAGTACAAAGTTTCAGCCTGGGAAGATTAGAAAGTCCTGTCCTGGAGATGGATGCTGGTGATGGTTATACAACAATGTGAATGTACGTAAAGCCACTGAACTCTACTCTTAAAATGGTTAAAATGGTAAATTTTATGTTATGCATCTTTTCACCACCATTCAATTTTTTAAAAATGTTGAATAAATGGTGTGACAGGCAGAATAACAGCTCTCCCCAAAGATGTCCAAGTCATAGTTCCTGGAACCTGGGAATCTATTATGTTACCTGTCAAAGCAAAATTAAGGTTACAGATGGAATTAAGGTTGCTAATCAGTCAAGTCTGAGATGAAGAGATTATGCTGGGTCATTGGGGTCAGCCCAATGGACTCACATTGATTCTTCTAAGTGAAAGAGGGAGGCAAGAGCAGAAGTCAGTGGTCTGGAGATGCTACACTGCTGGCTTTGAAGATACAGGAAGGGCCATGACCCAAGGAATGCAGGTGGCCTCTACAAGGTGGAAACAGCAAGGAAATGGATTATCCAGAATAGTGCAGCTCTGCTGACATTGTGATTTTAGCCCAGTGAGACCCATCTCAGACTTCTGCCCCCTAGAACTGTAAGATAATAAATTTATATAGTTGTAAACCACTAAGTGTGTGATAATTTGTTATTGCAATAACAGGAAATGAATACAAATGGCAATGACATGATTAGGAAAAGTTTTTATGTATAAGAACATTCAGTTTTTATTATTATGAACTATTTCAGGCACACCAAAAAGGTATAGTTATCTGAATGCCTATATATCCAGGTCTGCACAACACACAAAGAGTAAGCAATTAAAATGCAAACCTGACTATTTTCTCCTTAAAACCATCAATGGTCCCTGCAGCCTGCAGGAGAGAGCTAGATCTTTGCTTCTAACTGGGCTCCTGCCTGCAGTTTTGGCCTAATCGTCTCCCTGCCCCTCTGGAAATGCTGAATTTCTGTCATTCTCACTCCTGAAGTTCATCATGCTGTTCCCTCTGCCTGGAGTGCCTTCACTCTTCAGCTCAGATGTTCTCTCCTCCTCAAAGCATTCTCTAACCTCCAGCTTCAGCTAAATTCCTCTTCTCTCATACTGTAGATACAGTATCTGCTCTAGACAGTTATCCTAGTACTTACTGCAATACAGTGAAGTTATTTCGACTCTTGCTACACTGCAAGCTCCTTGAAGACAAGAGCAGTACTAGCGTTTGGGGACTGTTTGCTAAAAGGCCTCAACTAAAGCATCCCCTAGATACTTAAAAGAAATGTGAAATGAGCCCAATTTTGTTTTAAAAACACAGCCTGAAGAATTTGGTTAAATAAAAAATAGTAATATTATCTAACTTTGATACATAAAAAGATAATATAGTACTTCTCTATTTTACAAAGCCACTTTTAGTTTTATAAAATTGGTTTTATTTCAAGCAAAGTTTAAGCTTACCTCAAAATTTAGCAACTATAACCAGAATATATCCTTTTTTCACTTTTTGGGCTGGCAATGATCTTTAAATTTAGTTTGAGAAGACAATATATTGGATAGGACTACAAATTGGGTCAAACTCTTTGGAGGTCAGTTCAGCACTGTCAAAATGTTAAGTGAATATACTCTTTGATGAAGCAATTCTATTTCTATTTTTTTTTCTGTAACACCCTGCACATGTGTGAAAAGATATGTATAAGGATATTCATTGGAGCATTGTTCCTAATAGCAAAAGATTGAAATCAACTAAAGGCCTATCAATAGGACACCAGCAAAATAAATTTTGGTGATTTTACTATGGAATACTACAAATCCATTAAAAACATGAGGTTGATCTAAGTTCCTGGTCTGATCCGATCCCCAAGTAATATATTAATTGATAAAAAGCACTGTGACAAGTAAGAAAAAGAAACAGAAGGCATACAGTTTGAGAAGAAATGAAACTGTTCCTATTTGTAGGAGAAATAGTGACAACACCAAATGCTGGTGAGGATGCAAAGAAACTGGATTGCTGATGGGAACATAAAATGGTACAATCACTCTGGAAAACAGATTGGTAATTTCTTACAAAATTAAATGTGCAATTACCGTATGACCTAGCAATTGTACTCTTGGGCATTAATCCCAGAGAAATGAGAACTTATGTTCATGCAAAAACTTGTACATGAATGCTCCTAGCAACTTTATTCATAATAATCCAAATCTGGAAACAACCTAGATGTCCTTCAACAGGTTGATGGCTAAACAAACTGTAGTACATTCATATCATGGAATACTATTCATCAATAAAAAGAAATAAGCTATTGCATGACTAATAGCTGTACATTTATTATGCAACAACTTGGATGAATCTCCAGGAAATTGTGTTGGGAGGAAAAAAAGTCAATACCAAAAGATAATACACTGCATATTTTCATTTATATAACATTTCTGAAAAGACAACATTTTGGAAATGGAGAGTAGATTAGTGGTTTCCAGGGGGTTCAGGATGGTGGAAGAGACAGGGAAAAGCTGGGTATGGTTATAAAAGGGAAACATAAGAGATCCCTACTGGGATGGAACTGTTCTGAACTTTGACTGTGGTGGTGGATCCTGAACCCATACATGTGATAAAATTGTATAAAGATAGGTACATATATAAAAGAGTACTAGTAAAAGTGGCAAAATTTGAATAAGGTCAATGGATTATATCAATGTCAATATCCTGGTTGTGATACTGTACAACAGTTTTGCAAGATGTTACCATTGGGGGAAACTGGATGAAGAGTGCCCTGGTCTCCCTATATTACATTGATTCCCTGAGTTACGATGGTTTGACTTAACTATTTTTCCAACTTTACCATGCTGTGAAAGTGATACCTATTTAGTAGAAATCATACTTCAAATTTTGAATCTTGATCCTTTCTTGGGCTAGTGATACGCAGTATGATACTCTCTTTTGATGCTGGGCAAGAGGAGCGAGCCGCAGCTCCCAGTCAGCTGTGCCAGAGGGTAACCAACCAATACTCTACAGGGTCTTGTGTTGCCAGATGATTTTGCCCAAATGTAGGCTAATGTAAGTGTTCTGAGCATGTTTAAGGTAGGCTAGGCTAAGCTATGATGTTTAGTAGGTTAGGTGTATTAAATGCATTTCTGACTTACTATATTTTCAGCTTATGATGGATCTATGGTGATGTAACCCTGTCCTCAGTCTAGGAATATCTGTATTTCTTATATTTGCATATGAACCAACAAATACCTTTAAAAGTTTAATTTAAAAAATCAAGGTACAGAACAATGTGTGTAACATACTACCACTTCTACAAAAATGGGGGCCATATATGTATAACTATGCTTATATTAGCATAGAATATTTATAGAAATATATTAATAAAAATGGTAACAGTGGTTTCCTCTAGGGAGGAGAACTAAGAACCTGAGGGTCAAGGGAGGAGGGAGACTTACTTTCCACTGTATATTTTTTTGCAGGGTTTAACATTTAAAACCTGTGTGTGTATTGTTTTTACATTTAAAACTCGAAGAAACTTTAAAGCAAATATGAAATTTAAATAATTTTTTTGTAGTGAATGCAAAGATGAGAGCTTACAAACCATCAGTTTATGTACCACAATGATCCTATGCCCCTTTCAGTGGGGGACATCCGGGCTTTTACTGGTAGGAGAGGGAACAGAACCCAGGCTAGTGCCAGCAATATGCACCCACCTCAGAAGGCCACCTAAATCTCCTGATTAATAAGTTTGGGGTGGGAAGGGGTGTCACTGCACCCCATGAAGTGATAAAGCACTGTTCCCCAACATTCTGCTGCTGGATGTATGGATGGCTCTGTGACTCCACTATAAATCACCATGGTTGAGCCCCAGGGGAGCTTTTATCTCCTGAAATATAATTACACATAATTTAAATTTAAAAATCATTAATCAGTCCCAGCCACGTAGGTGTTCTTATGCATTAATGTGTTGAGCTGGAGGGTGAGCCGTAGGTAAAGTAGACTCACTCTTCAGCAGGAACCAGTAATGCTCCCTGACAATTCTAATCCCTTGAAGTGAAGCTACTTATAGCTGTCTGATCCTGAGAAACAGGCCCGGTTGCCTGTTTACTTTATTTATGATGATCAATATCACATCACTATCACTGAGTTTTTTCAACTTCTTTACAGTGTATCCTGTTCACCTAATATTTGTTGGTGAAACCTCTTTTTAGGAGATAAGGGTTTTACTCAATGAAAATAGAAAATTAACTGAAGAGTCTATAAAATAAAAAAGTCCTGCATCCCACACTATCCATAAACACAAGACAATATAATGCAGTTGAAATTTAAAATGTGAGACTTAAAGTACAGAAAGTATGGTTTGATTCCATGCTAAACAGATTAAGCATTTTTTTTAGAAAAAAGACACTTTCTCCCTCCACCCATCTCCAATGCCATGAAAGATTTAAAATATTTCAGACCTGAAAGATGCTCAAATCTGTCAGCACTAGCAGTTGGGAAAGCAATGCAAATAGAACATTACACCTCCCCAAAACCTACTGTTCTCTTTCTTAGCACACAACAAACCTCGTTACAGACCATGAAAAACAGACGCCTTGTCAATTGTACTGATGCTAATACAAAAAAAAAAAAAAAAAAGTGTTTAATGCCAGAAACTGAGCATTCTGTTTTCTTGCAAGCAATGCAGTGTGAAAAAAAAAATATAGAAAAGTGGTACATTTGGCAGCTAGCACATTTAAGAAATAGTGCACAAAAAATAGGAGGACTGGGCACATTGGCTCATGCCTATAATCCCAGCACTTTGGGAGGGAGAAGTGGGTGAATAACTTGAGCCCAGAAATTCAAGATCAGCCTGGGCAACATGGTGAAACCCCATTTCTATTAAAAAAAAAAAAAATTAGCTGGGTGTGTGGCGCACACCTGTAGTACAAAGAACTCGGGAGGTTAAGATGGCAGGATTGCTTGAGCCTGGGAAGTTGAGGCTGCAGTGAGCTGTGATCACGCCACTGCACTCCAGCCTGGGCCACAGAGTGAGACTTTGTCTCAAAAAAACAAAAAACAGACCGGGCGCGGTGGCTCATGCCTGTAATTCTAGCACTTTGGGAGGCCGAGGCAGGCAGATCACGAGGTCTGCAGATCAAGACCATCCTGGCTAATACGGTGAAACCTCGTCTCTACTAAAAATACAAAAAAATTAGCCGGTCATGGTGGCAGGCGCCTGTAGTCCCAGCTACTCGGGAAGCTGAGGCAGGAGAATGGCGTGAATCTGGGAGGCAGAGCTTGCAGTGAGCCGAGTTCGTGCTGCTGCACTCCAGCCTGGGCAACAGAGCAAGACTCTGTCTCAAAAAAAAAAAAAAAAAAAAAAAAA
>NW_016806937.1:2613044-2622436 GCF_001698545.2 Rhinopithecus bieti | reverse complement strand
AAAAAAAAAAAAAAAAAAAAAAAATGCACGAGGGAAGAAACAGATCTCTGATTTACTGAGAAATGCATGATTTTTATAAGGTTTCTTGTGAATGGAAAACCCTCTCAGCTTTGTAGGAGTTAAATCATTGATGCACTTTGATATTTAAGAATAAGGCCAGGCTTAGGCAAAACCGAATGCTGTGGACTGTGAGGATGTGTGTGTGAGTGATGGTATTATGTTCAGTGTCCCATTTGGACAATGAATTCTTTCACTGAGAATTGGCTGTTCCATTAAGGATCTCTGATAACCACCTCTCTTTAGCCTGCTTAGTTCTCCAAGGCTGTGTAGGAAGAGTCACCTTTCCTGGGACACCAAAATCATGCCCTGTGCAGGCAGAGTTTCCCTGGTGGTGATGCCCTTGGCTGCTTGTGCTGGTGTCCTGGTTTTGGGTATGCTAGCTGGGTCTATGTCTGGGATGACCAATTGTCCCAGTTTGCCCAGGACTGAGAAGTTTCTTGGGACACAAGACTTTTAGTGTTAAAACTGAGCCTGTCCCACCCATAACAGTCTAAAAGGCAGAACTAACTCAAGGGTCTATTGAATAAATAAACTAACAAGACGTGGAGTATTATTCAGCTTGCAAAAGGAAAGAAATTCTGACACATGCTACAACATAGAGGAACCCCAAGGACATTATGCTACATGAAATAAGCCAGTCACAAAAGGACAAATGCTGTATAATTCCATCTATAAGAGGTACTTAGAGTAGTCAGATTCATAGAGGCAGACAGGAGATAGTTGCCAGGGGCTAGGGAGAAGGAAAATGGGGAATTAGTGTATAATGTGTGCAGTTTTAGTTTGGAAAGATGAAAAGGTCTAGAGATTGATGGTGATGATGTTTGCACAATGACACCACAGACCAGCATGCTTGAAAGTCATTAGAATAGTAAATGTTATGACATGTACATTTCACTACTATTACAAATTTAAACCTAGTCCCAGGCAAACTGGGACAGTTGGCCACTCATGTCTTATACCTGCCTGCCTTTTCTCCTCCATCCCTCCAACAGAGATATAACTCGGGATGCTGCTTACTCAGTGTGGTCTCATCTGTGGCAGATTTCGTGGTCTCAGCTCCTATTACACTCAGCCCTTATTACAGAAAGGGCAGGTTCTGAAGCATGGGATTCCACTTTCCCTCTAGCCCTGGATACAGCTGATTGGATGGGCAAACCCCTGTTCCAAGCAGAGCACAACTCATGGGCTTGGCTTGAAAAGATGAACTGAACCAATCAGAGTCCTCCCTTGAATACTGGTTGACGCAAAGTACAGTTGCAGCTGGCATGGAACTGGAGTGGAGAAACAGGTTGGTGTGGTGGCTCACACCTGTAATCCCAGCACTTTGGGAGGCCTAGGGGGGCAGATCATCTGCGGTCAGGAGTTTTAGACTAGCCTGGCCAACATGGCAAAACCCCATCTCTACTAAAAATACAAAAATTAGCCAGGCGTGGTGGTGGGTGCCTGTAATCCAGCTACTTAGGAGGCTGAGGCATGAGAATCGCTTGAACTCAGGAGGAGGAGGTTGCAGTGAGCTGAGACTGCGGGACTGCACTTCAGCCTGGGTGACAGGGTGAGACCCTGTCTTCAAAAAAAAAAAAGATACAGTGGCTCAGGAAATATCCCTGTCATAGGTTTAGCAAACCATAGAAAAGACTCTGATGGTAACACGTAGTGTATATGTACTTGCAGATATAGAATATATATATATATGTGTATATATATATGCATATATAAAATAACAATACTATTTGGAGCTTTGCTATATGATTTTTTTTTCCCCAACAGAAGATCCACATACCTTGTTACCGCTCTGCCTATCTCATTTTCTGTCAGTTTTCACCCACATCCTCTCCTCTCCAAGCTCAGCCACAGTTATTATTGCCTTTAGCCCTTTGTGCCTAGGGTTCCCTTCCTAGCAGGGTCTGCCTGTTGGCCCCAGTGAATTGAATTTCATCTCATGCTCAGAATGAAATTGAATTTCACCTCTACTAGGTGTCATATACTAGTATACTAGTATATATATACTAGTGTGTGAAGCACTGCATATGCATGACCTCATTTTCACCTACATAACAACTCTCTGTGGTGGGTACTATTATTTTCCTCATTTTACAAATTAGGAATTTACCTGCTATGATTTGAAAGTGTCCTACAAAGTTCATGTCTTGGAAGCTCAATCCTCAATGCAACAGTGTTAAGAGGTAGAAACTTTAAGAGGAGATTAGGTCATGAAGGCTCTGCCCTCATCTATGGATTAACCCGGGAGAGTCGGTTTGTTATAAAAGCAAGCGCAGCCCTCTTCCTCTGTGCCTGGGTGCTCTTTTGCCCTTCCACCTTCTGCCATGGGATACACAGCAAGAAGGCCCTCACTGGATGCCAGCACCTTGATCTTGGACTTCCCAACCTCCAGAACTGTGAGAAAATAAATTTCTGTTCTTGATAAATTACCCAGTCTGTTAAAACTCTGTTATAGCAGCACAAAATAGACTAAGACATTACCCAAGATCTCACAGCTCATAAGTGGTTGACCTTGGATTCAAAATACAAGTCTTTTGAATTTCATTGCTTGTGCTCTTAATCACTACATCACACTGGCATCTGCTTAGAAGAATGAATCACTTGAACCAGTAAAAAAAGTTCTATGGAATTAAATTAGTACATTTTTCTTACAGAGGCCTTGATATGAAGAAAACTATGCTGTAAGTTTTCTGTATCTACTGATTGGATTTATAATCTCAAGGCATCTTGTAATCAAATAGAAGTTCCCAAAATTTCCACAAAGAGATACGTAACTTACATAGTTCTGAGCTGTTCTGCCAGCCATATACCACAATGCATTCTTTCTAATCACTATGTGACAACGCATAAGCACTGCTTAGTAATATATTGTACCACATGGCTTTGTGTCAGCATTTCTGAGTCATGGTTGCGTACCTATAACAGTCAAGTGACATATGCTCTAATGGGGTCTGACTCACTTAAATAAGCTCCATTAACTTGACAAGTTTGATTTTATAAAGCTGAAGAGGACTCTATGAGCTCTGGGTTTTTTTCATCTCTATATAAAACTATGGTATGAGTTCAGATTTATCTATATAAAACTATGGTATGACCCTGTGTGACCTTAACCATTGCTTAACTCCTCTCCTTTTTCATCCTGAATTCAATTTCTCAAACATGTAGTGTGCCCTTGCTGTGTCCACCTCTTGCTCCACACTTACTTCTCCATCCTCTGAGCCTGTACTCTGGCTTCTGCTCCCTCTATGTCAGTGAACTTACCCACAACCTCCTACACCCTTTTCAGATATTACTTGACTTGGTTTCTCTGCAGAATTTGATGCTATTTGGCTTTCTATTCTTCCTGATATTTTCTCTGCTCTTGCATTCCACTATGACATTTGACCTTGGTACTTCTCTCTTTTTTTTTTTTTTTTTTTTTTTTGAGGCAGAGTCTCGCTCTGTCGCCCAGGCCGTAGTGCAGTGGCACGATCTCCACTCACTGCAAGCTCTGCTTCCCGGGTTCACGCCATTCTCCTGCCTCAGCCTCCGGAGTAGCTGGGACTACAGGCGCCCGCCACCACGCCCGGCTAGTTTTTTTTATATTTTTAGTAGAGACGGGGTTTCACCGTGTTAGTCAGGATGGTCTCGATCTTCTGACCTCGTGATTCGCCCACCTCGGCCTCCCAAAGTGCTGGGATTACGGGCGTGAGCCACCGCGCCCGGCCGACCTTGGTACTTCTCTTACCTTTTGCTAGTTTTTGGTCTCTCTTGCTGGTCACATTTTTTCTCCTCTTTTGATGAGGATATAGTATCCTTACTCCCCTTTCTCTTTCTAGTCTACACACATCCCTAGATGATCTCATCAGCTGTCATGGCTTCCAATATGACCTATGTGGTGGTGACTCCCAGGTTGATGCCTCCTGAATTCACACCAACATTCCAATCACCCCTATGTGGATGGCCAGGGCCACTTAAACTCTACCAAGTCCCAGAAGTGAATTTATTACCTTGCTTTGTTCTTGTGTCCATGAATGGTGCCATCTCCCTATTACCCACAACAAAATCTAAAAGTCCCTTTAGGTGTTTTCTACTTTGTCCTCCACATCCAACCAGTCACCATGTCTTGTTGCTTCTAATTCCTAAACATCTGGGAACTCTATAATCTCCTTTCTGAGTATTGATCATATTTGACTTGAAATATTGAGCTGTCTCCATAAAGAGTCTCTTAATTGAATTCACCATCTGTCTCATTTCCATGAATCTATCCTCCACCCTTCTGCCTTGGGGATCTTTCTAATGTAATCTGAATAAATCTTACAGTGCCCAATGCCCATCTGAGCTTGATGTGGCATTCAAAGAACTATACCCCAGTGACCAAAGGTAATTTAAAATACTTTCAATTTTCACTTATATGTCTGGAAAAAATCAAAAGAGGTCCTATTCTTAATCCTAGACACTGCCTCCCCAAATCCTTTTCCCCAGTTGTGCATTAATTTAAAGAATAAGGTAAATTTGTATACACTGGCCTGAAAAGCTAAAGTGATTGGTATACTCTTAAGTAAAAAAAAAGTTGGCCGGGTGTGGTGGCTCATGCCTGTAATCCCAGCACTTTGGGAGGCTGAGGTGGGCGGATCATGAGGTCAGGAGTTTGAGACCAGCGTGGCCAATATGGTGAAACCCCATCTCTACTAAAAACACAAAAAAACTAGCCAGCTGTGGTGGTGCGCACCTGTAGTCCCAGATACTCAGGAGGCTGAGGCAGAAGAATCACTTGAACCTGGGAGGCGGAGGTTGCAGTGAGCCGAGATTGCACCACTACACTCCAGCCTGGGCAACAGAGGAAGACTCCATCTCAAAAACAACAACAACAACAACAACAACAAAAACACGAGTTGAAGACAAAGATGTATATCAAAATTACATTTTTGTTTTCCAAAAATGTATGTGGGCCGAGCGTGGTGGCTCATGCCTGTAATCCCAGCACTTAGGGAGTCTGAGGCAGGCAGATCACTTGAGGTCAGAAGTTGCTAGACCAGCCTGTTCAACATGGTGAAACCCTGTCTCTATCAAAAACAAAAAATTAGCCAGGTGTGGTGGTGTGTGCCTGTATACCAGCTACTCGGGAAGCTGAGGCAGAAGAATCGCTTGAACCTGGGAGGCAGAGGTTGCAGTGAGCCGAGATTGTGCCGCTGCACTCCAGCCTGGGCAGCACAAGAAGACTCCATTTCAAAACAAAACAAAACAAAAACAAAACGTGTATGTGGAATCCACCCCACCTGCTCACCACTGGGTGCCTGTGCACATTGTCCATTGGATGCTACCGGTGCCCCAGTGCATCACTGAGGAGACCTAAAGACAGCATGCCCCTCCTGCCACCAGCACCCATACATGTCGTCTGGAGCCTGGGAATTGACCCATGCCACCTGCCACTGCTGGTGCCCATGTGCAGCATCCAGGGTCCTGAGGAGAAGCCCACCCCACCTGTTGCTGCTGGTACTAGTGTGCATTGTCTGAGGCCTGGGGATAGATCTGCTCCACCCACCACTACCGGCATATGCACACACCATCAGGGAACCTGAAGGTAGGTATGTTCCACCTGTCACTGGCATCCACACATGTTGTCTGGGAGCTTGTGGATCGACCCACCCTTCCCACTCCACTGGTGTCTGTACATGTCATCTAGGGGCCTGAGGACAGGCCCACCCTTACCCACCACTACCACCACTGGCACCTGAGAAATGGCCTGCTGGCTGTTTCTATTCCCAGCAAAGCCTCACCACAGCCTCTACTAACAACCATGGTCTAAGCCACTGAAGAACTCACAGACACCACTGATGCTGATTATAGTTTACAAAATCACATGGAAACTACACCACTGTGTCCACCCAGAATCACAGCCAAAGCACTCTACCCAATCAACACTATAGTTAAATCTATAGGAAAAAGTCTTCCTATGACAGCAAGCTCATAAAATCGGATGAAACAGCTATTACACCAGATGCATAGAAGTCAACATAAGGATATAAGAAACATGAACAGGCAAGACAACATGACCACTGCAAAGGAAAGCAGTAAGTCTACAGTAATGGATCCCTCAAAAAAGGAAGTTTATGAAGTGCCTGAAAAAGAATTCAAGATAATGATATTAAAGAAACTCAGTGAGATATGAGAGAACACAGAAAAACAATGCAAAGAAATCAGAAAAAAATTTATGATCTGAATTAGAAATTCAAAAAAGAGATATATGTAATTAAAAAAAGAGACAACAGAAATACTGGACTGAAGAATTTATTGAATAATATAAAAATACAATTGAAAAACTTTAACAATAGACAAGATCAAACATAAGAATTTCTGATCTCAAAGAAAGGTCTTTTGAAATAACCCAACCAGATAAAAAGAAAGAAATAAATAAGAGAATAAAAAACAATGAAAAAAGCCTACATAATATATGGCACACCATAATGTGACCAAATATTTAATTTTTAGGAATTCCACAAGAAGAAAAGATAGGCAAAGTCATAGAAAGCCTATTTAACTAAATAAAAGCTGAAAACTTTCCAAGTCTTGCAAGACATATGGACATCTAGATACAGGAAGCTTGAAGATCACCAAATAGATTCAACCCAAAAAGGGTTTCTCCAAGACATAGTATTGTCAAACTGTCAAAAGTCAAAGACAAAAAGAGATTTCAAAAAACAGCAAGAGAAAAGCATCACATCACATATAAAGGAAATTCCTATCACACTAACAGTCGATTTCTCAGCAGAAACCTTATAGGCCAGGAGAGAATGGGATGATATATTCAAAGTGCTAAGAGAGGCAGAGATGGAGCAAGATGGTGAAATAGAAGGCTCCACTGATTGTCCTTCCCACAAGGACATCAATTTAACAACTACCTATATACAAAACAAATAAACAAACAAAAACAAAAATGAAAACAAAAAAGCCTTCATAAGAACCAAAATCAGATGAGCACTCATGGTACCTGATTTTAATTTTGTATCACTGAATGAGGCACTGAAGAGGTAGAAAAAAGCAGTCTTAAATCTCTGACACGACCTGCCTAACCCCTGGTAGTAGCAGCGATGTGGTGTGGACAGTGTTACTATGGGCTGGGGGAGGGACAACACAGCAATTGTGAGGCATTAAACTCAGTGCTGTCCTGCTATGGCAGAAAGGAAAGCCACACCAAACTCAGCTGATGCCCACCCATGGAGGGAGCATTTAAACCAGCCCTAGCCAGAGGGGAATAGCTGATCCCAGTGGTCAGAACTTGAGTTCCTACAGATCTCACCACTGTAGGCTAAAGTAGTCAAGAGCTCTAAATAAAGTTGAAAGGCAGTCTAGGCCACAAGGACTGCAACTTTTAGGTGAGTCCTAGTGCTAAACTTGACCCAGAGCCAGTAGACTGGGTGGAGGATGGGGGCACACAACCTATTGACACACCAGCTGGGGTGGCTAAGGGGGTGCTGGCACCATCTTTCCCCTAGCACCAGGCTATACAGCTCCCCAAAAGAGATCCTCCCTTCTGCCTGATGAGAGGAGAGGGAAGAGCGGGGAGGATTTTGTCTTGCATCTATCTTGGATACCAGCTCAGCCACAAGAGGATAGGGCACCAGAGTCATGAGGCCCCCATTCCAGGGCCTAGCTTCCAGATGATATTTCTAGATATACCCTGGGCTAGAAGGGAAGCCACTGTCTTGAATGGAAGGACCTAGTCATGGCAGCATTAATCACCTGCTAACTGAAGAGCCCTTGGGCCTTGAATAACCAGCAGTGATACCCACATACTATATCAAGAGCCTTGGGTAAGACTTTGAAACTTGCTGGCTTTAAGTGAGACTCAGCACATTCCCATGGTGGCTATGGGACAATAGTTCTGCTTGAGAAAAGCAGAGGAAAAAGTAAAGGGGGCTTTGTCTTGCACTTTAGGTACCAGCTCAGCCACAGTGGGGTGGAGCACCAAGCAGTTTCTTGGAGTCCCTAATTCCAGGACTTGGTTCTTGGAGACATTTCTGGATCTTTACTGGGCCAGAGAGAGGCCCACTGCCCTGAAGGGTGAGTCCCAGGCCAGAGAGCATTCACCACAAACTGACTGAAGAGTGCTTGGGCCTTAAGGCAACATCAGCAGCAGTCTGGCAGTACTCTCCATGGGCCTATGGTAGTGGTGGCCATGGGATGAGGCTTCTCTGCTTTTGGAAAGGGGAGGGAAGAGTGGGAAGGACTATGTCTTGTGGTTTGAGTGTCAGCTCAGTTGCAGTGCAGTGGAACACCAGGTAGACTTCTAAGGTTTTTGACTCTAGTCCCTGGCTCCTGGACAGCACCTCTGGATCCATCTGGGGCCTGGGGGAACTCATTGCCCTGAAGGGAGGATCATAGGACTGGCTTTGCCACCTGCTGATTTTAGAGCCCCAGAGCCTTGAGCAAACATAGGCAGTAGCCAGGGAGTGTTTATATCAGGCCTTGGGCAAGACCCAGTGCTGTGCTGGCTTTAGGGCTGACCCAGCACAGTCACAGTGGTAGTGGCCATGAAGGTGCTTGTGTCACTCCACCCCCAGCTCCAGGTAGCTAAGAAGAGAGAGAGAGACTCTGTTTGGGAAAAAGTAAGGAGAGAGAATAAGAATCTCTGTTTGGTAATCCATAGAATTCTCCTAGATCTTATTCAAGACCATCAAGGCAGTACCTCTACAAGTCTACAAGAACCACAGTGTTACTGGGCTTTGGGTACCCCCTAAAGCAGATCCAGCTTAGATCACAACACCTAAGTCCTTCTGAACATATGGAAAGCCTTCTCAAGAAGGATGGGTACAAACAAGCCTAGATTGTGAAGACTATAATAAGTACATAACTCTTCAATGCCCAGACACAGACACACATCTACAAGTATCAAGATGATCCAGGAAAACATGACCTCACCAAATGAACTAAATAAGCCACCAGAGACCAATTCTCTAGAAAGAGAGAAATGTGACCTTTCTGATAGAGAAATCAAAATAGCTATTTTGAGGAAACTCAAAGAAATTAAATATAACACAGAGAAGAAACTCAGAATTCTATCAGATAAATTTACCAAAGAGATTGAAATAATTAAAAAGAATTGGCCAGGCGTGGTGGCTCAAGCCTGTAATCCCAGCACTTTGGGAGGCCAGGACAGGCGGATCATGAGGTCAGGAGATCGAGACCATCCTGGCTAACATGGTGAAACCCCGTCTCTACTAAAAAATACAAAAAACTAGCTGGGCGAGGTGGCGGGTGCCTGTAGTCCCAGCTACTCGGGAGGCTGAGGCAGGAGAATGGCAGGAACCCGGGAGGCGGAGCTTGCAGTGAGCTGAGATCCGGCCACTACA
>NW_016806937.1:2606597-2612946 GCF_001698545.2 Rhinopithecus bieti | reverse complement strand
AAAAAGAATTAAGCAGAAATTCTTGAGCTGAAAAATGCAATTGGCATACTGAAGAATTCATCAGACTCTTTTAATAGCAGAATTGATCAAACAGAAGGAAGAATTACTGAGCTTGAAGATAGGCTATTTGAAAATACACAGTCAGAGGAGACAAAGAAAAGAGAATAAAAAACAATGAAGAACACCTACAGAATCTAGAAAATAGCCTCAAAAGGGCAAATCTAAGAGTTATTGGCCTTAAAGAGGAGGTTGAGAAAGAGATGGCATAGAAAGTTTATTCAAAGGAATAATAACAGGGAACTTCCCAAACCTAGAGAAAGCTATCAAAGTGCTAAAAGAAAACAACAACAACACACCTGTCAACCAAGATTACTATGGCAAGCAAAGCTGTTTTTCCCAGATAAGGAAACGTTGAGGGAATTTATTATCACTAGACCAGTCCTACAAGAAATGTTTAAGGGAGTCCTACATCTGGAAGCGAAGGACAATATCTACCACCATAAAAACACATGAAAGTGTAAAACTCACAGGTAAAGCAGATATACAAATGAGAAAGAGAAAACAGTCAAATGTTACCACTACAGAAAATTACAAAATCACAATGATAAACAATAACAGAGGAAGAAAGAAACAAAGGATATACAAAACAACCAGAAAACAATTAACAAAATGACAGGCATAAGTTCTCATCTATCAGTAATAACCTTGAATATAAATGGGTTAAATATCCCACTTAAAAGATATAGACTGGCTGAATGGAATAATAAAAGAATGACCTAAGTCTATGCTGCTTACAGGAAACTCACCTCACCCATAAAGACACATATAGATTGAAAGTGAAAGGATGGAAAAGATATTCCTCAAAGACAGAAACCAAAAGCAAGTAAGAGTATCTATGCTTACCTCAGATAAAACAGACTTTAAGTCAATAACTGTAAAAAGAGCCAAACCAATTAGACAGGAGAAAGAAATAAAGGGCATCCAAATTGGTAAAGAGGAAGTCAAACTGTCACTGTTTACTGATAATATGTTCATATACCCAGAAAATCCTAAAGACTCATCCAAAAAGCTTCTACATCTGATAAATGAATTCAGTAAAGTTTCAGGGTACAAAATCAACGTACACAAATCAGTAGCACTGGCATCTACCAACAATGACCAAGCTGAGACTCAAATCAAGAACTCAACCCCTTTTACAATAGCTGCAAAAAATTAAAATACTTAGGAATATACCTAACCAAGGGGGTGAAAAATCTATACAAGGAAAACAACAAAACACTGATGAAAGAAATCATAGACAACACAAATGAATGGAAACACATCCCATGCTCATGGATGAGTAGAATCCATATTGTGAAAATGACCTTACTGCCAAAAGCAATCTATAAATTCAATGGAATTCCCATCAAAATACCATCATCATTCTTTACAGAACTGGAAAAAAAATCCTAAAATTCATATGGAACCAAAAAAAGAGCCTGCATAGGTAAAGCAAGACTAAGCAAAAAGAACAAATCTGGAGGCATCACATTACCCAGCTTCAAACTATACTACAAAGCTATAGTCACCAAAAGAGCATGTATAAAAATAGGCACATAGACCAATGGAATATAATAGAGAATCCAGAAATAAAGTCAAATACTTACAGCCAACTGATCTTTGACAAAGCAAACAAAAACATAAAGTGGGGAAAGGACACCCTATTCAACAAATGGTACTGGACTAATTGGCAAGCCACATGTAGAAGAATGAAGCTGGATCCTCACCTCTTACCTCATACAAAAACTCACTCAAGATGGATCAAGGACTAAATCTTAGACCTGAAACCATACAAATTCTAGAAGATAGCATTGGAGAAATTCTTCTAGACATTGGCTTAGGCCAAGAGTTCATGACCAAGAAATGAAAACCAAATGCAACAAAAACAAAGATAAATAGATGGGACCTAATTAAACTAAAAAGCTCCTGCACAGCAAAAGAAATAATCAGCAGAGTAAACAGACAACTTACAGAGTGGGAGAAAATATCCACAAACTATGCATCTGACAGTATCCAGGAAATAGTCTCACAAGGGCAAATCAAGATCCTGGACAATATCCAGGATCTACAAGGAACTCAAACAAATCAGCAAGAAAAGAACAATAATCCCATCAAAAGTGAGCAAAGGACATGAATAGACAATTCTTGAAAGAAGATATACAAATAGTCAACAAACATATGAAAAAATACTCAACATCACTAATTATCAGTGAAATGCAAATCAAAACCACAATGAGATACCACCTGACTCCTACAAGAATGACCATAATTAAAATATATATAAAAAAACAGATGTTTGTGGATGTGGTGAAAAGGGAACACTTTTACACTGCTGGTAGAAATGCAAACTAGTACAACCACTATGGAAAGCAGTATGGAGATTCTTTAAAGGACTAAAAGTAGAACTACCATTTGATCCAACAATCCCACTACCAGGTATCTACCCAGAGGAAAAGAAGTCATTTCATGAAAAAGACACATACACACATGTTAATGGTGGCACAACTGCAAAAATATGGAACCAGCCTAAATGCCCATCAACCAACAAGTGAATAAAGAAAATGTGGTTTATATATACCATGGAATACTACTCAGCCATAAAAAGGAACAATTAGTGGTAGCTAAGCTATGAGGATGCAAAGGCCTAAGAATGATACAATGGACTTTGGGGACCCAGTGGGGAGAGTGGGAGGAGGGTGAGAGATAAAATACTACACATTGGGTACAGTGTACACTGCTCAGGTGATGAGTACAACAAAATCTCAGAAATCACCACTAAAGAATTTTTTCATGCAACCAAACACCAGCTGTTCCACTAAAAACTATTGAAATTTTAAAAATAAAATTTAAAAATTAAAAAAATAACTGTAAAAAGAGACATAGAATATTATTATATAATGACAAAGATATCAATTTAACAAGAGGATATAACAATTCTAAATATATATGCACCTAACTCTGGAGCAGCCAGATATATAAAGCAAATGTTATTCGATCTAAAGGGAGAGATAGGCTGGGCACGGTGGCTCTTGCCTGTGATCCCAGCACTTTGGGAGGCTGAGGTGAGGTGGGCGAATCACTTGAGGAGGCTGAGGAGTTCGAGATCACCCTGGCCTATGTGGTGAAATCCCATCTCTACTAAAAAGTAAACTAAATAAAATGAAATAAAATAAAATAAAGGGAGAGACAGACTCCAATACAATAGTAACTGGGAACTTCAACCCCACTCTAGTGTTGGACATATCATCTAGAAAAAAAATCAACAAAGAGATACTGTGTTTTTTGTTTTGTTTTGTTTTTCTGAGATGGAATCTTGCTCTGTCGCCCAGGCTGGAGTACAGTGGCATGATCTTGGCTCACTGCAACCTCCACCTCCAGGGTTCAAGTGATTTCTGGCTAATTTTTGCATTGTTTAGTAGAGATGGGGTTTCACCATGTTGGCCAGGCTGGTTTCGAACTCCTGACCTCAAGTGATCCACCCGCCTCAGCTTCCCAAAGTGCTGGGATTATGGGTGTGAGCCACAGCGCATGGCCTCAACAAACTTTTAAAAGTCAAAATTATGTCATGTATCTACTCAGACCACACTCGGAATAAAACTAGAAATCAATACCAAGAGGAACTCTGGAAACTGCACAAATATATGGAAATTAAACAACGTGCTCCTGAATGACCACTGGGTCAATGAAGAAATTAAGAAGAAAAAAATTGAAATAAATGAAAATGGAAACACAACATACCTATGGGATACAGAAAAACAGTGCTAAGGGGGAAGTTTACAGTAATAGAGGCCTACATCAACAAAAGTAGAAATCTTTCAAATAAGCAGTCTAAGGATGCACCTCAAGGAAGTGGAAAAACAAAAACAAACCAAATCCAAAATTAAAAGAAGGAAAGAAATAATGAAGAACAGAGCAGAACTAAAGAATATCAAGACAATATCAAGCAATACAATATCAAGCAATACAATCAACCAGTGAAATGTAAACCCAGTTTTTTGAAAAGATAAACAAAATTGATAAACTGCTAGCTAGACTAACCAGGAAAAAAAAGAGAGAAGACCCAAAGAAACAAAATCAGGAATGAAAAAGGAGACATTGCAACAGATACCACAGAAATAAGAAAGATCATTAGAGACTATTATGAACAACTATATGCTAACAAACTGGAAGAGCAAATTGTTTTTTGAGGAAGTGTATAAATTCCCGGACACATACAACTTATCAAGATTGAATAAGGAAGAAGTAGAAAACCTGAACAGATCAATGATGAGAAATGAGATCAAATCAATAATGAAAAGTCTCCCAACAAAGCAAAGCCCAGGACCAGATTGCTCTGCTACTGAATGCTACCAAACTTATGAAGAACTAATACTAATACTTTTCAAACAATTTTTAAAAATTGAATGGAAGAAAAATATTCCTTACTCATTCTATGAGACCAGCATTAGCCTGATACCAAAACCAGATAGGAACACAAAATGAGAAAACTACAAGCCACTATCTCTGATGAATATAGATGCAAAAACCCTCAACAAAATACTAGCAAACTGAGCCCAACAGCACATCAAAAAGATAATACATACTGATCAAGTCATATTTATTCCAGGGATGCAAGAATGGTTTAACGTGTGCCAATCAATAAATATGATATATCATGTCAACAGAAAGGACAAAAACCATCATCTCACTAGATGAAGAGAACACATTTGATAAAATTCAACATCCCCTCATGATGAAAACTCATAAAAAATTAGGCATAAAAGAAACATACTTCAACATAATAAAGGCCACATATGATAAACCTGTAGCTAACATCCTACTGAAAGGATAAAAGCTGACAGCTTTTCTCTATGAACTGGAACAAGACAAGGATGCCCACTTCCACCATGTTATTCAACATAGCACCGGAAGTCCTTGCCAGAGCAATCAGGCAAGAGAAAGGAATAAAGTGCATCCATTTGGAAAAAAGGAAGTCAAAATATCCTTCTTTGCAGAAAGTACTCTTATATATATAAAAACCCATCAAAAACTCAGAATTGATAAACAAATTTAGTAAAGTTGCAGGATACAAAATCAACTTATAACAATCAGTAGCATTTCTGGCTGGGCATGGTGGCTCATGCCTGTAATCCCAGCACTTTGGGAGGCTGAGGCGGGTGGATCACCTGAGGTCAGGAGTTCAAGACCAGCCTGACCAACATGGTGAAACCCTGTCTCTACAAAAATACAAAAATTAGCCAGGCATGATGGTGGGTGCCTATAATCCCAGCTACTCAGGAGGCTGAGGTAGAAGAATTGCTTGAACCCAGGAGGTGGAGGTTGCAGTGAGCAGAGATTGTGCCATTGCACTCCAGACTGGGCGACAGGGTGAGATTATGCCTCAAAAAAAAAAAAAAAAAAAAAAAAAAAAAAAAAAAAAAAACAGCAGCATTTCTATACACCAGTAATGAACTAGCTGAAAAAGAAATTGAGAAGAAATCCCCCATCTACAATAGCTACAAAAAAGTGAATCAAATACCTGGGAATACATTTAACCAAGGAGGTGAAGGGCCCTACAATGACAACTACAAAACACTGATGAAAGAAATTGAAGAGAACACAAACAAATGGAAAGACATCAGGCACCGTGAATAAGAAGAAGTTATATTATTAAAATGACTATACTACACAAAGCAATCTACAGATTCAATGCAATCCCTACATAATACCAATAACATTCTTTGCGGATATAGAAAGAAAATTGTAAATTTTTCCGGAACCACAAACGACCTTGAATATTCAAAGCAATCCTGAGTAAAAAGAACAAAGCTGGAGGCATCACACAACCTGACTTCAAAATATGGCACGAAGCTATAGTAAACAAAACAGCCTAATATTGGAATAAAAGCAGACACATAGACCAGAAGAACAGAATAAAATACCCAGAAATAAACCCACCTGTTTACAGACAACTGATTTTCA
Organism: Rhinopithecus bieti; assembly: GCF_001698545.2. Taxonomy (NCBI): domain Eukaryota; kingdom Metazoa; phylum Chordata; class Mammalia; order Primates; family Cercopithecidae; genus Rhinopithecus; species Rhinopithecus bieti. The sequence continues at coordinate 2,606,946 of NW_016806937.1, read as the reverse complement.
ACAAAGGTGTCAAGAACATACACTGGGGAAAGCACAGTCTCTTTAATAAATGTGAAGTGCTGGGAAAACTGGATATCTATATTCACAAGAATGAAACTAGATCCCTGTCTCTCACTAGATACAAAAATCAACCGAGAGGGGATTAAAAACTTAAACATAAGACTCAAAACTATAAAACTACAAGAAGAAAACATAGAGAAAATGCATTAGAACATTGGCCTAGAGCCTAGACAAAGGTTTTATGGCAAAGACTTCAAAAGCACAGGCAACAAAACAAAATTAGACAAATAGGACTACATTAAACTAAAAAGCTTCTGTACAGCAAAAAAAAAAAAAAAAAAAAAAAAAA
>NW_016806937.1:2587281-2606248 GCF_001698545.2 Rhinopithecus bieti | reverse complement strand
AAAAAAAAAAAAAAAAAAAAAAAAAAAACAATCCACAGAGTAAAGAGACAACCTGTAGAATGGGAGAAAATGTTTGCAAAGTATTCATCCAACAAGGAACTAATATCCAGAATATAGAAGGAACTCAAACAACTCAACAATAAAACAAAACAAAACAAAATAATCCCATTAAAAATTGGACAAAGACATTTCCGAATAGACATTTCTCAAAAGAAGACATATGAATGGGCAACAGATCTATGCAAAAATGCTCAACATCACTAATACTCAGAAACATGCAAATCAAAACCACGATGAGGTAACAGCTCACCCCAGTTAGAATGGCTGTTATCAAGAAGACGAAAAATAGCAAATGCTGGCGAGAATGCAGAGAAAAGGGAACTCTTATACACTGTTCGGGGAAATGTAAATTAGTACAGCCGTTACAGAAGACACTATGAAAACTTCTTAAGAAACAAAAAATCGAACTGCCATAAAATCCAGCAATCCTACTACTGGGCATTTACCCAAAGGAAAGGAAATCAGTATATCAAAGGGATACCTGCATCCTCATGTTTATTGCAGCACTATTCACAATAACCAAGATATGGAATCAACCTCAGAGTTCATCAATGGATGAATGGATAGAGAAAATGTGATACACACACACACGCGCGCACACACACACACACACTGGAATACTGTTCAGCCATTTGCAGCAGCATGGATGAAACTGGAGGTTGTTATGCTAAGTGAAATAAGCCAGGCACAGAAAGATGGATATTGCATGTTCTCACTCATATGTGGGTGCTAAAAAAGTTCATCTCTCATGGAAGTAGAGAGTAGAATGATGGTTACCAGTGGCTGGGAAGGGTTGTGGGGATGAAGAGAGGATGATTAATAGGTACAAATTTACAGTTAGATGGGAAAAGTTCTAGTGTTCAATAGCACAGTATGTTGACTATAGTTTATAACGTATTGAATATTTCAAAATGGATAGAAGAGTTGAAATGTTCCCAACACAAATAAATAGTAAATGTTTGACTGGGCGTGTCTGTGTCTCCTTGGTGCCCAACACAGTGGCTGGAGCAGAGTACATTAATAGTCTAAAGATAAGAGGAGGCCAGGCATGATGGTTCATGCCTGTAATCCCAGCACTTTGGGAGGCCAAGGCAGGCAGATCACCTGAGGTCAGGAGTTTGAGACCAGCCTTGCCAATATGGTGAAACCTCAAATGCAAAATCAGCCAGGCATGGTGGTGGGCGCTCATAATCCTAGCTACTCAGAAGGTTAAGGCAGGAGAATTGCTTGTACCTGGGGGCGGAGGTTGCAGTGAGCTGAGACCATGACATCATACTCCAGCCTGGGCAACAGGTGCGAAACTGCGTCTCAAAAATAAAATAAAATAAAATAAAATAAAATAAAATAAAATAAAATAAAATAAAAAAGATAAGAGGAAACACATGTTGAATGCCTACTGTACAGGTGGGCATTGAGCTAGGTCAAGATGGTACCTGTCATAATCTCGGTGCTCCTCTCCTCGAAAACAGCTCTGCCCTAGTCCTGTGCAGAGGGATCAGTCACTTTCCACACCATGAAACTCCACTCCTGGACCACTGATGCCCCAACTAGGGATGAGAGCCAATTCCAGAACACCCCACCCCTGGAGGATCAGCGGGCTGCGAAGGGCCCCACTGCAGACATTCCACCCAATCAGGGTTGATGGTGATTAGCTGGGCATATCAGATTCTCTGCAGGGAATTTTAACTCGAAAATACAAGGGAAGACAGGGTTAGTGGCAAAAGCAGAAGATAGAAAGATTCATGACAGGAGCCCATCAGGCACAGATTGCCATGAATAAACAGAAGCAATGAGGTAGAGAAAGGTGCAGAGTGGAGAAGGAGGTTGGATGGGAAAGGAGTGGGGACTGACCCAAACAAGGGCAGGGGGAGGGAAGAGGGAGGTGAAATACTCTGCTCTCAGAGCCCGGCTGCAATCTTACTACTACACGGGTCTCCATCAGGCCCAGCTGTGGCTGTTTCTGAGCAGTCTGGTAGGCAGGACCCGGCTGGGTGTATCTGATCTTTCTACTGCAGATGCCTTCATGATAAACCCCCAATAAATCACCTGATAAGCCTTCATGATAAGCTTCATAAGGCTTCATGATAAGCCTTCACATTAAACCCCAATAAATCATCTTTGGTCCTCCAAATCCTGCCTAATACAGGGGCTCTACGTTGCCACCTGGGTTAAAATTTTCTCAGGCACTTAGAGGTGCCCAGGAATGAGATGGTCTGAAGGGGGTGGAGCTGAGCTGTGAACTCAGTTTTATCAATTCCAAAGCTCGTGGTGGTGTGGCTCTCTTCATGGCAGCCTAATGTCTAATGCCTTAATTGATAAGGCAACGAATAAAGCTGAGTCAACCGTAGCCTCTTCCCAGGTTATGCAATGCAGGCTCTTATTCAACACAGGCTTAGTTTTTATAAATCATGTTTCCCTTTGCAGAAGACTGCAACTCTTCAGTAATCTTCAGGACCGTACCAGATGGTATCCTAACCCCTGTGTGTATGTAATCAGCTCAGTTCAACTTGGTGACAGTGATACAGGAGGCAACAAGGACAGAAAACGACTAGATCATGTTTATGGTGGTTGATATTGCATGATTAAGTCATTGTTCTGTCTGCCCTGAACCTCTTTCTCCCTCCTCTTTCTTGAAAATTAATGGCGTATTTATAATTGACGCATAATTGTATATATTTATGGGGTATCATTTGATGTTTCTGTGCATGTATACATTTGCATAATGATCAAATCAGGCTAATTGCCATATCCATCACTTTCAACATTTATTTCTTTGTGATGACAACATTCAAAATATTCTCTTCTAGCTATCTTGAAATATACACTACATTGTTTTTTGCTGTAGTCACCCTACTGTGTAACAGAACACCAGAACTTATTCTTCTTGTCTAACTGTAATTTTGTACCCATTGACCAACCTCTTCTGGTACCCTTCCTTCTCTCTCTCTCTCCAGCCTCTGGTAAGCACTATTCTAGTCTCTACTTCTATTAAATCAAATATTTAGGATTCCACATATGAGTGAGATCAATGCAGTGTCTGTCTTTTTGTGCCTGGCTTATTTCAGTTAACATAATGTCCTCCGGGTTAATTTATATTGCTGCAAATGACAGGATTTCCTTCTGTTTTGTGGCTGAATAGTATTCCATTGTGTATATCTAATACATTTATTTTATCCATTCATCTCTTGATGGACACCCAGGTTGATTCCATATCATGGTCATTGTGAATAGTGCTGCAATAAACATGGGGGTGCAGATGTCTCTTCGTTGCACTGATTTCCTTTCCTTTGGACAAATTCCCAGTAACAGGATTGCTGGATCATATGGTAGCTCTATTTTTAATTTTTTGAGGAAATTCCATACTGTTTTCCATAATGGCTGTACTAATTTACATTCTGACCGACGGTGTACAAGCATTCTCTTTTCTCCGCATCCTCGCCAGCATTTGCTATTTCTTGTCTTTTTTATAACAGTCACTTAACTGGGATGAACTAATATCTCATCATGGTTTTGATTTGTACTTCTCTGATGATTAGTGATGCTGAGCATTTTTTCATATACCTGTTGGCCATTTGTATGTCTTCTTTGGAGAAATGTCTATTCAGGTCTTTTGTCCATTTAAAAAATCACATTATTTGGTGATTTTTGCTTTGAGTTCCTTATGTATTCTGGATATGAACCTCTTGTTAGATATATAGTTTGCAAATACTTTCTCCCAATCTGTAGGTTGTATCTTCACTTTATTGTTTTCTTTGCTGTGCAGAAGCTTTTAGTTTAAGGTAATCTCATTTGTCTGTTTTGTTGCCTGTGCTTTTGAGGTTTTATTAAAAAAAAAAAAAAGCCTCACCCAGTTCAATATCATGAAGAAGTTCTTCTAGTAGTTTCTTCTAGTAGTTCCTGGTCTTACATTTAACACTCTAGTCCATTTAGAACTGATTTTTGCATGAAATATGTTTCTCTGTCCACACCAGCAATGTGGTTTGAATGGGAGCTGGCAATTGCAGACTCCAGACTCCTGGCTAGAGTTAAATTGGATCAGGAATGGGTATCTGCTCTTTCTTCCCTCCTGCATCCTGGGAAAATAATGATAGCCCCATCCTATTCACCTTTCATTAGTCCAGGCATGGACCAGTCCAAGGCCAGGCCAGTCGGAGCACTTCTCTGGGTTTGTTAATTTGGAGCTAACGAGGATGTTCAAACGTGTGGAGAATGTTCACTCCCTCCAGTCCCTTCACTCCATTCCTTCCACCAAAAAAAAAAAAAAAAAAAAAAAAGTGGAAAATCTATTTGTAACATAAAATTAATACCTTAATCATTTTAGATGTATAATTCAGCAGTGCTAAGTTCTGATTGTTTCACGTTGCTGTGTAAACAGTCTCCAGAATTCTTTTCAGCTAGCAAAATGGAAACTCTGTACCTATTAAACAACTTCCCATTTCTCCTTCCCCTCAGTCCCTAGTAACCACCATTCTACTTTTTGTCTCTATGAATTTGACTACTCTAAGTACCTCATATGAGTGCAATCATACAAAATCCATAGTTTTGTAGTTCTCATTTACACTAAAAGAATGATTTTAAGAAAAGAAACTACTGAACTGAAATTGCTTACAGTTTATAAATTCTCTGAATGTATTACAGTCTGATTAACTGCTGTAGGATGATCAGTCCTATTTTACTTTTTGGAATTTCCCAAATGAGCCACAGTAGACAGCTTCTTCATTAATCTTCATAATGGCTGTACCAGATGGTATCCTGAGTCCTATGTGGATGTAACCAGCTCAGTTTCAACTTGATTACAGTTCTGCTTCAGTGGCTGAATCTGTACACTAGCAGTCCTTCAGTGAGGAGAATTTGCCTCCAGGGGACACCTGGTAATGTTTGGAGACATTTTTGGCCATCATAACTGGGGGACGGTGCTCCCAAACATCCTACTGTACACTCAGCAGTCCTCTTCAACAAGGAATTACCCAGCCAAAACGTCCACAGTGTCACAGTTGAGAAATCCTGATCGACACAGTAGTGATGTTTCTCTGCTTCACACTGACCGCGATTTCCCAATCAAGGAATCACAGGGAACATAATGGAATTGAAAAGAATCTGCTTGTCCCGAAAAGAGACCTAGGGGGCTTCTAACTGCTTCAGTCTACAACCAACAAAAAGATTTCTGAATGGTCCTTTTCCCTGTGCAGTGATTCCAAAACTTCACCTTAGGTGATAGTTTTATAACCTTTTCCTACAACCTTTTCCTACATCTTACTTTTTTTTTTCTTTTTTTAACACTTTTTTAAAATTATTATTATTATACTTTAAGTTCTAGGGTACATGTGCATAACGTGCAGGTTTGTTACATATGTATACTTGTGCCATGTTGGTGTGCTGCACCCATCAACTAGTCAGCATCCATCAATTCGTCATTTATATCAGGTATAACTCCCAATGCAATCCCTCCCCCCTGCCCCCTCCCCATGACAGGCCCCGGTGTGTGATGTTCCCCTTCCCGAGTCCAAGCCTACATCTTACTTTAAATTTGTGGCATTTTGTGATAGAAACCACAAATTGTACCAGTATTCTGGCTTTTTTGGAGATAACTTTTTGGTTAGAATTCCTTCTTTTAGTCATTATGCAAGATTCAAACTCTCAGCTCTCAAGCAGTCTGGAAAATGAATATAATCCACAAATTTATTTCTTTGCAGCAAATATCTCCATATTAGTACCACTATGTAGCAATTAATCCAAAATATATAGTGCCCAGACAATTCTCTCTACTTGGTAGCCAACGTCTTGCAATAGAAATCGTCAAAATTCCAAGTACTAGTATTTCCCTGATTTCCCAGAAGAGGAAGTGAAACTAGGCATGTTAGATGTTATTTAACAGTCTAATTTAGAAGTAATCAAGAGAAGTCCCAAAATCTAATAAGCTAGTTAGCAACTAACTGAATCCCTGAGTTTAAGTTAGATACCTAGTGATGTAGTTAACTTCTCTGTATTGTTAAACAAAATTCCTGGGAGGCCATTGTTTTGGGCTGAGCTCCTACACTATGCCCCCAACAGACCAGACCAAACCAAAGTGGAATCACTCATGCTACATACCAGTAATTAAACTGAAGCATTAAGGAAGCAGGGAGATTCCAAACAGACCAGTTTCTCCTGAAAACAGGGGATTCCAGTCTATCTGAGTTAGCATAATAAGAAGGTTTCCTCTGCTTTAACCCTTTCAAAAAAGTAACCAGAAGTGACCTAATGTTAACCAATCAGTCCTTTTTTTCTTTTCTTGACACAGGGTCTCCTTCCGTCACTCAGGCTGAAATGCAGACATGTGATCACGGCTCACTCCACCTCCCAGGCTCAAGTGATCCTCCCACCTCAGCCTCCTGAGTAGCTGGGACCACAGGCACATGCCATCGTGCCCAGCTAATTTTTAAAATTTTTGTTAGAGACAGAGTCTCCCTATGTTGCCCAGGCTGGTCTCGAACTCCTGGGCTCAAGCCGTCCTCCCTCCTTGGTCTCCCAAAGTGCTTGGATTACAGCATGAGCCACCATGCCCAGCCTAAAAGTGTTTTTATGTTTTGTTTCCTTGGTCTCCCTGTGACTTAGGGCAAGTACAGCTACCCCGTCTTAGGGGAGGGCACTAAAGGCCTGAGTGTCCTGTCTGAGGTCCTCAGTCACTCCAGGACAGAGGCCCAAACAGAAGCCAGATCTTGGGCTCTTAAAGTTGCCCTTTGTTCATCCTGAGGGCACAACTGCTCTATTTACAGATGATCACATAGGGATTTTTAAAAAGTATAATTGGCTAAGTTTCTGCTCCAGATACGTAAAAGAATCTGCCACCCAGGTGCCTGAAAGTGTGGTACCTAGGCAACTAAAGGGCTATGGGTAATCAATTTATTCCCAGAGTTTGGGTTGGAAAAGCTCAAAGAGTATGATGAAAATGTAAGTAGTGTGTGCTAGACTTCTAGACTGTCTGTGAAATCAGCAAAATCTCAGAAAAGCACAGAAAACACAAAAGACTTTAAAGAGGTGCATCCTCTCTGCCCTTGGTTACCATTTGAGCTGTCATTCAAGGGCAGCCCTCTGTAGAGAAACGGCCCCGGACTCAGTGATCAGCAAGGTTTAGGGAAGCACACAGCCCCTGAATGATCGATCTGGTGGTCACTTGCCTTGTATTCTTTTAGGAGTTAAAAATCTTTCTGAAAGGTGCTGGGTGAATTGTGCCTTTGTGATTTGTTTGGTGGTCCTCTGAAAATTCCTTGTCTCCGTTCCTAATTTTAGAGCCAGCAGCTGTCACTGCTTTGTTCTAACAAGTCAGTAATTTTCCACTCCCCTTGCTTTCTTGGATTTCTTTTCTATATCTAATCACTCACTTTGCAGGGGCTTCTAACTTGGTTTTCTCACTTAAAAGTTTTTTATTATTAGTTAATTTTAAAATTTATAATTGGACCTTGTCTTTTTTTTTTCCCCCAAAGAAGGATGTGCATGTCACATATTCTGTCATTTGGTATTTTGTTATTTCTGTAAGTTAGTAATTGCTTTTATTTTATTTTATTTCTGTATTTTTAGTAGAGACAGGGTTTTGCCATGTTGGCCAGGCTGATCTCGAACTCCTGACCTCAGGTGATCCTTTTGCCTCAACTTTCCAAAGTGTTGGGGTTTACAGGCATGATCCACCGTGCCAGGCCTAGTAATTGTTTTAAAGAGTTAAAGTATTACCTTTTATTTTACCTGTATACACTGTACGTATATAAACCTTACAGTGTGTGATAGACATAAAGTTTTATCATGAAATGTTATGGCATTCAGTGGTTTTTGTTTGTTTTGTTTTTGTTTTTTGTTTTGAGACGGAGTCTCGCTCTATCACCCAGGTTGGAGTGCAGTGGCGCGATCTCGGCTCACTGCAAACTCTGCCTCCCGGGTTCACGCCATTCTCCTGCCTCAGCCTCCCAAGTAGCCGGGACAACAGGCGACTGGCACCTTGCCCAGCTAATTTTTTTTGTATTTTTAGTAAAGACAGGGTTTCACCGTGTTAGCCAGGATGGTCTCGATCTCCTGACCTTGTGATCTGCCTGCCTCGGCGTCCCAAAGTGCTGGGATTACAGGCGTGAGCCACCGTGCCTGGCCGCCATTCAGTGTTTTTTATCTTCACAGCATCAGGGTTGCTTTCATTTGTTTCTTATTTGACCATTTATTTATTTTTAGGATTCCATGGGTACCAACAGAATTCCTTGAAGGTGTTTTGCAGGTGGTATCATAACTTTATTTTTCTATTTTAATTTTGCAGTAGTCTGGGATTTGCTTCAAATTAATCCAGATGGAGGGGAAGGGATGTGGGTTAATGAAACAAGACTGGCCATGGTAACTGTTGACGTGGATCGGGGGAGCACGGTGGTTCATTATACTACTCTGTCTACCTTTGGGTATGCTGGAAGTTTTCCATTATAAAAAGCTTTGAAGATTTTTACATCAAGATTATTTCTAATAATCTTCCTTTAATAAAGATAAACTCATTGTACAAATATTGCCATCTATAGGTGGAAAATATATTTGTTTTCTTTTGATTTGGATAGGCTGCAACATCAAAAAAAGGAAAAAAATTATTGTAATCTTGATCTCTAACCTAGTGACTCTGAAATGTTATTACTGTTACTACTCTTTTCCCAAAACTCGCCATTAATATGAATCGCTGGGTATAATGTACATCAATTTCTTTATAATCTCTGTTCTATGTATCAGTAAAATTTGTGTTTGAAAAAGGTCAAATTACATCTTAGTGTAAAGGCTCAGGACTTTTAAAAAATGACTTGTGATTTTGAAGGTTTGAAAACTCCAAACCAGAATATAATTTAAAATGTAGTTTTGACCCTTTACATATTTTGATGACTTGAGAATGTATCTGTATTTTAAGTCTCATGTTCATGTGAACTTGACATTTTCACACAGGTCTACAGAACAGAAGGTTGCTGCTTTCAAATTTGGGGAAAATGTAAGAGAAATTTCTTTAAATCATATACAGTAGACAAAGATACCTTTATGAATACCAGAAACAAGTGACAAAAATAAGTATGTTAGGGGTTAAGCAGAACGTTCTGGATATCGAACTTGAAGCTTATGAGCATTCTTTGTTTGTTTGTTTGTTTGTTAGTTTGTTTTAGATGGAGTCTCACTCTGTCACCCAGGGTGGAGTGCAGTGGCGCAATCTCAGCTCACTGCAACCTCCACCTCCCGGTTCAAGCGATTCTTGTGCCTCAGTCTCCTAAGTAGCCGGGACTACAGGTGCATGCCACCATACCTGGCTAATTTTTGCATTTTGAGTAGAGATGGGGTTTCATCACGTTGGCCAGGCTGGTATTGAAATACTCACCTCAAGTGATCCACCCACCTTGGCCTCCCAAGGTGCTGGGATTACAGGCGTGAGCCACCTTGCCCAGCCTAAAACGTGTGACCATTCTGATACCAAGATAAGCCCAGAGTTACCATCAGAGCATATTTCAGGACTCCCTTCCTGTCCTGTGGTTACAGTTGCATGTTCACTCAATCCTCCATCGTATTTTGAAGAATAAATTATACTTTACATAGTTGTGCCTTTCAGATACAATTTATAATACAGTTGGGCCTATTAAAATTCCAAGAGTAGGCCGGGCGCGGTGGCTCAAGCCTGTAATCCCAGCACTTTGGGAGGCCCGAGACGGGCGGAATCACGAGGTCAGGAGATCAAGACCGATCCTGGCTAACATGGTGATAACCCCGTCTCTACTAAAAAGTACAAAAAACTAGGCCGGGGGCCGACCTGGCGGGGCTGTAGTCCCAGCTACTCGGGAGGCCCCCCTTAAGGCAGGAGAATGGCATAAACCTGGGAGGCAGAGCTTTCCAGTGAGGCTGAGATCCGGCCACTGGCACTCCAGCCTGGGCGACCACAAGCGAGACTAAACGTCTCAAAAAAAAAAAAAAAAAAAAAAAAAAAAAAATTCCAAGAGTAACAACCTTTTTCCAAGATGACCTTGCCCAACATTTTTGTCTTATTAATTGTGTCTGTAGGACCACATCTGCCCCCTTCTACTCTGACAAGGTATTCTGAGGACAGAGTTGCACTCAGTAATGAAAACATGCTACACGGATCCTGTAAGCCAAATCTATTGACCAGAAGAGTTGGGACACATACTTTCACATTTTCTGGAACAACTTATACTTTCTGGAAAAACCTATATAACTGGCTGGCCCAGGCTCTCTTATTAGAATTTCTAATATTTTAGGGTGACAGCCCATTTTAAGGGACCACTTCATACTGTCAGACTGTCAGGGTCTTCTTGGATGTGATACCAATAGCAGGCAACAAAAGAAAAACAGGTAAATTGGGCTAAAATAAAAATTTAAAACTTTTGTGCATCAAAGGATGCTATCAACAGAGTGAAAAGGAAATTAATGAAATGGAAGAAAATGTCTGCAAATCATATATCTTAAAAGATGTTAATATCCAGAACATTTTTTAAAAACCACTATGACTCAACAACAATAAAAACCAAGTAACCAGACTTAAAAATGGACAGAGGACTTCAATTGATATTTCTCTAAAGAAGACATAGACACATACCCATTTAGCACATGAAAAGAGGCTTGGTGTCATTAACCATTAGGGAATGCAAATGAAAACCACAATGAGATATCACCTCACACCCATTAGGAGGTCTATTATAGAAAGAAAAGAAAACAGACAAACAAGAAAAACCCAACACAGAATGTAAGTGTTGATGAGAAAGTGGAGAAATTGGAAGCCTTGTGGGCTGCTGGTGGGAGTGTGAAATGATGCAGCTGCTGTGGAAAACAAGATGGCAGTTCCTCAAAAAATTAAACATAGATTTACCATATGACCCAGCAATTCCACTTCTGGGTATATACCCAACAGAGCTGAAACAGATTGGGACTGGAAAAGATATTTGTAAACCAATGTTCACAGCTGTAGTATTCACAAATAGCCAAAAGGTAGAAGCGACCCTAGTTGAATGAACGGATAAACCGAATGTGGTTTATAAGCACAATGGAACATTATTCAGCTTTAAAATAGAAGGAAATTCTGACACATACTACAACATGGATAAACCTTCAGGATGTTATGCTAAGTGAAATAAGCCAATCACAAAAAGGCAAATAGTGTATGATTCCACTAATATAAGGTACCTAGAGTAGTCAAATTCACAGAGATAAGAAGTAGGATGGTGGCTGCCAGGGGCTGGGGAGAGGGGGAATGAGGAGTTAGTGTTTAATAGATGTAGAATTTCAGTTTTGCAAGATTAAAAAGTTCTGGAGATGGATGGTTGTGATGACTGCACAATTCTGTGAATGTCCTTAATGCTACTGAACTATATACTTAAGGTGGTTAAAATGGTAAATATCATGTTATGTAAATTTTACAACTAAAAATAAAATAAATTTTAAAATGTAAAATAACCTTGAACAAAATTTGCAGATAAAAAATATTGGTTGTTGAAAAGGACTGATTTTGAGAGAGACAACTTCTAAAATAAATGTTCTAAATAAATGTTATTTATTTTAGAAGTTAATACTTATCATGTTAATTCTTATCAATTTTGAGACAATGCTTTTTAACAGTATCCTCAGAATTTCTCAATGTGCCTAGCAGTGTACTAGATACTGCTGCGGATGGTGTAGGTACATGAAAGATTAGCTTAGCTTTCCAGGAGAGACAATCTTGGTGGAAAAATAAGATGTGTATAAAAATAGTGAGTAACCAGAAAAGACTGCATGACACTAAGCTTCACATGAGTGATAGAGATAATAAGTTTAAGAGAGAAGGCTGGGGTCAATGGCTTATGCTTGTAATCCCAGCACTTTGGAAGGCCAAGGTGGGCGGATCACTTGAGGCCAGGAGTTTGAGACCAGCCTGGCCATCATGGCGAAACCCCGTCTTTACTAAAAACACAAAAATCAACCGAGTGTAATAGTAGGTGCCTGTAATCCCAGCTACTCCGGAGGCTGAGGCATGAGAATCGCTTGAATCTGGGAGGCAGAGGTTGCAGTGAGCCGATATCACAACATCGCACTCCAGCCTGGGCATCAGAGTGAGACTGTCTCAAAAAAAGAAAAAAAAAAAAAGAGGAAGAAAAAAAGTTCCCCAGGGCCGGGTCGGGGGAATGAAGGGGAGTGCTGTCTAGGGGGAAAAAGGGCCTAAAATTTGGAAGTGTGACAAATCTTGACATTGCTGTGAATTTATATAATGTAGTGCAGAAAGTAACAAACACCATAAGAAAGCCAAGAAGTAACAAAGACAGCTAAATACTGGCACCCGAGTGGCCACACAAATCAATGGGACAGACTAGAGGGCTCACAAAAACCCAAAAGATGATTTGTTTTTTGATAACATGGCATTTCACATCAGTAGGAAAAGGTAGATTATTTAATAAGTGGGTTGGGAAATTTTTATGTTGAATTCCAATGTACTCTTCACACCCAAATATGTTCCAAATGGAGCAAAAATTTCAATACAGTAAAACCATTAAAAGTACTTGAAAAAATGTTAGAAAAAAAGAGTGTTTTAAAATCTTGAAGTCAGGAATATTTTCCAAGCTAGGTTAAAATCAAGGAGCCTTAAAGAAAAAGACTGATAAATTTTACCATATAAAGGTTAAAACATATGCACAGGAAAAACTTATATCACAGATTTATGGTATAAACTATATATTTATGTATATTTAGAGACAGGGCATCACTCTGTCACCCAGGCTGGTAGCCATACTCACTGCAGTGAGTTTGAGGTCATTGCAGCCTCAAACCCCTGGGCTCAAGCGATCCTCTCACCCCAGCCTCCTGAGTATCTTTGACTACAGGTGCATGCCACCACACTCGGCTAATTTTTAAAATCTTTTTATTTTCATTTTAGAGACAGGGTCTCAAACTCCTGAGATTATGGAGATGAGCCCCTTTACTCAGCCTTAAATAAATATGTATTTTTTAGGCTGGGCACTGTGGCTCACGCCTATAATCCCAGCACTTTGGGGGGCCAGGGTGGGCAGACTGCCTGAGTCCAGAAGTTTGAGAAGAGCCTGGGCAACACGGCAAAACCCCACCTCTGTGAAAAATAAGAAAAGTTAACTGGGTATGGTGGTGAAAGCCTGTAGTCTTGCCTATTCAGGAGGCTGAGGTGGGAGGATCGCTTGAGTCCAGGAGGTGGAGGTTGCAGTGAGCCGTGATTGCACCACTGCACCCCAGCCTGGGTGATAGAGTGAGACCCTGTCTCAAAAATTAAATAAATAAATATTTTTTAAATGGCATGATCTATTTTAGAGTTTATTTAATACACAACCAGTTCCTATTGATTAATAAGTTCAGCAAATCAATAGAAAAATGGACAAAGTGCAAGAATAAGCAGACCCAGAAAAGAAGCAAAATGGCTCATGATGTCTGACTGAAAAAAAAAAGCTTATAAACTCTTACTGAAAGAAAAATATAGCATTTTTTTTTTTTTTTTTTTTTTTTTTACGTATCAGAATGGAAGATAGAACGTCAATGATACATGCATGAGACATATATTGACTAGAAGAAACCAGTGGATTTGGGACTGCTGGTCTGGGAAAGGTAGCTTAATACAATTTTTTTTTTTTTTTGAGACAGAGTCTCTCTCTGTTGCCTGGGCTGGAAGTGAAGTGGGTGTGATCTCGGCTCATTGCCAAGCTCTTCTCCACAGTTCACTGCCATTCCTCGCTGCCTCAGCCTCCTGAGTAGCTGGACTACCAGGGCACGCGCCACCACACCCAGCTATTTTTTTGTATTTTTAGTAAAGAGATGGGGTTTCATCATGTTAGCCAGGATGGTCTGCCACTCCTGAGCCGTCGTGATGCCACTTGTCTCCCTCCACCCCAAAGTGCTGGGATTACAGGTGCCGTGAGCCACCGCTCCGCGGCTTTATACCATTTTAATATGAGGGAGATGAGAGAGATTTTGAATGAGAGCGTTCCAGCGCTGTGGGAAGGAGACCAATCACACTTAATTGGGTAAGGGGAGATCTGGAGGGATGGTTGTGGGGGAAACATTTAATCTAGGCCTGGAAAAATGGGAAGGATTTGAGAGAAGAGAGGAAGAGCTTCTGAAAGTTGGAACCATGTCTAACTTAAATTCTACATTTTCTTTCTTTCTTTTCTTTTTTTCTTTTTTTTTTTGATTTTAGACAGAGGTCTTGCTCTGTCACCCAGCTGGAGTGCAGTGGTACGATATTGGCCCTCACTGCAACGCTCTGCCTCCCAGGTTCAAGCGATTCTCCTGGCCTCAAAACCTCCGAGTACTGAGATTACAGGCACACGGCCACCACACCCCAGCTGATTTTTGTATTTTTAGTAGAGATGAGTTTTCACCCGCATGTGGCCAGGCCCCAGTCTTGAAATCGCTGACCTCAGGTGATCTGCCCGTCTCGGCCTCCCCAAAGTGCTGGGATACAGGTGTGGAAGCCACTGCACCTCAAGCCTAAATTCTACATTTTTCAACCAACTGAATCAAGCTGGGAGGATTGAAAAGCCTCTTTTATTAAACAGAGTAGGGCCATGAAAACAACAGAATATTCCAAAATCTCACCCATTCTTTGGCTTTTAGATCACAGGAAACTAAAGTTTGTGTGAGGCAGCCAAAAAAAAGAAGCGCCTCTAGGGACTGGTCATGAAGAAAAGTTCAAGGGCAATTTCCATGTGGCGGGTCCCTCCAGTCTGAATCCCTTAGGATGCAATGGGAAAACTCCCTAACTAACATACCATATCAGCGCCTCCTAGCCACAGCTGTGGGCTAGCCAAAGGTGGCGCAGGCGACTCGCCAACCCCCCACTCTGCAAAGCCTGAGGGAACTGGACGCATCTGAGCTCTGTCCTTTTCCAAACCAAAATTATCCATTGTGGCCTTGAGCGCACTGTTGTCAGGGCTACAGCCAGAAACTGTGACTGTGGTTTTCCCAGGGCCAAGCAATATGGAGCGCACCATGGGTTTGAGGAAGGAAGGAAAGGAGCAGAAGGAGCCCCTCCCCCTGCAGCCTATTATTTTTTTCTGTTTTTTGAGAGCAGAGTCGCCCGGCTCCTGTCACCCAGGCCCTGGAGTGGGCGTGTGCAATCTCGGCCACTGCAATCTCCGCCTCTCCAGGTTTCAAGAGATTCTTGTGCCTGCACCTCCGAAGTAGATGGAATTACAGGTGTATGCCACATGGCCTAGCTAATTTTTGTATTTTTACGGTGGAGAGGGGGGTTTCGCCATGTTGGCGCAGGCTGGTCTTGAACCTCCTGACCTCTTCAAGTGATCCCACCCACTTCGGCTCCCAAAGTGCTGAGGAATTGTAGGCATGAGACACCACGGCCCAGCGCTGCAGACTTTATTCTTCTTTTATTTCCTTTCTTTTCTTTTTTTTTTTTTAGAATAGAGTTTGCAGCTCTTGTGGCCCTGACTGGAGTGGCAATGGCACGATGTTGGCCGCTGCAACCTCTCCACCTCGCTGGGTTCAAGCATTTCTCCTGGCCTCAACCCCTCCCAAGTAGGCTGGGATTACAGGCAACTGCCACCACATCTGGAAAGGTTTTTTTTTTTTTTTTTTTTTTTTTTTTTTTTGGTATTTTTTAGTAGAGACAGGCTTTCCATCATGTTGGCGCAGAGCTAATCTCAAAGCTCCTGACCTCCAGGTGATATGCTCACCTTTGGCCTCCAAAAGTGCTGGGATTATAGGGCATGAGGCCACTGCGCCGGCCCCGCAGAATATTACTTCTAAGTGACAGTAACTCAGTGAATGGAAAACTAAACATCGTATGTTTTTCACTTCATTAAGTTGGGAGTTAAGCTATGAGGAATGGCAAGGCCATAAGAATGATACGATGGACTCTTGGGGAGCTCTGGGTATGGGGGAAGGGTGGAAAGGAGGTGAGAGGATAAAAGACTACAAATTTGGGTTCAGTGTATACTGGCTCGGGTAGTGGGTGGGCACCAAATCTCCAGCCAATCAGCTACTAAAGAACTTACTCATGTAACCAACATACCACCTGTCCCTAAAAACATATGAAAATAATTTTTTTCTTCCGCATGGGGAGCGGGCCGCACCCCTGTCCGTTAGGGAAGCGCCGAATTCTCGCGCCCTGGGAGAAAAGTCTGTATGGAGACAAGGGCAATGTTTCCATTGTCTGTTCACATGGAAATCTTCCTCCCATTCAGGCATTTCCTCCGGCTCAAAACTGTGCATGTAAGCTTGCGTGGCATGTTGGGAGATCACTTGGCCAGGTGTGCTCCGCCTGAAAACTCATCTGTGCTATAAGTAGTGAGGCCCTATTTTTCATCTTCCCCAACACAAGAGTTTAGGGTCATGTGTCGGTCATCTTTTCAAAATAGTTGTGGGCTGGGCAGCTATGACTCACATGCCTATAATCCCAGCACTCTTGGGAAGGCTGAGGTGGGAGGATGCTTGAGGGCCCAGGAGTTTGAGACCCCTATTTCACCAAAAAATAAAAAAAAAAGTGCCAGGTGGTTTGTGCAGGCACACCTGTAGTCCGTCACTCCCTTGGGAAGGCTGAGGTGGGAGGTACTGCTTGAGGTAGTGAGTTTCAAGGCTGCAGTGAGCCCAAGACTGCACCGCTGGGCACTCCAGGCTGGGCAACAAAGCAAGACACTGTCTGCTTTAAAAATTAGTAAAATAACTTATGATTACAGTTTTCGCCACGTCCTGAAGCTTGGATTCTTGACTTCCATTTAGAGTAATTCAAGCTTACCCACACAAAATTTTTGAGAACATCTCCAATGGATTAACGAGGCTTAAAGCGCCATCTATGTCAAGAGTTTATCTTTGTCCAACTTGATTTATTTTTCTTTCTTTTTTTTTTTTTTTTTTTTTTTTTTTTTTTTTCTGAGACGGAATCTGCGCTCTGTCGCCCCAGGGCTAGGAGTGTAGTGGCTGATCTCAGGGCTCACTGCAAGGCTCTCCTCCCCGGGTTTACGCCATTCTCCTGCTCAGCCTCCCCGAGTAAGCTGGGACTACAGGCGCCTGCCACCTCGGCCCCGGCCTAGTTTTTTGTACTTTTTAGTAGAGACGGGGTTCCTTCACCATGTTAGGCCAGGATGGTCCCCCCCGATCTCCTGAGTCGTGATGCCGCGCCGTCTCGGGCCTCGCCCAAAGTGCTGGGATTACAGGGCCCTTGGCCACCGCGCCCTTGGCCTTGATTATTTTTTGAGTCAAGAGATTTGAGTGTAATTCCAGCTGCTTTTGTGGCTCCCCTGACACCGTCTGTAACATAGCAGTTTTAGAGGGTTTGGTTGGTTTACTTTTTTGGTTTTTTTGTTTTGTTTGTTTGGACTGGTCTCACTCTGTCTGCCAGGCCTGGAGTGCAATGGCATAATCTTGGCTCGACTGCAACCTCTGGCCTCCCAGGTTCAAGGATTCACCCCCCCCTCCTCCTGCTTCAGCCCTCCCAAGTAACTAGGACTACAGTGTGCACCACCATGCCTGGACCTAATTTTGTATATTTTATTTTTATTTTTATTTTATTTTATTTTTTTTTTGAGACAGAGTCTTGCTCTGGCCCCCAGGCTGGAGTGCAGTGGCCCGGATCTCAGCTCACTGCAAGCTCCGCGTGCCCGGGTTCACGGCCATTCTCCCCAACTGGCCTCCAGCCTCCGCCGGTAGTGCTGGGACTAAGGTCCCCGCCACCCTCGCCCAGCTAATTTTTTTGTATTTTAGTAGAGACGGGGTTTCACCGTGTTAGCCAGGATGGTTTCGATCTCCTGACCTCGTGATTCGCCCGTCTCGGCCTCCCAAAGTGCTGGGATTACAGGCTTGAGCCACCGCGCCCGGCCGTGTATTTTTTTTTAAGTAGAGACAGGGTTTTACCATGTTGGCCAGGCTGGTCTAGAACTCCTCACCTCAAGTGATCCACCCGCCTTGGCCTCCCAAAGTGCTGGGATTACAGGTGTGAGCCACTGCACCCGGCCTGGTTGGTTTGCTATTAAAGCAATAGACTTTCCATCGCATGAAATCTTACCTTTGAGCTCCAAGACAAAACCGGTGCTAAGGCTGAAAAGGGCCCTGTTTAGTCTCTTGGGTTCACTCAGGTCTGTAAGAGGCTGCAAGGGAAGCCAGAGAGTGGCTAGAAGCCCAAGTTTCAGAGATGAGGAATTAACGCTCCAAACTGTCACCCAGCGAGGGTGACACCTCCTGCATGGCCCATCGGCTGTGACAGTTCATTTCACAGAAAGGATGAGTTTGCCACTTTGCCTCATTGGAAATGCGGCCGATTAAAAAGTCACCTGACGTCAATGAAGAAAAGGCACCGAAACAAACAGCTAACATGTTAATTAAAGTTTTAACATTTGCAACAAGTTGACAAAAACAAGCGGTTTTTTCTTTCTTTCTTTTCTACAGCAGTTACTCCTATAAACAGTGATCAGAAACCAGGGAAAGCGCTTTGGCTTTTGAGCACGTTTCCCTTGCTGTTTGCAAATAGTTTCTCCGCCAAGGAATCGTCAGCATAGAAACCTTTTACCTTAATTTTCTTGAGTGCCACGTTCAGGCGGCTTGAGGAAGCGCCAATATAGAATGTGGCGAGCAAGATCGCCCCCTGTCGGCAGAAATGATCATCGCACGGAAGCACCGGTGTGGTATTTGGTAGATGGGACTGCTTGGGGGAGGACGGAAATATTTAACTTTCTTGGGCAATGCATGGGTGACAACGTTTATGCGTTCACCACAGGAAATGAATGAGAGCTTCACACTCACCCAGTTGAGAAAAAAAATGTTCCCATGTCTACTGCAACTGTCCTGGAATTCTCTGTACCTCTGGAGTGAGGTATGTTGTTCAGTGAATGATTCTTTAAATAATAATATTTTATTATAATAAAATTTAAAATATTACATTAAATATTAATGTTTAATAAAATATTAAATATTCTATCATATT
>NW_016806937.1:2580781-2583533 GCF_001698545.2 Rhinopithecus bieti | reverse complement strand
AAAAAAAGAAAAAAGAAAAAACAACAAACAAACCAACCAACAATAACAACAACAACAAAAACCAAGAAAACTACAGATGCCCAATATATACCTCAAATGATAATGGAAAACAGATACCAAACAAACGCGTACATTCACGTTCATAGCAGCACTACTCACAATAGCCACAAAAGGCAGAAACATCCCCAATGTCCATCAACGAATGAATGAATACAAAATTGCAGTGCACTTCGGGAGGCCGAGGCAGGCAGATCACGAGATCAGGAGATCGAGACCACAGTGAAACTCCGTCTCTACTAAAAATACAAAAAGTTAGCTGGGCGCGGTGGCGGGCACCTGTAGTCCCAGCCACTGGGGAGGCTGAGGCAGGAGAATGGCGTGAACCCGGGAGGTGGAGCTTGCGGTGAGCCCAGATCGCGCCACTGCACTCCAGCCTGGGCGACAGAGTGAAACTCCATCTCAAAAAACAAAAAACAAACAAACAAACAAAAACTGCAGTGCAGCCAATACTATTCAGCTGTAAAAAGGAAGGAAGGCTGACCCATGCTCCAACGCGGCGGAACCGCGGAGCATTAAGCCAAGTGAAAGAAGCGATGGAAAAGGTCACATTTTGTATGATTGATTCCTTTTCTACGAAATATCCAGAGTAGTTAAATCCATAAAGAGAGAAAGCAGATTTGTGGTCACCAGGGACTGGGGGAAGGTGGAATGGGCAGTGGCTATTAAATGGGTACACAGGGTCTTATTTTAAGGGTGATAAAATGTTTTGAAACCAAGTAGAGGGGGTGCTTGGACGACAGTGTGAATGTGCTAAATGCCACTGCATTGTTCACTTTAAAATGGTTAATTTTATGTTATGTGAATTTCACTTTAAAAAATCATGATATTTTAAACACATATGAATGCCCAAGCCCCACTGCAGCCCCATGAAACCTGAGTCTCTGGGGGTGGAGCCAGACATGAAGGAATCTCCCAGGTGCAGCCAGGCTGAGAGCCACACTCACAGGGGATTTGTTGCAGATGGGCTCACACCTGGTCCTTTTTCAGGTCTTATTCAGGTGTCCTCTCCTTCAGAACGTTGTCTTCAAGGAAGCCCCCTCCTCCACCACCTCCCCACTCAGCGGGGTGACACACCTCTTCCCCCCACACTTCGTCACACCCAGGACAGTCTTCTTCCTGAGCACCCTGAACTCAATTACCACCATCTGTTACCCCTCACCCTCATCCCAGATCACAAGCTTTCTTAGGGCAGGCACCATCCTTCCTTCTATTTTAGTTTCTCCAGGACTTGACATTATGAAATGTTGTGCGAATGACTGACTGAGTGAAGGAATAAATAACAGTGATAAATGACCTTGTGAGTGAATCGGTGAATGAATAAATGAAAGAATGAATGAGTGGTTGAATGCAAGCGAGGTTCACAAGTCCCTTGTAGCATTTCTTTCATCCATGTAGCTGGCCCAGAGCTTTCAAAACAACTTCTGAAAGGTTCTTTTGGGAGCAGGACTTTGATTTCTCTTACATGTTTATTTCTGCAAAATTGAGTAGCTTTACCGCGGGCAAATAGAAAGAAGGTATTCCCGATTTCTTTTCTTTTCTTTCTTTTTTTTTTTTTTTGAAACGGAGTTTCACTCTTGTTGCCCTGGCTGGAGTGCAATGGCACGATCTTAGCCCACCACAACCTCTGCCTCCCAGATTCAAGCAATTCTCCTGCCTCAGCCTCCTGAGTAGCTGGGACTACAGGCATGTGCCACGACACCTGGCTAATTTTGTATTTTTAGTAGAGATGGAGGTTTCTCCATGTTGGTCAGGCTGGTCTTGAACTCCCGACCTCAGGTGATCTGCCCACGTTGGCCTCCCAAAGTGCTGGGATTACAGGTGTGAGCCACCGCCTCTGGCCAGGTGTTCCCAATTTCTTAATTGTCAAGCATCTCTTGCCATGACAGCCAACCTCTGCACACTGGACTCACCTGGGAGGCTTTAATGCCATACTGATGCCTGGGTCTCACACCAATGTCTGAGTCAGTTGGTCTGGGGTAGTCAGAATGGCAATTATTAAAAAGTCAAGAAACAACAGATGCTGGCGAAGCTGCGGAGAAATAGGAACACTTTTACACTGTTGGTGGGAATGTAAATTAATTCAACCACTGTGGACGGCAGTGTGGCAATTCCTCAAGGATCTAGAACCAGAAATATTATTTGACCCAGCAATCCCATTACCGGGTATATACCCAAAGGAATATAAATCATTATATTATAAAGATACATGCACATGTATGTTTATTGCAGCCCTTTTCACAATAGCAAAGACTTGGAACCAACCCAAATGCCCATCAATGATAGACTGGATAAAGAAAATGTGGTATATCTACACCATGGAATACTATATAGCCATAAAAAGCAATGAGATCATGTTCTTTGCAGGGACATAGATAAAACTGGAAGCCATCATCCTCAGCAAACTAACACAGGAACAGAAAACCAAACGCCTCTATGTTCTCACTCATAAGTGGGAAATGAACAATGAGAATACATGGACACAGGGAGGAGAACATCACACACTGGGGCCTGTCGATGGCACAGGGGGAGGGAGAGCATCAGGACTAATAGTTAATGCATGCTGGGCTTAATACCTACATAATGGGTTGATAGGTACAGCAAACCACCATGGCACACGTTTACGTATGTAACAAACCTGCATGTTCTGCACATGTATCCCGCAACCTAAAATAAATTAAAAAAAAAAAAAAAA
>NW_016806937.1:2565479-2580548 GCF_001698545.2 Rhinopithecus bieti | reverse complement strand
AGACGGGGTTTCACCGTGTTAGCCAGGATGGTCTCGATTTCCTGACCTCGTGATCCACCTGTCTCGGCCTCCCAAAGTGCTGGGATTACAGGCTTGATAGTTTTATTTTTAAAGTCACAAGCCATTCAGAAGCTGGCTCTAATGTTCCCTTACGTGGAAACAGAAGGATATTCAGCACAATCATGGTAGATGATTGATTTTGCTCTAGAATTTGATGCCATTTCTTTGAGCCTTCTTACGTTTGGGACCTGAAAGCTGGTAGCTTGTTGGGATTATAGGCGTGAGTCACAGAGCCTGACCCTACTTGCTCTTGCACAATAGTTTAATGCTGCCAAAGTGAGAAATTTTTAGGAGCTTGATAGGGCTGGAGGCTTATCTTTCTCTCTTTCCTAGTCTGTAAATAAACAGAGCAAGGTGAAGCCAGCATCATAATGTGACATTTCAAGCTTTTCATAGTCACTTAGGTAACAATCTATTAAAATTTTATATTTATTGCTAAAACA
Source organism: Rhinopithecus bieti (assembly GCF_001698545.2). Classification (NCBI taxonomy): domain Eukaryota; kingdom Metazoa; phylum Chordata; class Mammalia; order Primates; family Cercopithecidae; genus Rhinopithecus; species Rhinopithecus bieti. The sequence continues at coordinate 2,580,045 of NW_016806937.1, read as the reverse complement.
TCTTTTTTAGCTCCACATGTTTGTTTTGTTAAAATTATCATACCTTGCTTTCAAAGAAACAAAATGCCTAACCTCCGTGTTTTGGTTAAATAAACTTAAATAGTTGTTGTTTTGGGTGATATTTTGTTGGCAATGTTTGTTGTTTCTCTTAGTACAACGTGACAAAAAGGAATCCACTTCAATACTCATGACTAATTCTTAAGTTAGATATGGTTCTGCCTAATGACTTCACAAATACTAGCTTTCCTTAGGTTGGATTTTAAATATTATTATGGTAAAAAACACATTACATAAAATCCACCATAACATAAAATCAGCCACTTTATTATAGATTTTTTTATTTTTATATTTTATTTTTTGAGACAGAGTCTCACTCTATTACCCAGGCTGGAGTGCAGTGGAGCAGTCTTGGTTCACTGCAGCTTCAACCTCCTGGACTCAAGCAACCCTCTCACCTCAGCCTCCCGAGTAGCTGGGACCACCATGCCTGGCATTCATTCATTCATTTATTTATTTATTTATATATTTATATATTTATTTATTTATTTATTTATTTATTTATTTATTTATTTATATTTTTGGTAGAGACAGGGTTTCACCGTGTTGCCCAGATTGGTTAACCATTTTAAAGTGTACAACTTAGGCATGTTTAAATATATTCTCAATGTTTTGCAACCATCACCACTATCTAGTTCCAGAACTTTTTCATCACTCCTGTACCCAGTTAAGCAGTCATTCACCATTCTCTCTCTCTCCACAGGATTCCATTTATATAAAATTTTCATAATAGGCAAATCCACAGATGCAGAAAGCAGATTAGTGGTTGCCAGCAGGGTGGGGATGGAGAGAAATGGGGAATGGCTGTTAATGGGAATGGGATTTTTCTTTTTTCTTTTTTTTCTTTTTTTTTGAGACAGAGTCTCGTGCTGTCACCCAGGCTAGAGTGCAGTGGCACCATCTCAGCTGACTGCAAACTCCACCTCCTGGACTCAAATGATCCTCCCACCTCAGCCTCCTAAGTAGCCGGGACTACAGGCGTGCATCAGCAAGTCCAGATATTTTTTGCATTTTTAGTACAGGCGGGATTTCATCATATTGGCCAGGCTGGTCTCAAACTCCTTACCTCAGGTGATCCTCCCACTTCAGCCTCCTGAAGTGCTGGGATTAAAGGCATGCACCACCACCTGGCCAAGGGATGGAGTTTTTTCAATGGTAATAAAAATGTTCTGGCCAGGCACGGTGGCTCACGCCTGAAATCCCAGCACTTTGGGAAGCCGAGGTGGGTGGATCACCTGAGGTCAGGAGTTTGAGACCAGCCTGACCAACATCGAGAAACCCTGTCTACCCAAAATACGAAATTAGCTGGGCATGGTGGCGCATGCCTGTAATCCCAGCTACTCGGGAGGCTGAGGCAGGAGAATCACTTGAACCCGGGAGGCAGAGGTTGTGGTGAGCCAAGATGACGCCACTGCACTCCAGCCCGGGCAACAAGAGCGAAACTCCGTCTCAAAAAAATTAAAATTAAAATTAAATTAAAATGCTCTAAAAACTGGTTATAGTAATGGATGCACCAACCTGTGAATATGGTAAAACCACTTTTTGGACCTTAAGTGGGTAAATTGTATGGTGGGATGTGAATTATATCTCAGTATATCTGCTTTTTAACAAGACCAATGAAACACCTTATGTCTAACTTGTTGAGCTCCAAATAAGCCTTGGAGTTGTGATCTTTATTGTTTTGCTAAAGTGTTTGACTCTGGGGAGTGTAACAAAATGGGCACGTCACCTCAGGCAGCTCTTGAAGGGAAAACGAAGTTTCTCCTCCCTACTTCTTGGGCAGACTTAATTGACTGCTGTATTCTATTTTTCTTACTCCCAGAATGTTTTAAGAGTAGGCATTTTCCTCTGAGTATAGCTCTAGGGTGATCCATGAGTTTTATATGGAGTGTTTTATTAGCATTATTTCCCAAATATCTTATAAATGTATTTTTGTTCTAGAGTAGTTCGATAGAAAGGCTTGACATTCTCAAATGTCTTTCTGCATCTACTTTTTATTTTATTTTATTTTATTTTATTTTATTTTATTTGTTGCCAACTACAAAAGACATCCAGTTCATCTACTTTTAACTTATTTCTTGTGTTCTTGCATTATGATCAGGAATATGACTGTAAAATTTCCAGTTTGTTATATACAATGGGCTTTCCTTTTTACTTTATCTCATTGTGTCAAGAACACTTAACGTAAGAGCTACCCTCTTAATAGATTTTAAAGTGTACAACACAATACTGTTATTTATAGCTACATTGTTATACAGCGGATCTCTCGAACTTTTTCCTCTTGCATGACTGAAATTTTATATTCACTGACTAGCAACTCCCCATTCCCTCCTCCCTCCAGCCTCTGGCAACTACCATTTTATTCTCTTTCTATGAGTTTGACATCATATAAGTAGAATCATGTATTTGTCCTTCTGTGATTCGCTTATTTCTCTTGGCATCATGTTCTCCAGGTTCACCCATGTTGTCACATGACAGGATTTCTTTATTTTAAAGGCAGAATACTATTCCATTGTGTGTATTATTTATTTATTTAGAGACAGGATCTTGCTCTCTCACCCAGGCTGGAGTGCAGTGGCGTGATCTCGGCACACTGCAATCTCTGCCTCCCAGGCTCTGGTGATCCTCCTGCCTCAGCCTCCCAAGTAGTTGGGACTACACGTGTGCACCACCACACCTGGCTAATTTTTTGTGTTTTTAGTAGAGACAAGGTTTCACTATTTTGGCCGGGCTGGTCTCGAACTCCTGGCCTCAAGTGATCTGCCCACCTTGGCCTCCCAAAGTGTTGGGATTACAGGCATGAACCACCACACTGGCCTTCTTGTACGTATATACCACATTTTGTTTACCCATTCATCAGTGGACATCGTTATACCTTTTTCCAGTTAATTGAAAGGAAGTCTACTCTTTTCAAAGGATACAGTTCGGAACATTTAGTCATTATATTCTCCTCCTCTGTAATATCCTTACTTTCTTTTCTCTGTTTAGTCCAACAAAGACTGAAACAAGTGGGTGAAAGTCTACCACCACTGTTGTATTTTTATTAATTTGTCTTAGTTATTCCCTCCAATTTTACATATGGAACAGGATGCTAAAATGGGACTCTCGTTTTGGCTTCAGCTTAGACTCCAAAGTGGAGTGAGATCAGTGCAACAGATGCCAAGAACTCTATCTCCTAAATTGGGGAGCTAGATTGCCTATGTAGGACATGCTGACAGGCTGTAAAAATGACTAATCCCACAATGCGGAGTAAATGAGATAAAGTACAAAGACAATTTATAGGAGAGTTATATGGTAAAAATGTTCTGCCATTGTTAAAAGCTGTACTTTTGAAGAAGAATAATATGGAAAAAAGATCGTAACATACTATTAATGGGAAAAAAGCACAGGACACAAAACTATATGCTTAATCCTAATTGTATGAAATACACGTACAGAAAAAAGACAGGAAACAACCTAATTGGGACTTTAGGTACTTTTTCTTTTCTTCTTGACATTTGTCTGAATTTTAGAAATTTTCTACAATAAATATGTGTTGGTTTCTTTTTTTTTTTTTTTTTTTTTAGATGGGGTCTCGCTGTGTCACCCAGGCCGGAGTGCAGTGGCACGATCTCAGCTCACTGCAACCTCTGCGTCTGAGTTCAAGTGATTCTCCTGCCTCAGCCTCCCAAGTAGCTGGGATTACGGGCAAATGCCACTGCTTCTGGCTAATTTTTGTATTTTTAGTAGAGACAGGGTTTCATCATGTTGGCTAGACTGGTCTCAAATTCCTGACCTCAAGTGATCTGCCTGCCTTGGCCTCCCAAAGTGTTGGGATTACAGGCGTGAGTCACTGTGCCTGGTCCTTTTTAATCATGTTTGAGATTAGAAAAAAATACTTTTAAAAAAAAAATTCAAAATCCAAATAATCCCCTTTTTTTTTTTTTTTTTTTTTTTGCTACCTTTGCCCTCCAGCTTATAAGCAATATATGAATGAAAAGCAATTGATTTGGGATCAGTCTTCCTCTCACACAAGGTCCTAGAGGCAGGTTGGTGGACCAGCAACCTGGCCTCATTAGCAGCAGGTTTAACAGCAGCTTCTGTTGCTTGTTTTCCCAGTAAATGGCCAGAATATTCCAAAAGGATGCGTCAAGTTTGCCTACTTTGTTCTCCTATATGTATTTGCAGCTGGTGCTGGGACCAATGCAGTAGTTGTAGTTTTATGTTTAATTACAGCTGAGAAATTCAGTTGCCATAGATACAGAGGGCTAGGATGATGTTACTGTTGCCATTTGCCTCATAAGCTGTTTAAAATTGACCTTTAAAAATCTAAGCTTAATTATCTTTACTGCCAAAGTAGGCCCCCTGGGGCTGTACCTTATGAAGTCATATTTTGACAATCATTTCCTTCTTTTCTCATCATTAAACCTTATTTTCTGGATCTGCCATGAAATGCACATGGGGCCTCTCCACATTGCACATTTTCCAGATTCACACAAGATCGGAAACTGGATTTGCATTCTGCCTTTTCCCTGGAGAAGGAGCTGAAGGAGGTCCCAGGAAGACTTACTGGCTTATTTCCAATGGGCTCATCTGTCAGTGGCAAAGAAGTGGGGATAGGAGGTTGGGGGTGGAGTGAAGATTTTGATGATCCTAGGTGTACCTCATTTCTTCCTCAACACAGCACTATCTTGTATACGTGCTCTGGAAAATAGCTTCTATAATGAAGTTTGCTGTGGTTTGAAACGTTAAGCATCCTCAGAAGTCAGGCGATGCACCAGCGATGCTCCCACACTGCATGCCTATGTGCACAGCTGCAGGGCCCCTGACTCCACTAGTAGCTTCCACTGGTCCACAGCAGTTGAATGCATATCTTCATTCATTCATTCTTTGAACAAACGTCCTAGAAACTGAGGATACAACAACGAACAAGAGAGACAAGGACATTAGCTTTATAGATCTACTTTGAATGGGGGAGGCTGAACTAATACTCTCAGAAGCAACTTTACAATTCCCCTGGTAGGTGCTATGAGGGAAGAACCCAGGGTGCCATAAGAACCTCTTTCTTTTCCTTCCTTCCTTCCTTCCTCTCTCTCTTTTTCTTTCTTTTTTTTATTTGAGACAGAGTCTTGCTCTGTCACCCAGGCTTGAGTGCAGTGGTGCAATCTTGGTGACCTCTGCCTTCCAGGACAGGATTTCACCATGTTGGCCAGGCTGGTGTTGAATTCCTGACCTCAGGTGATCTGCCCGCCTCAGCCGCCCAAGGTGCTGGGATTACAGGTGTGAGCCACCGCACCTGGCCAAGAACTTATTTCTGATCTATGGCATGGGTTATGGGTTTTAGGCAGCCTCTCCCAGGAAGTGACATTTCAGTTAAGACCTGAACAATGGCACTCCAGATTTTCTGTATAGGAGATGATTCAGGACAGTATTCAGGGTAGATGAAAAGGGTTGAAGCGGTATGTCTTTGAGAAAACAATAATTACTGTCAGGAAAGGAAGGTGACGGATAAGGTCCCCTAAGACACACCGTTATCGCAGTACACGGCATGACAAATAAGGTATTCAAAGAGCAAGCGCAAATGCCCTGAGGTCAGTCTCCTAGTGGGATATTTGGATAAAAGATCTAAACACAAATATTCATCACTGTAAACCAGTGATTCTTCTTGGTCTCAGGACCCCTTTACACTATACAAATTACTGAGAATTCCAAAGAGGTTTTATTTATACAGATTATATCTACCAAAAATAAATTACCTATTAGAAATTAAAACTGAGGCCAGGTGTGGGGGCTCACAGCTATAGTTCCAACACTTTGGGAGGAGAAGGCGTAGGCAGGAGGATTGCTTGAGCCCAGTGGTGGAGGCTGCAATGACCTATGATTGTACCACTGTGCAGTAGCTTGTCGGGGACAGAATGAGACCCTGTGTCTTAAAAAAAAAATTTAAAAAAAGGCTGGGCACAGTGGATCATACCTGTAATCCCAGGACTTTTGGAGACAGATCACTGGAGTTCGAGACTAGCTTGGGCAACATAGTGAGACCCCATCTCTCCAACACACACACACACACACACACACACACACACACACACACACACAAAAGCTGGGTGTGGAGTTGTAGAGCTGTAGCCCCAGTTACTTGGGAAGCTGAGGTGAAAAGATCGCTTGAGCCTGGGAGGCGGAGGCTGCTGTGAGCCACTGCACTCCAGCCTGGGCTACAGCGTAAGACTCTATCTCAAGGAAAAAATAAACTGAGAAAATTTAAAAACCTTTATTAATTCTTCTAAAAATAATAAACCAATTACATATTAACACAACATTTTTTTGTGAAAATATACTTTGGGCAAATAAATTTTGGGCAAAGTGTAGCATTATTTTACATTTTTATCAATAGTCTAAATATCTGGCTTAATAGAAGACAGCTGAATTCTTATATGGCCTCTACATTAACCTCTTGTAATATGTTATTTAGTTGAAGCATACTGTTACAGTCTGAATTATGTCCCCACTACCTCAGAATGTGAGTGTATTTGGACACTGGGTCTTTACAGGTACAATTAAGTTGAAAATGAAAATATTAGGGTGGACCCTAATCCACTATGACTGGTGTCTTTATCAGAGGAGGAAGTTTGGACCCTGGCACAGAGCGAAGACCACATAGAGACACCAGAAGCGTGCAGACATCAGACGCCAACGAGGGAGGTTCAGGAGAAACTAGCCCTGGGAACACCCTGAGCTTGGACTTTCGGCCTCTAGAATTGTGAGAAAATAAATTTCTGCTCTTTAAGCTACCTGGTCTGTGGTACTTGGTTAGGGCAGCTCTATCAGGCTAATGTATATATGAAGAAAGTTTGGCCTCATACAGATAGGTGTAGCTGGAAAAGTTCAGATATTTTAAAGGCCTTTTTAGATCATCGTACATAGCCTTCTTTGAGTATACCCAAACTTTTTTTTTTTTTTTTTTTTTTTTTCCGAGATGGAGTCTTGCTCTATCTCCCAGGCTGGAGTGCAGTGGCCCAATTTCAGCTCACCGCAACCTCCACCTCCTGGGTTCAACCAATTCTCCTGCCTCAGCCTCCTGAGTAGCTGGGATTACAGGTGCACACCACCATGCCCAGCTAATTTTTTGCATTTTTAGCAGAGGTGGGATTTCACCATGTTGGCCAGACTGGTCTTGAACTCCTGACCTCAGATGATCCACCCACCTCAGCCTCCCAAAGTGCTGGGATTATAGGCATGAGCCACCATGCCCTGCCTGACCATACTCAAACTCAACAATTGATGCTTTATTTTATAGGTTAGCTGCATGTGGACTCTGAAGCCACATCAATGACTTTTTCATATTCTCTTATATTAAAATCCATTATTTTGCTTTGCTTTCTTCTTTTGTCTTTTGAGACGAAGTCTTGCTTTGTTGCCCAGGCTGGAGGGCAGTGGCGTAATCTCGGCTCACTGCAACCTCCACCTCCCAGGCTCAAGCTACTCTCCTGCCTCAGCCTCCTGTGTAGCTGGGATTACAGGCCTGCACCACCATCCATGGCTAATTTTTGTATTTTTAGTAGAGACAGGATTTTGCCATGTTGGCCAGGTTAGTCTCGAACTCCTGACCTCAGGTGATCCACCTGCCTCTGCCTCCCAACGTGCTGAGATTGCAGGCGTGAGCCGCTGCGCCCAGCCTGCACTTGCTCTTTCGATGGATCTTTACTCACGCATGGCTTCATCAAATTGTGTTTTGGTCATTTGGAAAATATCAGTTCGTGGAGTGATGCAGATTTTCCAAATGTTATACAAAATTTAAAAATCACATTTGGTAACGTCACCACCAATCTCATCAGAAAAGTATGTAAAGTATTGGAAAGTGTCCACACTTACAGTGGTGGATACAAGTTTCCTAAATGCTAATATTCATTTGAAAGCTCAACTTTTATCATGCCAACAAATATTTCAGTTGTTCTCCTTGAAGCGACGGCTCACTCCTTTTATTTTCAAGAAAATGTCGACCAAATACCCAAGTCTGAGAAAGCACAGTTTGTCAGTCATTCTTTTAAGTAAAAACGAAGTTCCATCACCGAGGGGGCTGGGAGGCCGGCAGCTCAGGCACAGAGCATGTTGCCTGGAGGTAATCACTGTCCTCCGGTTTGCAGAAGGGCTTCCCATTTCATCACACAGAATATTAAAAAATCATGTACTCCAAAGTCAAGATGTCATAGAATTAATAATCTTAATGGTTTCATCACAGACATTTTTAAGTGAAACTGGCTTTTCCTCTCCATGAGGTGTACTGTGGTGAAAAAACAGGCCACATTCAGCTTTGGATTCCTGTCCTGTCTGTTTTACTTTCAAAATAGACCTTAAATCCGACCACTTCTCACTAAAACCCACTTTTACCCCCGACTTGAGCCTCCACTTTCTCCTTGGATTGCTGCAGAGGCTTTCAGACTGAAGTCTCCACTCCACCACTTAGCCCATTCCAAGCTATTCTCTACTCAGCAACCTCCTCCCCTGAACACCCTCTCCAAAACAGTACACACACACCATCCCTAATCTGGCTTTATTTTTCTTCCCAGTACTTTAGAAGGTGAGCTCCCTCAGGAAGGACTTTGTTTGGTGCATCTGTCTAGAGCCATGTCCGGCACCTAGTAGTTGCTCAATAAACATTTGTTGGGTGAATGAAAAAGAGTGCCAGTTCCCAGTGACACCTCCCCTAACTGAATGTGAAAAAGACTCCCCTCCTCTTGCTCTTCCTCTCTCCCTCCATCCTTGTGCTTTTGGGCCAGGTCTTGTGTTTGACCTTGGGAATATAACGGCAAATAAAACACACATAAAACACACAGCCCCTCCGTTTGGGAACCTCCTGTTCCAGTGCAGAGGACAGAACCAATTTTGTCCACTGAGCCACAAGCTATTCTGATATGATTCAGTGGCTAAAAGCCCAGGACTTGGGGTGGCAGAGACCTGGCTTCAAAGCCCAGATCTTAACCTTTCTGAGCCTCAGTTTCCTCATCTGTAAAATGGCAATAATAGTTCTTTGTGAAAATTAAGTAACAATATAATTAGATGTTTTGCATATTGATTATTAACAGTAGCTGTTTTTAAACGGTGAAGGTGGAATTTATGTCTTGAGGACTAGATTTTTTTTTTTTTTTTTTTTTTTTTTTTTTTTTTGAGACAAGATCTTGCTCTGTCACCCAGGCTGGAGTGCAGTCATGCAATGTCAGCTCAATGCAACCTCTGCTCCTGGGCTCAAGTATTTTTCGTGCCTCAGCCTCCTGAGTAGCTGGGACTTCAGACGTGCGCCACAATGTCCAGCTAATTTTTGTATTTTCCGTAGAGACTGGGTTTCATCATTTTGGCCAGGCTAGTCTCAAACTCCTGACCTCAAGTGGTCTGCCTGCTTTGGCCTCCCAAAGTACTGGGATTACAAGCATGAGCCACCAGGCCTGACTGAGGACTAGATTTTTAAAAAACACACCCAGAGAATTCACCAGAGAGGAGGGTACGGGGGTGGAGACAGGGTAGGAGACCTTCCGGGAGCAAGGCACGTGGGCCCATGTCTGGGGTCTTGCTGACATGGTGAAATGCGGTGTGGTGAGTGGCTGAGGTCTGGAGGGACTGGGATGGCGCTAGACGGGTTGGCAGGAGCTGGTGACCAGGCCTAGGGGGCTTCTTGCCAGCAGGCAGGGAGGTGAGACCTAGGCAAAGCTGCCTGGAGCCAGATGTCTGGCAGCAAGGTGGAGGGTGGATTGGAGGAGGCAGGGAGACCAGTGAGAGGCAGGACCCACAGGATGCCATGAGGGTGAGGGTAGGGGCGGGGTGGCAGACAGGGAGGTTGGGGAAGAAAACTGCAATGGCAAGAAACTCAAGCACCGTGCTAAGAACTGGGACACTCTTCCTGCCTTCCCCCATCCCTTGCACCTGTTAGTTGAGGTACACAGAAGTAAGCTCCAAGCCCCCCAGTGGATGTCTGAAACCATGAATAGTACCAAAGTCCATATAGACGATTTCTTTTTCCATATATATATAGCTTTGATAAAGTTAAATTTATAAATTAGAGACAGTAAGAGATTAACAACAATAATAAAATAGAACAATTATCTGGGCACAGTGGCTCACGCCTGTAATCCCAGTACTTTGGGAAGCCAACGTGGGTGTATCATTTGAGGTCAGGAGTTCGAGACCAGCCTGGCCAACATGGTGAAACCCCATGTCTACTAAAAATACAAAAATTAACCAGGCACATGCACATGCCTGTAATCCCAGCTACTCAGGAGGCTGAGGCAGGAGAATCGCTTGAACTCGGGAGGTAAAGGTTGCAGTGAGCTGAGATCGTACCACTGCACTCTAGCCTGGGTGAGAGTGAGATTCTGTCTCAAAAAATAGAGAAATTATAACAATATGCTGTAATAAAAGTTATGTGGATGCGGACTGTCTCTCTCTCAAAATATCTTATTGTCCTGGACTTACCCTTTTTCTTGTGATGAAGAAGGGGTGGAGCAGGGTGGTGCGAGATTTCGTTGCTACTCAGAAGGATGCACCATTCAAACTTTCAAATTGTTTATTTCTGGAATTTTTCATTTAATAGTTGTGGACCATTGTTGACTGTGGGTAACTGAAACCATGGATCAGGTGCGGTGGGGGGTGGCTACTGTATTTGTTGCCTGGAATTTCCTGTTCCTCCTGTCTATCTCAGTAAGATGATACGGGTAATCCAGGATGTCTATTTCTGCAATGAGGCAGAATATTTTAACAGCCAGTCTGACAGATGGGTGCCCGATCTCTTAACGCTGCTTTATTTTACAGCGAGGGACACATGGAGCCCTTCGTTAGTTAGTTGGTTTAGATGTATCACACTTGGTTCTAAAAAAAGACCTCCTTCTAACTTTTATACAATAAGGACTTATTGGCTGATAAGTGTTAAAGATATCATATATTGTTTGAAACACAATACTCTTTATTACGAATTATTTATAATAGAATGTTCTTAAAATTAACTGTGCTCCTCTGAGCTCCACAGAAAGGCCAGAAGCACTATAGCCTGCCTTCCGCAAATGTTCCTTATTGTATAAAAGTAACACATGCTTATGAAAGAAAAAGCACAAAATTAAATGGAGTCAAAAGTAAAAGATCTCTATCTCCTCCCCACCATCCCTGCATTCTTAACCCACCCTTCAGAGGGGAGGCTGTAGCCTGACAGACATTTTCTATGTATATCTTTTTATAATGTAGTTTTTAAAAAACTAGAAATGAGCTCACATTCTATTTCCTGTTTTGTAGCTTGCTTTTTCTCTTCAACGATAGATCGCCTTTTGGAGGTCCAGGCATTGAATTGCACCCCATTCTATGTTTTGGCGGAAGAGTCCTCTCTATGCGGAGTTTTTTCTTACAGGGAAGGGTGGCCTTGAGCCCAGCCATCGTTAGTAGAACAAGCAGACTTCAAAGACACCAACTTAATTTGGAAGGGGATCCTTGGAAAAATGGCAGTTTTTATCCTTTGTAGCACATCAGCCTGTGGCTGGATATGTGCCTGGAACTCATGGAAACTCCAAGGGTCCCCAGGCACCAAGGAGGTCCCAGGAGGAACTGGGCAATGGCTAGCTCCAGAGAGCAGAAATGGGATTTGTGGCTAGATCAGACTCTTACTGTAGGGGATCCTCAGAGCCCAAATAGAATATATTTAGACATGTTTTCCATTTCCTCTGGGGCTTTCATCATTGACCTTGAGAAATAGAATGGCAAGTTGGTTTATGGCAAGGAAAAGTTCCTCCCAGGAAAACTCACTGTAGCATTCACTCAGTAGGCTCTAGCAAAGATGTTTCTTTGGTGTAATAGGTTAGCTTATGGAACACAAAGAAAATATTTGTTGACAATAAGAGTCAAAGTCTGTAGAATATTTGATGAGATTTATTCTGAGCCAAATATGAGTGACCCTGAGAACATGTGCCCAAGGTGGTCAGGCTTGGTTTTATACATTTTAGTGAGATATAAGACATCAATTAATACATGTAAGATGTATATTGGTTTGGTTCAGAAAGGCAGGACAACTGGAAGCAGGGGAGTTTCCAGGTCACATGTGGATTCAATGATTTTCTAATTGGCAATCAGTCGAAAGACTTACTATCTAAGACCAGGCACGGTGGCTCACGCCTCTAATCCCAGCATTTTGGGAGGCTGACATGGGTGGACCACTTGAGGCCAGGAGTTCAAGGTCAACCTGGCCAACATGGTGAAACCCCATCTTTACTAAAAGTACAAAAATTAGCTGAGCATGGTGGTGCATGCCATGCCTGTAATCCCAGCTACTCAGGAGGCTGAGGCAGGAGAATCATTTGAACCCAGGAGGCGGAGGTTGCAGTGAGATGAGATCTCACCACTGCACTCCAGCCTGGGTGACAGAGCAAGACTAAGTCTTAAAAAAAAAAAAAAAGTTACTATCTACAGACCTGGAATCAATAAGAAAGGAATGTCTGGGTTACAGTAAGGGACTGTAGAGATCAAGGTTTTATAATGTTATGCAGATAAAGCCTCCAGGTAGTAGGCTTCAGAGAGAATAGATTGTGTTTCTTATCAGACTTAAAGAGTCTGTTCTGTCACCCTTAAGGTCTGTGTTGATGTTAATGTTGATCAGCTGGACCTGAATTCCAGAAAGGAGGAGGGTATAATGAGGCCTGTCTGCCTGTCTGGCCCCCACTTCCCATCATGGCCTGAGGTAGTTTTTCAGGTTAACTTTGGAATGCCATTAGCTGAGAGGAGGGGTCCATTCAGATGATTGGGGGGCTTAGAATTTTATTTTGGTTTACATTCTCCCCCTTCTGGCAAAAATTTGCCAGAGGCAACATCAATGGTCACCAAACTTTTATTTTGTCCCACAGTGTAGCCAGGGTGGCATGGCTGCCGGCCCCAGGTCCATCTAGTCCCTTGGTGGGACCCCTATGGCCAAGGCACTTCAAGCCAAAAGACTTACAGCCAATTTAAATGTTCTAAGCCAGTCAAGAATGGACATAGACCAGCATTTATTAACCCTCACATTTTTTAGAGTAATATAAAAGCCAACAAACAAAATGCCAAAGGCAGGGTTATAAAATTCACTTATCTTTAACTTCTATGCATTGAGTTACTGTAATCTTGGTTTCAGTTACAGACTTATCTTTAACTTCTATGCATTGAGATACTGTAATCTTAGTTTTTATTATAGACTTAAAGCTTCTGTAATCTTGGTTTTAGTTATACAAAATTTAGCTATACAAAACTTAAGCACTGTTATACAAAAACTTAGCTATACAAAACTTAAGCACTGTTAAAATCTTTTAAGCTAAGGAATTTAGGGACTTCTGTTGTGCCACAATGCTTTTTTGTGATCTTTTAGTAATTTGTCCTAAGGTGGTTCATTTAAAACATTTTTTAAATATATATCTCCATAAACTCATAACTAGGTGTGCTATACCCAGGAGGTGTTGTCATGAGGTATCTTTATATCCTTTTAGTAATAATTTTCTTTTAATTCTATGGGAAGCAAGAAATTGTTTATGTTTGGGATGAATGAAAAGGTGCCATGAATCTAGTAACCCAGGAGGCAGAGTTCCTTATTTTGCCTGCTGTTTAGGCATCTGTGTACCCATCCTTGATTTGGAGGATCTGAATTAACTCTGTCCCTCAAAACCAGCCCTTACAATCTCATGCTTTTGGAGGACCAGGCACTGAATTAGACCCCATTCTCTGTTTCGATGGAACACCTCTTCCACGGTAGTCCCTGCGACTAGAGGTGGGGTGCTGGTAGAGTTTTAGCAGCAGGGCATTTGCAGTGAGAAACAAATGGGCCCCAAGGGGATTCCAAATAAGGGAGATTCGCAGGCTTTGTCCAATCATCTCAGAAAACCATGATTCTGGTTTTCCGGGAAGAAGCACAACTATGAGAGATAAATAACATTAATAATTTGACAGTCCACTTTGGGAGGCCAAGGTGGGTGGCTCTCGAGGTCAGGAGATTGAGACCATTCTGGCTAACATGGTGAAACCCCATCTCTACTAAAAATACAAAAAATTAGCCTGGTGCGGTAGTGGGCGCCTGTAGTCCCAGCTACTCGGGAGGCTGAGGTAGGAGAATGGCGTAAACCCGGGAGGGGGAGTTTGCAGTGAGCCAAGATCGTGCCACTGCACTCCAGCCTGGGCAACAGAGCGATGCTCCCATCTCAAAAAATAAAATTAAATAAATAAATAAATAAATAAATAAATAAATAAATTGACAATCAAAAGAGAATTCATGTGTCAGATCGGAGAAAAAAAGAACCTATTTCATTGGGTGCCAACTAAAAACATTTAGAAAATTATATCCTGATACTCTAGAGGATTACTGTAGCCAAGAAATAATTCATGATTCAATCTTCACTCAAAAATAAATGTCAGGGCTGGAATCTAGTAACAGGTGTTATAATTTTTCTTTGAAACAATTTATCTTTCTCTAGCCCTCCTTTTCTACTAAAGAGAAACTACAGTAAGACCAATTTGCGTGCAAAATAAGTTTTTTTTTTTTTCT
>NW_016806937.1:2529080-2562034 GCF_001698545.2 Rhinopithecus bieti | reverse complement strand
CAATCAAAAGAGAATCCATGTGTCAGATCGGAGAAAAAAAGAACCTAATTCAATTGGTGCCAACTAAAACAGTTAGAAAATTATATCCTGATACTCTAGAGGATTACTGTAGCCAAGAAATAATTCATGATTCAATCTTCACTCAAAATAAATGTCAGGGCTGGAATCTAGTAACAGGTGTTATAATTTTCTTTGAAACAATTTATCTTTCTCTAGCCCTCCTTTTCTACTAAAGAGAAACTACAGTAAGACCAATTTGCGTGCAAAATAAGTTTTTTTTTTTTTCTTTTCTTTTTTTTTTTCAGACAGAGTCTTTCTCTGTTGCCCAGGCTGGAGTGAAGTAGCATGATTTCGGCTCACAGCAAGCTCTGCCTCCCGGGTTCACGCCATTCTCCTGCCTCAGCCTCCCGAGTAGCTGGGACTACAGGCACCTGCCACCACACCCGGATAATTTTTTTTGTATTTTTAGTAGAGATGGGGTTTCACCATGTTAGCCAGGATGGTCTTGATTTCCTGACCACGTGATCCACCTGCCTCAGCCTCCCAAAGTGCTGGGATTACAGGCGTGAGCCACCGCGCCCGGCTGCAAAATAAGTTTTAGGCTTATTATACTTGGTCTGATTATTTACATAAAACGCAGCAATGATTGATTGGCCAGATAGGCTTTTAGATTGGCTTTGCTGGAACTGTAACTAAAAATATGTTATTCTAGGCAAAGCGTTGGTAGAATAACCAATGTCTCCATTGTTTTGTTTTAAAAGAAAAAAGACTCTTACTAAACTTATGCAAATAATGATATCAATATAAAATCAGAATGCTCATGAACAGTTTCCAAATTTTGGAGAACTCAGGTAGAGAGAAAGGTAAATTTGCTCACAAAAATATTTTTTACCCAGTTGCTCTAAACTATAAATAACTCAGAAGAAAAAGATTTCCTTGACTCGTCTTTAACCAGAGCAGCAGGCTTCCAAACAAGATGTTGTTTGTTCACCTTGGAACTGCCATTCACAAGTGAAACAGCTCTTGTCAGATGACAGCCATTTATCAGGCACTGTCAAATCTACCAGCTGCTTACATGGTTAGATCAGTCCTAGGGGGAAAAGAGGCTCCCTGCTCATGAATACCTCCACTTTGCATCCCCAGGAAGCAAGATCCTATATAAACCATTTTTTATCATGGAATTATTTTGGGCACCATTATTTCCATTGGCATAGGGGAAGTTTTGGTTAACATCCCACAGCAAGGCAGTAAATGTCCCTCAGGTGGAAATTCTCCACTCCAGAGTCTCAGTAGTTGTCATCGGGAGGTGCTCACAGCTTTTGCCGTAAGCCCCAGTGAACACTCCAGAAAGAGCTATCAGTGGAGGATTTGTCCCAACCAGCACTCCAGCTTTTACCCAATATTCTGTGGGCTCAGGCAATCTTACTAGTTCCCATTTAGGGTGTCCAGTGAACATTTTTCAAAGGGCAGTGATATAGTTTGGCTGTGTCCCCACCCAAATCTCATCTTGAATTTAGTCCCCATAATTCCTACATGTTGCAGGAGGGACACTGTGGGAGGTAATTGAATCACAGGGGTGGGTCTTTCCCATGCTGTTCTCATGATAGTGAATAAGTCTCATGATATCTGATGGTTTTATAAAGTGGAGTTCCCCTGCACATGCTCTCTTTGCCTGCTGCCATGTAAGACATGCCTTTGCTCCTCCTTTGCCTTCTGCCACGATTGTGAGGCCTCCCCAGTCATGTGAAACTGTGAGTCCATTAAACCTCTTTCCTTTATAAATCACCCAGTCTCAGGTATGCCTTTATTAGTAGTGTGAGAATAGACTAATACAGGCAGTTTTACGTGTCTTCAGTTTTATAGTACTAGGTAAGAGAAACATCCCCCAGTCAGATACGATACCCGTTTTCATAAGACATTTAGGTAAAGGAGTTGCAACTATATTACATAAAGCCTGTTTAAACATCTCAAATTTCATAATCTTATCAATCTTTACATTCTTATGTTCTGGTACCAGGGACTTTTCTTCTCCACCCCCAGACCATTTTATCTTTTCTGGTGAAAAAGGATTTGGGTTCCCAGCAGGGAGTTGAGCCAAGGGACTCAGACCCTTTTGTCAATTTTTTATCTTAATTTGTGTCAGTATTGCTCCAGGCAATGTCAGCTTTCTCATTATAACCTTTGCCTTTTGATTTTTCTCAAATCTCCCCAATCTGGGGCACATGCAGAAAACTAGTGTGGGGCCTTTTAATGTTGGCATCACAGGCATTTCAACCAGAGCTACTCCATCTTGAATAGGGGCTGGGTAAAATTAGGCTGAGACCTGCTGGGCTGCATTCTTAGGAGATTAAGGCATTCTTAGTCACAGGATGAGATAGGAGATCAGCACAAGATACAGGTCATAAAGACCTTGCTGATAAAACAGGTTGCAGTAAAGAAGCCAGGTAAAACCCACCAAAACCAAGATGGTGATGAGAGTGACCTCTGGTCATCTTCATTGCTACACTTCCACCAGCGCCAAGACAGTTTACAGATGCCATGGCAAAGTCAGGAAGTTACCCTATGTGGTCTAAAAAGGGGAGGCATGAATAATCCACTGCTTGTATAGCATATAATCAAGAAATAACCATAAAAATGGGCAACCAACAGCCCTCGGGTCTGCTGTCTATGAAGTAGCCATTCTTTATTCCTTTACTTTCCTAATAAACTTGCTTTCACTTTACACTATGGACTGGCCTCCAATTCTTATTTGCACGAGATCCAAGAACCCCCTCTTGGGGTCTGGATGCAGACCCCTTTCCAGTAACACTGGGAGACCAGCAGTGGCTCCCTTTGGTCCACCCAAGCTTTGGTAAGTGTTGTAAAGACCTTTGTTTTAACATCCATCAATTTTCATTTTATTTATTTCATTTCTTAATGGCCATCTAAAGATTTCCACCCTTCTGGAACTAGTCTTTTGAGTCTCTTTTGCCTTTCCCTAATTTTTTTTTTTTTGTTAATTACTCTAATGTTTTATTAGCATCTATAAGACCCATGAGGGACAGCAAATTATTTGGTAAGGCTTCTCAATCAGTCGTTTGATTTTGCAGGAGTAATGTCACCTGTGGTTCCCATGTAGCAGGGGCCCCCTTAACTACAGCATTTACCATGACCTGGGAAAGGCATATTCACTGGGAGAATATCCTGATTACCATAAAGCGAGGCCCACATGGTTTGCATATGAAGCATACCAGCTGCTTTATCTGGGGTGCTCCACTTGGCATTTTATAGGGAACGTTAGAAAGTCCACTTCTCAGGGTAAACAGACCTTACAGTGGCATTTATCCAGTCTACTAGGCTGATCGTTCTCTCAGGAAAAACCTCCTATGTGTGTGAATCACATATACTCATTAGAGATTGTTCAATAGTGAGCTGTGGGTCCCGCATCAACCTAAACATGCTCTTTCATTCTGTAGCATTTGAAATTATAGATATGGTACTTAAAGTAGTTATTTTTATAACCCATTACGTAAAGGTTTCTCAGGAAGTTGATGATATCAATCTACAAAGTGGAACAATTATTTTACATTATACCCTCCAATTTGAATAGTTACTTGGTTTTGCCCTTCCCCCACACTAAGTATCATCTTGGTATAATAACTACAGGTCTCAGAGGTAACTTTTGTTGCCCCGACTTAATCTTAACTTTTGTGGGTAGCTACCAGGCTAGTGGCCTGACATGAGAGAGATCCACATCTGAGCTTGGTCCAGCCTTAAGGCCCAATTCAGCACTCTTTGACTTTCATTTTGGCTATTACAGATAACAATAACCAGTTGAATATTTTGTTTTTTTCTTGTTAGTCTGCATTTCCTTATGCACCCAGTGAACTAACTTCCTGGGAGTAGAAGTATGATCCATCTCTAAATTCCACAGTAACCTTTACCTTTAGTAACTGAATGCAGCCCAGCTGCAACCCCTAAAGACGGGTTAACCACGTGGTCACCTAAGAGTCAAAGGTTTCTCATATGTTACCTTCAAAAAGTTATCTTTATTCATTTAGTTTTATGTACATAATTTTCCCTTTACTTAAATAGCCTCTAAACTAAAAAAAATTACATTTTAAACCACATCCTGTGTTTTTATAAACTTCACCCAAAACACATTTTATTTTTCTATGATTTTGACTCTTAGTAACCCAAATTCCCAATGAGACAAAAAGAGGATTAATTAATTTAACATAACATGACTTTAAGATTTTAAACTACTGAAGAAAATGTTTGAGATTATATTTACCAAATTAATCTTACCAAATATTACTAAAGTCATGTGAACTAAAAGGCATCTGAGCTAGCTGTTATTAGTCTGATAAATACTTATTTTAAGCCAACTGATTAGAGCTCTTTTAATAGTTTGGTAGTGAAATATTACTTCCACATGACACATATAAGCATATTGACGTAGCAGACATACAAAGGCAGATCCCATAAGATTTTTCATTTGCTTGTTTCCAAAAATTATCTCCCTTACATTAAACTATTAAAAAAAAAAGTATAAGACCCCACAAAAGTTGAAAGAGAGAGCTCCCATCCCAGGCCTGCCCAAAAGAGAAGAGCTGAGGCAGTGGAGTATGCGCAGAAGTTTGAACTTGTGAGATACCCAATCTGGAATTTTTAAAAACAAACTGATTATGGAATTTAAAAATTAAAAACTTCTCACATAAGAATAAAAGTCAATATTTTAAAAATAAAATCTTATTCTAACCAATCCTTTAGTTTTGTATTGGTATATTTTTGATATCAAAGTCCAATTTCTAGAAAGACTGTTATATTTCCCTTTTAATTATAGCCAACTTAATCATAACATTTTAAAAACAAATCCCTTTTTTACTAACCTTATTACAACTTACACAGATCATTCATAACATGCTTGGGCTTTCTGGTTTGTCCTAAACATCCCTCTCTCTTTTTCTTTTCTTTTTTTTTTTTGAGACAGAGTCTGGCTCTGTCACCTAGGCTAGAGTGCAGTGGCGTGACCTTGGCTCACTGCAACCTCTGCCTCCCAGGTTCAAGTGACTCATGTCTTGTTCAAGTGATTCTCATGCCTCAGCCTCCTGAGTAGCTGGGATTACAGGCACCCACCACCAAGCCTGGCTAATTTTTGTACTTTTAGTAGAGATGGGGTTTCGTCATGTTGGCCAGGCTGGTCTTGAACTCCTGACCTGAGGTGATCTGCCCACCTTGGCCCCCCAAAGTGCTGGGATTACAGGTGTGAGCCACCATGCTTGGCCAACAACCCTCTTTTTTAAACAACCAGTCATTTTACTTTAAGACAAAAATTTGCCATATACGATTCTCTGTCATACAAAGTTATTTCTCTTTTAACCTGTCTTACCAAAAGTACTTCTTTATATCTATAACTTTATTTAAGTATCTCTTATTTTCCTGGTTCCTTTTACCTTGTTTTAAATATAGCCTCTAAATGACCTTTGAATTAGACAGAAATTATTTACCTTTTAATAAGAGTACTTTTTTTAGAAAAAGGTTTTCCTATAATTTTTTAAATTCAAAATTACTCAGACATTTAATGAATATCTATTTTTTAATACAACCTCAGATTCTATGTTATATGATGTTTGTTTACAAGCATTTGTTCCATTACATTTACCTGATTACTTATTTTATTTTTAATAGTTTATCTAGATTATTTATGAAATCCATGATATCATTTAAAGTTATTTTTCTGTTAACAACTTTTATGGTCTGTGAATTTCACATGTTTAAATAAGAAACTTAAGGTTAAATATATGGACATTTTACCAATAACATAGATTTAGTTGTTTTCATTGAACCAGTGACATTAAATGTCTTATTTATCAAAAATTACACAAGCAGGGCAGGTGCCGTGGCTCACGCCTGTAATCCCAGCACTTTGGGAGCCTGACACGGGTGGATCACCTGAGGTCAGGAGTTTGAGACCAGTCTGACCAACATGGCAAAACCCTGTCTCTACTGAAAATACAACAATTAGCCAGGTGTGGTGGCATGTGCCTTTAGTCCCAGCTACTCAGGAGGCTGAGGCAGGGGACACTTGAACCTGGGAGGCAGAGGTTGCAGTGAGCCAAGATTGCACCACTGCACTCTATCCTGGGCAAGAGAGCAAGACTTTGTCTCAAAAAAAAAAAAAAAAAAAAAAATTACACAAGCAAAGAATCATTCTGTCATGGGCTGTCTTTATACTTTTCTAGCCCTTATGTCAAATTTTGACACAGTATAATATTTAGCAGAGATAAGTATGAAACTGCTTAATAAATGCAAACAAAAAATGCTGACAATTCTTAAGACATTCCTAATATTACTTTACCAATAATTTCAAAGCTTCAAGGTCATAGACAGATTCAAAGATTTTCTGATTGGCAACTGTTGAAAGATTTATTATCTAAAGACCTGGAATCAATAGGAAGGAATGTCTGGGTTAAAATAGGGGTTCTAGAGACCAAGGTTTTATGCAGATGAAGGCTCCAGGTAGCAGGCTTCAGAAAGAATAGATTGTAAATGTTTCTTATCAGACTTAAAGAGTCTGTTCTATCAGTCTTAAGGTCTGTGTTGATATCAGTACTGGTCAGCTGGGTCTGAATTCCAAGAGAGAAAGGGATAATGAGGCCGACCTCTGCTTCCCATCATGGCCTGAGCTAGTTTTTCAGGTTAACTTTGGAATGCCCTTGGCTGAGAGGAGGAGTCCATTCAGATGGTTAGCAAGCTTAGAATTTTATTTTTGGTTTACAACCTTTACACTTGCATATGGATAATGGTATAAAACGTTTACTACAGGATTATTTGTTAATATTTTAGAAATTGGCAACAATGCAAATGTCCATGGGCAGGGGAATGAATCAATAAATTGAGGTGTGTTTATGGGATATAATACTTGACAGCAATGAAAATGAGTGGACTAGATCTTGAAATAATGATGAAAGAGCAAGCAGCAGGCCAGGCGTGGTGGCTCACAACTGTTATCCCGGCACTTTGGGAGGCCGGGGCGGGTGGATCCCTTGAGGTTAGGAGTTTGAGAGCAGCCTGGCCAACATGATGAAACCCTGTCTCTACTAAAAATACAAAAAATTAGCCAGGCATGGTGGCAGGCACCTGTAATCCCAGCTACTTGGGAGGCTGAGGCAGGAAAATTGCTTGAACCTAAGAGGCAACTCCAGCCGGGGTGGCAGAGTGAGACTTCATCTCAAAAAACAAAACAAAACAAAAAAAAAAACAAAAAAAAACAAAAAAAAGAAAGAAAAGAAAAACAAAACAAAAGCGCAAGCAGCAGAATGATATGTATGGTGTGAGCCCATTTTAAAAATACACAAAATGCAGCATATTGTTTATGGATACATGTAATTTGTAGTAAAAGTGTAAAGACAGCAGTGTTCTTGTTGTAGTGATGACCTTGGGGAGGGAGAAGGGGAAAAGGCTGCCTGTCTGGGCCATGCTGGAGACTTCACCTCCACCAATCATGTCAATTTCCTTCTTTTTTTTGGAATGTTAGAGGAATTTATTATATTATAGTATTTATTAGAGTCTCCTTTTTTATCCTTTATTTTATTTTTTCCCAGTTTTATTGAGGTATAATTGACAAATGAAAAATTGTGTATATTTGGCCAGGCATGGTAGCTCACACCTGTAATCCCAGCATTTTGAGAGGCCAAGGTGTGCAGATCACCTGAGGTCAGGAGTTTGAGACCAGCCTGACCAACATGGGGAAATGCCTTCTCTACTAAAAACACGAAAATTAGCCGGGCATGGTGGTGCGCTCCTGTAATCTCAGCTACTGGGGAGGCTGAGGCAGGAGAATCACTTGAACCCGGGAGGCGGAAGTTGCAGTGAGCCAGGAGATGGTGCCACTATACTCCAGCCTGGTGACAGAGCCAGACTCCAATCTAAAAAATAAATAAATAAATAGTCTATATTTACAGTGTACAATGTGATCTTTAAATATATGTATATGTTGTGAAATGATTATACCACAATTAAGTAAACATATCCATCACCTCACATAGTTATCTTTGTGTGTGGTGAGAACATTCAATACCTCCTCTCTTAGTAATTTTCAATAATGTAATACATTATTATTAACTATAGTAACCATGCTGTACAATAGATCTCCAGGTACTCATCGTGCCTAACTGAAATTTTTGTACTCTTTGAGCAACATCTCTCCAGGCCCCCACCCCCAGCCCCTGGCAACCACCATTCTATTCTCTGCTCCTGAGTTCGATTTTTTTTTAAGATTCCACATATAAGCAAGATCAAGCAGCATTTGTCATTCTGTGCCTAGCTTATTTAATTTAGCATAATATCCTACAGATTCATTCATACAGTTGAAAATGAACTTTCTAAAACCATAGCCAATATTATACTTAATGGGAAAAGTTGAGAGCATTACCCCTGAGAACTGGAACAAGACAAGGATGCACACTTTCACCACTTCTATTCAACACAGTATTGGAAGTTCTAGGCAGAGCAATCAGACAAGAGATGCCCTTTATTTATTTAAAGGAGACATTTATTTCTTTATTTCTCTCCACTTTAAATCAGTAAAGTGGAAGTCAAACTGTCACTGTTTGCTGATGATATGATTAGATACCTAGAAAACCCTAAAGACTCATCTAAAAAGCTCCTAGAACTAATAAATGAATTCAGTAAAGTTTCAGTATACAAAATTAATGTACACAAATTAGTAGCACTGCTATACACCAACAATGACCAAGCCAAGAATCAAATTAAGAACTCAACCCCTTTTACAATAGCTACAAAAAAATTAAAATACTTAGGAATATACCTAACCAAGGAGGCAAAAGACCTCTACAAGGAAAACTACAAAACACTGCTGAAAGAAATCATAGATGACACAAACAAATGGAAACATATCCCATTCTCATGGATGGGTAGAATCAATACTGTGAAAATGACCAAACTGCCAAAAGCAATCTACAAATTCAATGCAATGCCCATGAAAATGCCACCATCATTCTTTGCAGAACTAGAAAAAACAATCCTAAAACTCATACGGAACCAAAAAAGAGCCCACATAGCCAAAGCAAGACTAAGCAAAAAGAACAAACCTGGAGGCATCATATTACCCAGCTTCAAACTATACTATCAGGCTATAGTCACCAAAACAGCATGGTACTGGTATAAAAATAGGCACACAGACCAATGGAACAGAATAAAGAACCCAGAAACAAAGCCAAATACTTACAGCCAACTGATCTTCAACAAAGCAAATGAAAACATAAAGTGGAGAAACGACATCCTATTCAACAAATGGTGCTGGGATACTTGGCAAGCCATATGTAGAAGAATGAAACTGGATCCTCATCTTTCACCTTATACAAAAGTCAACTCAATATGGATCAAAGACTTAAATATAAGACCTGAAACCATAAACATCCTGGAAGACAACATCAGAAAAACCCTTCTAGACATTGTGTTAGGCATAGAATTCTTGACCAAGGACCCAAAACAAATGCAACAAAAACAAAGTTAAATAGATGGGACTTAATTAAACTAAAAAGCTTCTCCACAGCAAATAATAATAATAATAATCAGCAGAGTAAACAGACAACCTACAGAGTGAGAAAATCTTTGCAAACTATGCATCTGACAAAGGACTAATATCTGGAATCTACAGGAAACTCAAACAAATCATCAAGAAAAAAACAAACAATCTCATCAAAAAGTAGGCTAAGAACATGAACAGATAATTCTCAAAAGAAGATATACAAATGGCCAAGAAACATGTGAAAAAATGCTCAACATCATTAATTATCAGGGAAATGAAAATCAAAACCACAATGCAATGCCACCTTACTCCTGCAAGAATGGCTGTAATTAAAAAAAATAAAAAATTAATAGATGTTGGTGTGGATGTGGTAAAAAGGGAACACTTTTTTTTTTTATTATTTTTTTTTATTATTATTATACTTTAAGTTCTAGGGTACATGTGCATAACGTGCAGGTTTGTTACATATGTATACTTATGCCATGTTGGTGTGCTGCACCCATCAACTCGTCAGCACCCATCAATTCATCTTTTATATCATGTATAACTCCCCAATGCAATCCCTCCCTCCTCCCCCCTCCCAAAAAGGGAACACTTTTACAATGTTTGTTGGAAGGTAAACTTTCCACTATGGAAAGCAGAGTGAAGATTCCTTAAAGAACTAAAAGTAGATCTACCATTTGACCCAGCAATCCCACTACTTAGTATCCACCCAGAGGAAAAGAAGTCATTATACAAAAAAGATACTTGCACATGCATGTTTATAGCAGCACAATTTACAATTTCAAAAACACAGAACCAAACCAAATTTCCATCAATCAACAAGTGGATAAAGAAAATGTGATATATATGAATGGATTAAAAAAACATAGCACATATACACACAACATATGCACTGGCTGAGTAGTTAAATAACTCATTTAGAATATTCTGAGTAGTTAAGAAACTCACTTAGAACATGCCGAGTAGGTAAGTAACTCATTTAGAATACACACACACACACACACACACACACACACACACACACACACACACCATGGAATACTACTCACGCATAAGAAGGAAGGAAATAACGGCATTCATCGCAATGTGGATGGAATTGGAGACCATTATTCTTTTTTTTTTTTTTTTGAGGCGGAGTCTCGCTCTGTCGCCCAGGCTGCAGTGCAGTGGCCAGATCTCAGCTCACTGCAAGCTCCGCCTCCCGGGTTTACGCCATTCTCCTGCCTCAGCCTCCCGAGTAGCTGGGACTACAGGCGTCTGCCACCTCGCCTGGCTAGTTTTTTGTATTTTTTAGTACAGACGGGGTTTCACCATGTTAGCCAGGATGGTCTCGATCTCCTGACCTCGTGATCCACCCGTCTCGACCTCCCAAAGTGCTGGGATTACAGGCTTGAGCCACCGCGCCCGGCCTGGAGACCATTATTCTAAGTGAAGTAACTCAGGAATGGAAAACCAAACATCCTATGTTCCCACTCACAACTGGGAGCTAGCTGATCTATGTGGATGCAAAGGCATAAGAATGATACGACGGACTTTAGGGACTCGGGGAAAAGGTGGGGTGAGGGATAAAAGACTACCCATTGGGTACAGTGTGTACTGCTCAGGTGATGGGTGCACCAAAATCTCAGAAATCACCACTAAAGAACATATCCATGTTAAAAAAGAAAAAAGAAAGAAAATGGATTTTCTTCTTTCTTAAGACTGAATAGTATTCTGTTGTGTGTATATGTACTATGTTTTTTTTTTTTTAATCCATTCATCCATTGATGAACACTTAGGTTGCTTTCATATCTTGGCTATTGTGAATAATGCTGCAATGAACACGGGAGTGCAGATACCTCGTTGATATAGTGATTTCATTTGTATACACACCCAGGAGTGGGTTGGCTGGATCATAGTATTTTGAAGAACTTCCATATTCCTTTCCATAATGGGTTTTATATTCCCACCAATAGTGTACAAGTTTTCCTTTTTTTCCACATCCTTGCCAACACTTGTTAGTTTTTGTCTTTTTGATAATAACAGGTGTGAGGTGATTTATAGTTTTGATTTGCATTTCCCTGATGATTAGTGATGTTGAACATGCCTGTGGGCCATTTGTGTGTCTTCTTTTGAGAAATGTTGATTTCAGGTTCTTTGTCAATTTTTTAATTGGGTTATTTTCTTGTTATTGAGTTGATTGAGTTCCTTATGTATTTTGGATATTAACCTCTTATCAGAATGTATGGTTTGAAAATATTTTTTCCCATTTGATAGTTGTCTCTTTACTCTGTTGGGTTTTTTTCTTTCTTTTCTTCTTCTTCTTCTTTTTTCTTTTCTTTTCTTTTTCTTTTTTTTTTTTTTTTTAGATGGAGTTTCACTCTTGTTGCCTGGGCTGGAGTGCAATGGTGTGATCTTGGCTCACCACAACCTCCACCTCCCAGGTTCAAGCTATTCTCCTCCCTCAGCCTCCTGAGTAGCTGGGATTACAGGTATGCACCACGACCCCCGGCTAATTTTGTATTTTTATTAGAGACAGGGTTTCTCCATGTTGGTCAGGCTGGTCTCAGATTTCCAACCTCAGGTGATCTACCCACCTCAGCCTCCCAAAGTGCTGGGATTACAGGTGTGAGCCACCACACCTGGCCCTGTTTTGTTTTCTTTATTGTGAGGAAAAAAAAAAACTTTTTAGTTTGGTGGAATCTCATTTGTCTATTTTGGCTTTTGTTGCCTGTGTTTTCGAGTCAAATCCAAAAAAATCATCACCCAGGCCAATGTCAAGACTTTTTCCTCTATGTTTTTGTCTAATAGTTTTATAGTTTCAGGTCTTATGTCTCTAATCCATTTTGAGTTTATTTTTATGTGGTATGAGATAAGGGCCTAATTTTATTCTTCCACATGTGGACATCCAATTTTCCCAAGACCATTATTGAAAAGACTATTCTTTTCCTATTGCATGTTCTTGCCACCTTTGTTGAAGATAAATTGACCATAAATGTATAAATTTATTCCTAGGTGCTCTATTTTGTCCCATTGGTCTATATGTCTAGTTTTATGGTGCCATACTGTTTTGATTACTATAGCTTTACAGTATATTTTGAAGTCAGATAGTGTGGTGTCTCCAGCTTTGTTCTTTTTGCTTAAGATTGCTTTGGCTATTCAGGGCTTTTTGTTGTTCCACACCAATTTTAGGATTTTTTTTCCCATTTGTATGAAAAATGTCATTGGAGCGCTCTCCTGATGCCATATAAGACATGCCTTGCTTCCTCTTGGCCCTCCACCATGATTGTAAGTTTCTTGAGGCATCCCCAGCCATGCAGAACTGTGAGTCAATTAAACCTCTTTTGTTTATAAATTTTAAAAAAAGAAAAAAAATCATTGGAATTTTGATGGGGATTGCATTTAACCTGCAGATCGCATGAAACTTTTAACAATATTAATTCTTTCAATCCATGAATAAGGGGTATCTTTCCATTTATTTGTGTCTTCTTCAATTTTTTCAGGAACATTTTATAGTTTTTAGTGTACAGATCATTCATCTCCTTGGTTAAATTTTTTCCTAAGTAATTTTTTATGCTATTATAAATGGAATTGTTTTCTTGATTTCTTTTTTAGATAGTTTATTGTTAGTGGACAGAATGCTACTGATTTTTGTATGTTGATTTTGTATCCTGCCACTTTACTGAATTTGTTTATGAGTCCTAACAGGTTTTTTTTCCCCTTCCAGAGAAAGGGAAAGCCTTCCTGAGGCTCAAACCTAACAGTTTTTTTGGTAGAATTTTTAGGGTTTTCTATATATATAAAGTCATCTCATCTGCCAACAGAGACAACTTTACTTCTTTCTTTCTGATCTGGATGCTTTTTATTTCTTTTTCTTGCCTAGTTGTTCTGGGATCTCCAGTACTATTAATATATTTAATTGAAGTGGTAAAAATGGGCATCCTTGTCTTGTTCCTGATCCTAGAGGAAAAGCTTTCAGCTTTTCACTGTTCAGTATGATATTAGCTGTGGGCTTGATAATAATATTATCTCATAGTATGACTTTTATTATGCTGAGCTTTATTCCTTCTACACTTAATTTCTTGCGAGTTTTTTAATCATGAAAGGATGTTGAATTTTGTTAATGCTTTTCTCCATGTAACGAGATGGTAACAATTTCTATACTTCATTCTGTTAATGTGGTATATCAGATTTATAGACTTGTGGTTGATGAACCATCCTTGCATTCCAGAGGTAAACCCTACTAGATGATGGTGTATGAAAAAAACCTGTGCTGTTCTCCTTGGAGAAGAAGAGGAACATGATTGGGGAAGGGCCAACAAGGGGCTTCATATGTACTCTGTGGTGACGTTCTAATATAATTCATAAACTGGGTTGCAGGTACCTCAGAATGTTGCTGGTTTTGTGTTTATACTGTTACTGATATACATTAAATGTGTTCTTTTGTATATATAAAATGTTTTACAATGTGTTTTTATAAAAACTCTAGGAACATTAACCACAATGAAACCCAAGTCTACTCTAACAAATAATTGTTTTCCAGTAACTGCTGCTGTTTTTATTGTTGAAGACACCTTATTGGCACTAGTCATTGATCAGACTTGGAATTAAAATGCTTAGGCATGAAAGATATTCCAAGCACAAGACTTGTGTATCATTAAGGGTTTTTTTGGTCAGAAGCAACAGAAACTATCTCTGACTAGCATGTGGAAAAGAAATGTGCTGGTGGGATTTGAGATAGAACATAGAAGCTCCAACTCTCAGGGAGGACAGGACAGGAAAGAGCTTCTGATGTGACAGCAGAGCCAACAGAACCTGCTGTTGGCCTAGCTTGGCAGCTCCAGCTGTTACACTCTTTCTGTCCCCTGGCTCAAGACTCAAATTCCAGAGATGAGGGAATCTGGCAGGGCTGGTTGCAGGTCCACCCTGAGCCTGTGGGGTTATCAGGCCTGCATGGTATTATAGCCCCAATTCACAAAAATGAGGGGAAGGCTAAAAGAGGTTCAGTGAAGTGTAAAAACAGTGATGAAAAACAGAAGTGTAAATACCATAACTCAAAAAAAGAGTGGCTGAGACTCTAGTGTGAATCAGTTTCACTGGGACACATGAATTGGAGAGTAAGATGAGTTCAAGCAAGCAGCCAAAAACTTGAGTGAATAAAGCCAAACAATAGAAACCAGAAATCCAAAAGTACAAACAGGAAGTATGAAGACTACCTAGAAATTATGTTTTGCTCCACTGGGCATCCATTAGTCCAGCTTCGAGTGTGTGCTATGTTGTGAGGCTCAGCTCTTTCGACTTTGAGCATCACTGCAGACTAGGTGATTTGAGACAACCTCTTACTGCAAAACAGTGCAGAGGACACACCCTTTGAGTTATCTTTGCTCCCACTGACTTTAGGAGAGGATTCCAAGAAAAATGAGCTGTTAACCTCTGGGAAAGTAGGGGTTGCCTTAGGGCAGCAGCACAGCTGTTAACACACTTTACCAGTGGAGAGGGTAGGAAGCCAAGCCACTGTACCAGGTTAGTGGTGCCCTCTGGTGACCAGTAGAGGCAGAAGCAGCTTCTGTCTGGAAGAAAATTCATCCAAGTTAGAGCCCTAGATTAGGAACAAAAAAATGAATTCACAATTATTAGGAAGGCACACGGGAAATGCAACCACATTGTATGAGAGTAGATGAAACTAAAAACATTTGGAATCCCCCCCTTCCTCAAATAGCAGATCCTGGAACTGTCGAATACCAAATATACAGCAGATATATATGAAATGGTTGCAGAAATAATGGATGGAATGACACAGATGAGTGCATGACAAGATGCAACCAGAAACAAACAGGGAGACTTAAAAACAGGTCTTCTAGAAATAAAAAAAATATTTACCTGTTGAATTTTTAAAAACCTCCAGAAGATGGTTGAACAGAAAATTAGACAAAGATGAAGAGAGAATTAATAAACTGGAAGATATGTCTACAGTAATCACCCAAAATGCAACACAAAGTGATAAAAATTTAAAATATGAAGGCTTTGATGAGATATATGAAGGATAGAATGAGAAAGTCTAACATATATCTATTTGAAATTCCAAAAGTAAAGAATAGAGACCCTGAAGAAGAGGCAGTATTTGAAAAGATAATGGCTGAGATTGTTTCAGAACTTATGAAAAAAATATAAATATGCAAAGCTAGAAAGCATAACATATCCTAAAATAGTAAATTAAAATAAATTCATGCTTAAAGTATCAGAGTAAAGCAAAAATGAAAGAAGTTCTTAACAGGGGCCAGAGAAAAAGGACAGAGCATCTACAATGGAAAACAATTGGATTTCAGGGAAACCTTAAACAATGGTACTCAGAAGACAGAGAAAAAACATCTCCAGAGAACTGAGAGAAAATAACTCTTAACCTAGAGTTGTATACCCACAAAACTATTTTTCAGAAAGGGATACAAAAAAGACATTTTACATTAGGAAAACAAAACATTTGTCATCAAGAAGCTTGTACTAAAGAAATTTCTAAAGACTATTCATGGAAGAGATATTCAAATCTAAATAATTATTATCTGAATAAAATAATAGCAAAGTATAATGTAAGGAACTAAAATATGGAACAAGAGCATAAGCATAAGTTTAAAGTATTTTAAGCTTGTAGTATTAGTATGAAAGAGTTAAGATAGTAATTAATGTTAGAGGTGATTAAGTTAAATGTGCATTTCGAATGTTCATTGCAGCACTATTCACAATAGCAAAGACATGGAATCAACCTAAATGCCTATCAATGATAGACTGGATTTTAAAAATGTGATACATATATACCATGGAATATACACAATGGAATACCATGCAACCATGAAAAAGAATGATACCATGTCTTTTGCAGAAACAAACATGGATGGAGCTGAAGGCCATTATCCTTAGCAAACCAATGCAGGAACAGAAAACCAAATACCGCATGTTCTCACTTATAAGTGGGAGCTAACTGATGAGAATACATGGACACCAAGAGGGGGACAACAGACACTGGGGCCTTCTTGAGGGTTAGAGGTGGGAGGAGGGTGAGGAGCAGAAAAAATAAATAAATAATCCCAATAAACATTAAGAGGAGTATAGATATCAATTAAAAAGACAAAGGCCCAGCACAGTGGCTCATGCCTATAATCCCAGCACTGTGGGAACCTGAGTCAGGTGGATCGCTTGAGCTCAAGAGTTCAAGACCAGCCTGGGCAACATGGCAAAATCCTGTCTATATATATATAAAAAAAAAATTATCCACGAGGGTCACTTGAGCCCAGGAAGTTGAGGTTGCAGTGAGCTGAGGTCGCTTCATTGTACTCCATTTTATAAAACTGTTGTGACCAGAGGCTTTTGGGAACCTACTCTTGTTATTTCCCCTAGGAACAAAAGTTCAGTATCCATTAATTCAGTGTTTGTTAGGACTTTATAAAACATAGCTACAGCGAATAATGAGAATCAATCATAGTTCAATTTACCAAGAATAGTTAACAATTCTAAATTTGTGTATCTGGGCAAAAATAGCTTCAAAACACATAAAGCAAAAATTGCTGTAACTATAGGGAGAAATGGGCAAATTCACTAGCATAATGGGAGGCACCTTTCTGAATGATTGATAGGCCAAGTAGACAAAACATCAGGAATAATTCAGAAAATTTGAATAGCACAGTAAACAAGCTTGAGGATAATTGACGGATATAGACAGTACATTTTCCTCAAGCAAACATGGTACAGGTACGACAATTCATATCACATATTAGGCCACAAAGCACATCTCAGAGATTTTGAAGATTTGTATTACACAGATCACATTCTCCAACCAACTGGGTTAGAAGTCTGTATCAAAAAGGTAAATAAAACTAGTCATATGTTTGGGAAATTTAAGAACACATTTGTAAGTAGCTCAAGAGTCAAACAAGAATCACAATGGAAATGTAAAAATAGAACTGAATGATAAGGAAATCACAAGGTATCAAAAGTTAAGAGCTACAGAGAAATGGTACTTAGGGAAAATACAATGCCTTAAAGACTTATATTAGAAAGGAAGGCTAAAGTTAACACACTAAATGCCAGCTAAAAATTTTAGGAAAATAGGCCGGGCGTGGTGGCTCACGCCTGTAATCCCAGCACTTTGGGAGGCCGAGGTGGGCTGATCACGAGGTCAATAGTTCGAGACCAGTCTGATCAACATGGTGAAACCCTGTCTCTACTAAAAATACAAAAATTAGCCAGGATGCTGAGGCAGGAGAATTGCTTGAGTTTGGGAGGTGGAGGTTGCAGTGGGCTATCACGCCACTGCACTCGAGCCTGGGCAACAGAGTAAGACTCTGTCTTAAAAAAAAAAAAAAAAAAAAAAAAATTAGGAAAATAACACAAACTCAAAGAAGGTAGAAGAAAACAGACAATAAAAGATAAGGGCGGAAAATAATAAACTAGAAAACTAAGTACAAAGAGAAGTTCAACAAAGAAATGTATAGTTTGATATGTGCTGGAGTCACATTGGAGACTTGTGACAAATGATGCTGGCACAACTAAGTATCCACACCATGTACAAAAAATGAATCCATACAGGTTGAGGACTTACATGTGAAAAACAAGACTTCAAGGGTTTGAGAAGAAGATAGAGTAGAAAAGATCTCTGATGCTAAGATAGGGAAGAATTTCTTTTTTTTTTTTTTTTTTTTTTTGAGACGGAGTCTCGCTCTGTCGCCCAAGCTGGAGTGCAGTGGCCGGATCTCAGCTCACTGCAATCTCCGCCTCCCGGGTTCACGCCATTCTCCTGCCTCAGCCTCCCGAGTAGCTGGGACTACAGGCGCCCGCCACCTCGCCCGGCTAGTTTTTTGTACTTTTTAGTAGAGACGGGGTTTCACCATGTTAGCCAGGATGGTCTCGATCTCCTGACCTTGTGATCCGCCCGCCTCGGCCTCCCAAAGTGCTGGGATTACAGGCTTGAGCCACCGCGCCCGGCCGGAAGAATTTCTTAAACAAGATACAAAGAGTCCTAACTGAATAAGATGAATACATGTGAGTTCATGAAAATTAAGACTTCTGGTTATTCAAAAGCACCATGAAGAAATCAGGCCTGAGTGCAGTGGCTCATGCCTGTAATCCCAGCACTTTGGGAGGCTGAGGCAGGAGGATTGCTTGAGTCCAGGAGTTTGAGACCAGCCTGGGTAACATAGTGAGAACCTGTCTCTCCAAAAATTAAAAAAGTAGCCAAGTGTGGTGGTAGGCACCTGTGGTCCCAGCTTCTCAGGAGGCTGAAGTGGGAGGATGGCTTCAGCCTGGGAGGTTGAGGCTGCAGCATGCCATGATGGAGCCACTTGTACTCCAGCCTGAGTGACAGAGTGAGACCCTATCTCAAAATAAAAAAAATTAAAAAAAGAAAAGAAATAAAAAGTACAGGCCACAAATTGTGAGCTATTCAGAAGATATTCATAATGCATATTATGAACAACATGCAGACTGTATTAAGAATTTCTACTTATCAATAAGTAAAAGGCAAGCAACTCAACAGAAAAAAAGAGTAAAAGACACAAAGATTAACTTGTACACCCAGTAAATGAGGGGACACATCCTAAACCTTTTTAGAAATCAGAGAAATGCAAATTAGCAACACAATATCATTTTATACCCAACTGATTGGCAAAAAATTAAGGGTGACAGTAACGGGTGCTGGGGAGAAGACGAATCAATGAAAGTCCACATACACTGCTGGTAGGAGTGTAAATTTAAACAATCACCTTAGAAAACTATTCAGCATTATTTTGTAAAGTTAGGCTTCTCTTAACATATCCTGTGACCTAGCAATCCTACTCCTAGAGAAACTCTTGCACACACACTTAATACAGAGTTTAGGCATACATCCATATGGACACAGGTATTAAGCAAAGAACAAAAGAATGAGAAACATATTCTGGGCTACCATATTCTCACCTGGAAAGCTCAGGAAATGCCTTTGTCCTGCCAGGGTGCCGGGGCATTCTGAGTGAGGAAACATATGGTAATGAAAGCTCTTTGAGGGCCAGGTGCAGCGGCTCATATCTATATAATTGCTAATGCTTTGGGAGGTTTAGGTGGGAGGATCACTTGAGCCCAAGAGTTTGAGACCAGTGTGGGCAACACAGCAAGACCCTATCTCTTCAAAAAAATATAATATGAAAAATTAGCCAGACCTGGTGGCACAGGCCCGTAGTTCCAGCTACTTGGGAGGCCAAGGCTGGAGGATCACTTGAGCCCAGGAGTTCGAGGCTGCAGTGAGCTATGATTGTACCACTCCACTCTAGCCTGGGCAACAGAGCAAGATCCTGTCTCTAAAACAATGAAAATAAAATTTAAAATACAGCTCTTTCAGACCTGTGATGTGGAACAAATTGAAGAATTAACTCCCACTTCTTTCACAACCAAAAATTTTCTGTTCTTGTAGCAGAAGCCAGTGCCCCTGCCCCCCTGCACAGGGTTAAAGGTGAGGGAGGGTGGTGAAGCCAGCCGGACATCAGGGGAACCATGGGGGAAGGAGGTAGTGGCTCCCTTTGGACTCAGGCCTCATTTCATTATTATTATTATTATTATTATTATTATTATTATTATTATTATTTTGAGATGGGGTCTCACTCTGTCGCCCAAGCTGGAGTGCAGTGGTGCGATCTCAGCTCACTGCAACCTCCACCTCAGCTTCTCGAGTACCTAAGACTATAGGCATGTGCCACCACACCTGGCTAAATTTTTGTATTTTTGGTAAAAGACAGGGTCTCACCATGTTACCCAGGCTGGCCTTAAACTCCTGAGCTCAAGCAATTTGCCTGCCTCAGCTTCACAAAGTGCTGGGATTATAGGCGTGAGCCACTATGCTCAGCGAGGTTCCACTTTCTCACCAGCCTTCCTGCCTTCCATCAGTCATTCATCTACCCATCCAGTAAGGATCTTTTGAGCGTCTGCACCAGAGGCCTGCACGCCCACCCTCCCTCTGTGGCTCCGTGGAATTAACATCTTACCTCAACCTTGTTAACACTTCTCCACTCCTGGCATTTGGGCTGAAACCAAAGCCGCTCACAGTGGCTGGGGTGGCAGATCCCATCCGGGCCTCTGGTTTGGCAGAGCTGGTCTGGTAGCTTAGCTTGGACTCGGAAACTGAGAGGCTAAAGAAAACTGGGCTAAGTCTGAAAGAAACCACACTGGGAGTGTAAGATTTTGACGGGGACTGGAAATTCCAAACCCATCCTAGTTGTGGGTTTCCTCAGTCCAGTCTGATAAGCGTGTGTGGACACAGGGCAGGCACTGAGTGGGGTAGACAGACCGTGGCCACGACCAGAGAGGATTTTGTGATCTAGCAAAAAGGATGTCTTCTCAGACGGACTAGGAGAGAGTCTGGCTTCTAGAAGAGCCCTGCCAAGGCTAAGCAACAAGGAGGCCTTTCATCCTAGCTCCTCCTAAGTCCCCATGTCCAGACATTTGCTTGGTGATGCCATGGTAACCGTGATGCCACAATGGAACATTCTTCCCAAGGCGGTAGAAGAAATCCTTCTGTTGAACTCTACTGTGTCAGGCCAGCCTGAGTTCATTTCTCCTTGAGCAGGAGCAGTTCATGGAAGAACTCTGAGGACCATTCTGAGGATAAGAGGCATCCAGTGTCATGAGTGGAACATGGTGACTTAGAACTGTGCACATGGCTTCCTTGGGCTTCTGTGCATTGCTTGACAGTTGTGTGACCTTGGACTGGCTACTCGATGTCTCTGAGTATCAGTTTCTGAATCTGTAAAATGGCGATAATTAGAGTGTCTACTTCCTACTGCAGTTGTGCAAATGAATAAGCTAAATGCTGGGGCTGTTCCTTTGTAAAGATACAGGCTGTCAGCCGGGCACAGTGGCTCACGCCTGTAATCCCAGCACTTTGGGAGACTGAGGCAGGTGGATCACCTGAGGTCAGGAGTTCGAGACCAGCCTGGCCAACATGGAGAAACCCCATCTGTACTAAAAATACAAAAATTAGCTGGGCATGGTGGTGCATATCTGTAGTCCCAGCTACTCGGGAGGCTGAGGCAAGAGAATCACTTGAACCTGGGAGGCAGAGGTTGCAGTGAGCCGAGATCGTGCCACTGCACTCCAGCCTGCCAATAGAGCGAGACTCAGTCCCAAAATAAAATAAACTAAAATAAACAAAAAAACAGGCTGTTAAGAGTTAACAGAAGCCTAGCATTCTTTTAGCCAGCAGAGTTTAGTAGGAAGGATAAAACCACAGCAGAGGCATTAATCCCAGGGTGGGCTTCCACTAAAACTCTACTTTTCTTTCAGCAGCATTTTACGGCTACAGAGTTAAGGCAAGGGTTGAATTCCACGAGTCAAAAAGCAACCCTTTTCAGAGACCCAACTCTCTGGGGTGCTCAGAGGCTTGGGCTGAATTGAGAAGAAAATTGACAAGAGTAAGCTGCCTTCTCTTCTTGGGCCATCTCACAAACCACAGTGCGAGCCAACTGGTCCTGCCTCTTTACTACACAGAACCAAGAACTAGGGATGTGACAGGTCAGTGTCCTACATCTTGGAACCTTTGTTGGTAGAAAGGAGAGCCTCCGATATTTGGGAGGGAACATGTGTGTTTGGGAAGTGGATGGATAAAAGAGGCTTAGGAAACCCCGCCTGTGTTTGGGAAGAGGATGGAGTCACTGGGTTTTGTTTCCCCAGCTGCCCATGGTGTCCGCGACGGGTCTCTCTGGGGATGGCAGAGATGCGAGGGGTGCTCCTGGTGCTGCTCGGCCTTCTCCATTCTTCCACCAGTGAGTGTGCTGCTTTCCTCCCTCTGACTTTAGCTGCACATGTGGCTTAGAAGGGGATCATCCAGGAAAATGAAGTGGTCCTTAATGTCCAAGGAGGGGCTCAGGGAAGATGACTCACGGCACTTTGTACTGGGCAGCCTGCATTGGTGGCAGGAACCAGGCAAAGAAGTGAATCATGGGACGTGGATGGAGGAAACCAAAGTCAGAGCCAATCCTTAGGGTGGTAGTGTGGTTAGGAAAATGAGACTCTCTGGGTACAGGGGTGAGCGAGAGGCCTGCCTCTCCACTCCCAGCCCCTGCCCTGTCCTTCCTGGAGAATACTGCTCTTTTGCAAACTACAACCCCCAATGGCAGGACTGGTCCCAGGAGCAGCGGGGGCTTCTACTGCTGCAGGTGTCTGGGAGGCTACCACAGCCCAGCCTCAGACGGCAGAAGTGGCAGCTGCGGTCCCCTCCTCCCTTGACCTCTAAGCTGCTCAAAACTAAGAATTCCAGCCTACAGAGGGCAGGTGGAGAGGAGACAGCTGGCTAAAACAGGCTCTGTCCCACCTTGCTGCCATCCAGCTGGCCCTGCCCTGCCTTCCTGGGGTTAGATAGGAGACATGAGAAAGTCCACACACATCCTCTCACACACATGCACATACACACACACGCACATACACTCACACACACACATGGGCGCACACACAACTCACACACACACATGCACACACAAACACACAGGCACACACACGGACTGTCACGCACACACGCATGCACACACACACGGACTCACACACACTCACACACACATGCACACACACATACACACACACATGCACATACACGCACACATAGAGGTGAGTCCTTCAGCTCCCTCAGCCTCCTGCAGCTCCCTGTCTTCTTGCAGCCCCAAGGAGACCAGGGGATACCCAGAAAACACAGAAAGGTCTTCTCCCTCCTTAAAAAGCCACAGCTAAGGGGTCAAGACAAGCATTTCATCTCTGGGTCACATTTCCTCATTACATCTTGTCTTTTAAGGGTTTTGTAAGGTCAGATAAACTAGCCAACTGGAGCTTTGAAAAAGCAAAAGTGGTCACACGCTCATAAGCTCTTGTGGGATTAGGGAAGGTTGGCGAATGCCTTGCATCGTAGATTGCCAACATCCCAAGGAGAAATCAGATCAAAGATAAGGAATCCTGTCTCTAGTGGTTCTGATGCACTTAGTGACCTTCCAGACATCATCTTGCTAAAATCAGTCTGTCATTGTTCCAGCAAAGTCACCAAGTGTCAATTAATGGAGATGTCTGCTCGTATGATGCCCCATGATGGAGAGGTCCTCCGTGCTCCTTTAATGATAATCCTGTATGTTACAATCAGTTCTTAGGGTCACGGCTTAGAAACTGTTTTTGGTGCTCATATGCAAGATTGTCCCCAGGGGGAAGCCCTCCTAGACTTTATGTCCTGGGCAGAATTCATGCCCCCTCCTCTTATACTTTGGGCATACTCCCTGGGTCACATATCCCTCTATATCACCATCACTCTTCAGCATGTCACTCTGATGGGCTCCTGAAATCCTTTCTTGGAATCCCAGGCCCTACCTCAGCACCTGCCAGGGCTGAGTGTAGTTGGATGCATGGCTGAAAAAGGAGTCACTGGTCGGGCGCAGTGGCTCACGCCTGTAATCCCCGCACTCTGGGAGGCTGAGGCAGGCAGATCACTTGAGGTCAGGAGTTCAAGACCAGCCTGGCCAACAGAGCAAAACCTCATCTCTGCTAAAAATAGAAAAATTAGCTGGGCGTTGTGGCGTGCGTCTGTAATCCCAGCTACTCGGGAGGCTGAGGCAGGGAAGTCACTTGAACTTGGGAGGCGGAGGTTGCAGTGAGCCGAGATCGCACCATTGCACTCCAGCCGGGTGACAGAGTGAGGCTCCATCTTAAAAAATATAAAAATAAAAAATAAAAAAAGGAATGCACAAGGTCACACATACTACTAGCAATCACAGTGATGACATCCTGTAGCCTCTGGAAAATTCTATGGTACATTAAGGAAGAGAGCAAAAATGCAAATAATGTCTTCACATTCTTATGAAAGTAGTTTTAAAGCTGGGCGCAGTGGCTCATGCCTGTAATCCCAATACTTTGGGAGGGTGAGGAGGGAGGATATCTTGAGTTAGGGGGCTCTAGATCAGCCTGGGAACATAGCAAGACCTCATCTCTACTAAAAATAAAAGAATTTAGCTGGGGGTGGTGGCAGGCGCCTGTAGTCACAACTACTCCAGAGGCTGAGGCAGGAGGATCGCTTGAACCGGAGAGGTTGAGGCCACAGGGAGCTATGATCCCACTACTGCACTCTAGCCTGGGCGACACAATGAGATCCCCTCTCAAAAGAGAAAAAAAAAAAAAAGAAAAGAAAAGAAAACGAAAATAGCTTTAACCTTGCAGATCCCAAAAGTGTGTTGAGGACTCCCGGG
Source organism: Rhinopithecus bieti (assembly GCF_001698545.2). Lineage (NCBI taxonomy): Eukaryota > Metazoa > Chordata > Mammalia > Primates > Cercopithecidae > Rhinopithecus > Rhinopithecus bieti. The sequence goes on along the minus strand of NW_016806937.1, from coordinate 2,537,290 downwards.
GGTTCCAGACCAGGCTTTGAGAACTGCTGATGAACACCAAAGGTGGCAGACACTGCCAATATGTACCGTTATGTGTTCAATAGATGAGAGCTTTTATTTGTAGTCTAACATAATTTTGGGATTCAAAAATGCCATTGAGCATCTTTTAGGATGAAGAAGACACACTAGGAAAAAGAAAGAAACAGGGGTTGTGGGTGACGTTAGTGATGATCGAGACAGCCCGCAGAAGAGAGGGTCCTGAGGTCTCCTTGCCCCGGCAGTGAGGCCCCGCACCTGCTCCGCAGGTTGTGGCGTCCAGAAAGCTTCCGTTTTCTACGGTCCTGACCCCAAGGAGGGCTTGGTCAGCAGCATGGAGTTCCCGTGGGTGGTGTCGCTGCAGGACTCGCAGTACACACACCTGGCTTTCGGTTGCATCCTCAGCGAGTTCTGGGTACTCAGCATCGCATCCGCCATTCAGAACAGGCCAGTGCCCCTGCTTTTGGGGCCCGCGGTTTTGCCGCGGGTGAGGGTGGGGGTGGCCCTGTCTCCTGCTCAGCCTGGGGAGGCCCTGCAAGGTGCATTCGGGGGGACAGGGCTTTTTACCAGCTCAGCTTTGCTCTGCTGTGAGCCCTCAAATCACCGGTTGCCAAGGCTGATCTCTGCTGTGAGGACTGCAGGCCTCGCAATGGAAAAATGAAAAGATGAGTCCTCCATTCAATGCAGGTGGGATATTCATTCTGATTTTACTGCCATCACAGAGGCACTGGTTCCTAACACTAGGGTCCCTACCGCTTATCCTGTTCAGCCAGTCGATAGGAGCCCTTACCTTAAAACACTTGGGCCTTAGAAACGTTACTGCCACAAATAACATGTACACAGAGAAAAGCCTCGAAAAAAATACAGAAGCACTTTTAAGAGTGCTTATCTCTGAATGCTCAGAATGCACGATTTCTACTTTCCTCTTTTAGCTTCTCTGTATTCTGCAAATTCCGTAGTACAAATATGCATTCTTTTAAACCAGAGAAAAATCATAAATATTATTAAAAGAATAAAGTTTTTGGTAAATATTTCTCACTCTTTGACCCAGTGACTTCATTTCTGGGAATCAACATTAAGGAAATAATTTCAACCACTGGAAAATTTGTACGTACAAAGTTGTTCCCAGGATGGTTAATTACACACAAAACACTGAAAAGAAACCTAATCACCCACTATTGCGATGAAATCATAATTTTTCATATACATACATGCTATACACATAAATATATATTATATATATAGTATATAATATACATGTAATTATATACTAACTCTATTATACGTGATATACATGTATATTGTAACATATATGTATATGGAATATATGTACACAATACTCTATTATATGTAACATATAGTATATAATATATAATTACATATAAACACACAGAGAATATTGGGGGAGAGAGTATAATGACTATAATTGGATAAATAAATTATAATATAAATCCTTGATGGAATATTATGTAGCTGGTAAATACTTTAACATAGGATTTGTATTTTTAATTAAAAAAACATGTGCAGCCGGGTGCAGTGGCTCACACCTGTAATCCCAGCACTGAGGCTCAGACAGATGGATCACTTGAGGTCAGGAGTTTGAGACCAGCCTGATCAACATGGCAAAAACCTGTCTCTACTAAAAAATACAAAAATTAGCTGGGCATGGTGGCATGCACCTGTAATCACAGCTACCAGGAAGGCCGAGACAGGAGAATCACTTGAACCTGGGAGGTGGATGTTGCAGTGAGCTGAGATCGTGCCACAGCACTCCAGCCTGGGTGACAGAGCTAGATTCCATGTCCAAAAAAAAAAAAAAAAAAAAAAAAAAAAAAAGGATGTAGTAAAATGTTCACGAGAAACCAAAGGATGTACAGTGAAAAGCAGCCCCTTCCCTCCCCCACCCGTCAGTCACTAGTTTTTCTCCCTTGAGTCACATTCTGTCACCAATTTCTTGCCTATTCCTTCTTAAATACTCAAAGCACTCATGGATATCTATATACCTATAGGTCTGGCTATATTGTTTCTTATATCTATTGACAGAGAATTTTCTTTCCCCTTGTATTAGTCTACTTAGGCTGCCATAACAAATATCACAGACTGGGTGGCTTAAACAACAGAAATTTATTTCTCACGGTTCTGGAGGCTGGAAGTCTGAGATCCAGGTGTCAGTAGATTTGGTTTATCCTGAGGCCTCTCTCCTTGGCTTGCAGACAGCCACCTTCTCGCTGTGTTCTCACATGGCCTTCCCTCTGTGCCTGTGCATTCTTGGTGTCTCTTTCTCTTCTTATAGGGACACCAGTCCTGTTAGATTACAGCCCCAGCCTTATACCTCATGTAATCTTAATTACCTCCTTAAAGGCTCTATCTCCAAATATATGGTCAAATTGGGGGTTAGGACTTCAACCTACAAATTTTCAAAAGAATGCAATTGAGTTCATAACATACCTGCGACACACTCACCATGCAACTGGTAGCACACCATACACATTAATTTACTCACAGCCTTTTTTCACTTTATCATAAATTTTAGAGACCTTTTCTTATTGGTACATAAATGGCTAATGCATTCTTTTTGTCAGCTGCACAATAGCCTGTAATGGAAGTACCGTAACTACACAGTCCTCTGTTAATGGAAATGTAGGCTGTTTCTAATCTGTTACTACTGCCAAAAATGCTGCAACAGACATACTTGTACACGCATTATTTCACACACATGCAAGTGTGCCATAGTGTAGACATCCCAGGAGTAGAAAGACTAGGCTAAAAAAGACATGCATTTAAAATCCTGAGAGCTACTGCCAACTAGCCCTCCATGGAACTTCTGTTTTCTGTGTAGTGTTTTCATTATGGCTATTTTCTATCTGGTCCATTCTTTTGGTTTTGATTTTCTCTTTGACTCAAGGGTTTTATTAAAGTCGGAGCTTGATTTTTAAATTTTATATATTTTTTTTTTTTTGGAGACAGTCTTGCTCTGTCACCCAGGCTGCAGTATAGCGGTGCGATCTCAGCTCACTGCAATCTAGGTCTCCTGGATTCAAGCAATCCTCTTGCCTCAGCCTACCAAGTAGCTGGGACTACAGGCGCCTGCCACCATGCCCAGCTATTTTTGTATTTTTAGTAGAGATGAGGTTTTGCCATGATGGCCAGGCTGGTCTTGAACTCCTGATCTCAGGTGATCCACCCGCCTTGGCATCCCAAAGTGCTGGGATTATAGATGTGAGCCACCATGTGTGGTCAAGACAGAGTTTTAAAATGTCCAGGTGCTAGGGTTTTTTGCTTTGTTTTCTAACATTATTGAATTACACCATGTGGTGATCTATTTAGGATTTGTTGAGGTTGTCCTGTCTGTCTACTATGGGTGGTCTATGTGAATATTTTCACAGGTAAATTAAAAAGTTCATTCTCCATGGTTGGTGTATAATTCAATACATAAAATTGGGCAAGGAAGTCTACTTTATCTGTCCTAGACTGTCAGAGGTGAATTAAAATCGCCTACCAGCCAGGTGCAATAACTCACACCTGTAATGCCAGTACTTTGGTTAGACAATACAGCCAAACTTAATTAAGATGACCTCATCTTTGTTAGTCTGGATGTCCATGAATTCCTTCTTTGTCACTCAAGTCCAGCAACTTTACTACTTGTGCTGTATTTCCCCCACCTGCCCTTCAGATCCACTCTACTCTTCTACCCTGCCAGGCCCCAGGAGGCTCACCTGTATGGGTTATACCAGTGGTCTTTTTTGCCTTCTGGATTCCAGCTGGTTTTGGCCAACAATCATATAAGAGGCAAGAGATCAGAGGGAGTGGGGAGAGTGAAGTCAGGGCCCTTACTCCTCCGAGGGCTACTGCATATTGGCTGCTGGTTGGCTGCTTTTACCAGCTAAGTGACCCACTCTACACAGCTCTGTCTGATCACATCCTCCCCTCACCTAGAGCCCAGAGACGGTGTCAGCACAGCGTTGTTACCTCAGCAGGAGCTGCCTATAGCATGCAGTGCCCAGAGCTGTCCTTGTGGTTTCCCTGCATCCTGCCAAGACCTTTGTAAAAAATTCCTTTTTAAAACTCACCCCAATTTATCTTATTTGAGTAGAACATTTATTTCCTGTTGAGACCTGACCAGAACTATGTCTCAGCATTAACTACTCCAAACTATATAGTGGACAGTCAACACTACTGGAGGTAAATTAGCTGTCTCCAAACTATAGATTCAAGTCTTAGTTCTGAAAAGTTTTCTTAAATTATATCTTGAAATATCTTTCCTGTTTCATCATTTTGGTTACTTTCTTTGTGGTCAGCTGGGTCTCCTGTGACTACCTTATCTTTCATTTTTCTCTCAAGCCTTTAAAAATCTTTGTTAATTTTCATTTTGGTCACATTTCTCAATGCCCCTAATTGTGTTTTCTGTGGGCCCTATTCTCCTTTATGCTGCTTTTGATTTGGACTTCATTTTGGTGATGGTCTTGTTTCTTTTCTTTTTGCTTCTTTGATGAGAACATGCTCAACAAGCTTTTCCTGAGCTCTGTGGCAGTCAGTGTCATCTATAACTTTTGCACTCCTGCCATCCTTCCTTTCATCAGCCCTTCCTTTGACTCTGAGATCTGAATTCTTTAGCGTCTCTTGGTTTTATGGTGTCTGTATTTGTTCCTCATTCTCATAGTTTCTTGGGTGATTCCCAAGAGGAGAAAGGGAAAACACCCAACTCAATTCTATTGTTATTAGAAATTTAATTTCTCCAAAATGTATTTACAGAATATATAATAAGGAAAGATGCCTGTTTTAAAATGTCAAATACTAAAAGCGGGAGTCAAGATGACATCTTTGGTAGAACTGCAATTACTACTTTTGCAAACTACAATACGTAAAAAACAAACAAACAAACAAAAACCTATTCATAGAAAAAATGTTAATCAGCAATAACATGTTAACAGATTTTCTTTAGTGGTGGGGCAAATGATGTTAAGATTGAAGAATCTCCAGGATTCTGCAGGCTCGCAAAAGAGGGCACAAGCCTAGGGGTTCATAAAAGATTTCCTAGAAACTTGAGTCCAAAGGGGTCGGGAAGAATTAACACATGGAATAGGAGTGTTAAAACATAAATAGGAAAACAGGGAAGTGTGAAGCTTCCTTGCTGTCTTGGCCTCTCAAGATTCTCTTGCTCTCTCTCCAGGAAGGACATTGTCATTATAGTGGGTATAAGTAACACGGATCCCAGCAAGATTGCTCACACAGAGTATCCAGTCAATACCATCATCATCCATGAGGACTTTGATAACAACTCCATGAGCAACAACATCGCCCTCCTGAAGACAGACACAGCGATGCATTTTGGCAACCTGGTCCAGTCCATCTGCTTCCTCAGCAGAACGTTGCATACACCACCAGTCTTGCAGAACTGCTGGGTGTCAGGATGGAATCCCACATCTGCAGTTAAGGCATTCCTCCTCCCAGAGGAGGCTGTGTGTGTGCTGGCAGTGGGGGTGACCTGGATAATCCAATCTAGGGCCTATCTTAATTTAATAATGGAGTTTGCTTGCGGTTCTAGAGTTTGGCTGAAACCTTTACCTAATCAGTCAAGACTCCTAGGGCTTTCCCTTTCTGTTGCCATTCTTCTTTTTTTTTTTTTTTTTTTTTTTTGAGGCAGGGTCTTTTTCATGCAGTGGTGCCAACACGGCTCACTGCAGCCTTGAACTCCTGGGCTCATGTGATCCTACTGCCTCAGCCCCGAGTAGCTGGGACTACAGGCACATGTCACCATGCCTAGTTAATTGTTTTAAATTTATTTTTTGTGGAGATGGGGTCTTGCTATATTGCCCAGGCTGGTCTCAAACTCCTGGCCTCAAGCAAGTCTCCCACCTCGGCCTTCCAAAGTGTTGGAATTAGGCATGAGTTACTGCGCCCATTCAGTGGCCATTCTTACATCACATTGGTCCTTTACCCTCTAGCCCTACACCAAAACTGGAAGTACAGAGGCAGTGTACACCCTGGAATGAGTACAAGGGTACAGAGGGTGAGGGGATGTTAGTCCCCAAACTAGGGCTGATTGTCCTCTTGTCTAAGCCATCCTTGTTTTCTTTCATTTTGGGGAAAGAAAGAAACAAGGAAATGGATGCTCTCTAGAAGAGGAGGAAGGGTGTTCTCTGCTTGTTTGCACATTCAAGTTCAAAGTGGAGGTAGTTTTCAGTAAAAACTCAGTCACAGGTTCTCATTTCTATGAAAAAAAGGAATTTATAAGAACATTTCTGGCAGGGCACAGTGGCTCATGCCTGTAATCCCAGCACTTAGGGAAGCCAAGGCAGGTGGATCACTTGAAGTCAGGAGTTCAAGACCAGCCTGGCCAACATAGTGACACTTCATTTCTATAAAAATACCAAAATTAGCTGGGTGTTGTGGTGCATGCCTGTAATCCCAGCTACTCCGGAAGCTGAGGCAGGAGAATTGCTTGAACCCGAAAGGCGGAGGTTGCAGTGAGCCAAGATCACACCACTGTACTCCAGGCTGCGTGACAGAATAAGACTCCAACTCAAAAAAAAAAAAAAAAAAATTCTCACTCTCATTTGGCTATGTGAGTGGGAGTTGTGTTGACATAGGGGACTGCCTTCTCATTAATAATCCCTGGGCTCTCTGTTGCATGGTCCAGACAGGAAATCACATGACGATGAGTATCCTGAGGAAAATCTTCGTGAAAGATCTTGACATGTGTCCCCTACACAAACTCCAGAAGACAGAATGTGGCAGCCACACGAAAGAGGAAACCAAGACTGCCTGCTTGGTAAGAACCTCATGGAATAGAAGCTAAGTGTTGAGAGTAAGCCTTGGTCATATCCAAGGGAGCCTCGGACCCCCTCCCTAGATGGGGAGCTCTGTGACGGCAGGGACTAGAGCTTGGGATGAGTGGCTGTCTCTGGAGTGAACAGCACTTGGCAGACAGTATGCGCTCAATAAAAATCTGCTGAATGAACTAACCAGTCATGATTTTCAGTGTAACGTGATGAAGCTTGTCTAAGTCACAGGTGCTTTTTAACTAGCTAAAATTTGAAAGTCTGAGTCCAAACCACACAGGCAGATATGCTTTGAGCAGGTCTACAGTGTGGGGCTGCTGTATTCAGCTTCTAGGGAACCTAGACTCCCTCTGATGCTATCAGTTATTGGGTTTTTCTTCTCTGAGAAGCCCTGCCCTCCAGCCAGATGAGGGCTGTACAGATGTGGCTGTCCTACTGCCTCAAAAAAAATGTGTGGAAGTCACACACACCTGGTTCAGGCCCCTTCATATCCAAATCTGGAGAAAGTGTGGCTTACTAGGGTCACACAGTCAATAAAAGTTAGAGGAGCAAAGACAAGGACCTAGGTCTACCAGATATCCAGATAGAGTTTATCTCCTCTACTCTAGAATCGCTTTTCTAAGAGGCTTATCACTCACTCTCCTTTAAATAACCTTCAGGACACCTGGTGGGGAATTTTTTTTTCCCTATAGGATCCAGAAAGGCAGGATTTTTAGAGCAAGGGGAAAAATACATATATACAGATAATTTTTTCTAAGTCATTTTATTGCAAAAGCATGGACTGCCTGTCATTAAGAAATACATTTGCCCTTCCCAAGTTGGTGTAACATCTATTGAGTGCCTACTTCGTACTGGGTCCTCTACCAGGTGGGGGATCTTAACAATTTCAAAATTAGATAATGTGTTAAAATACAGTGAAGATAGAGCTTTTTAACAAAAATCTGCCCTCAACCATTCCATCAAACAAGTATCATACTTCCTCAGATCTAAGATGCTGCCAATTATACAATGCACCATCATTTTATGTAATCCCAAGAAAGAAAAAAATGCTGTCAGTTAAACTCTGATGTCAACTGATTAAAAGACACAACCTGGCCGGGTGCGGTGGCTCACGCCTGTAATCCCAGCACTTTGGGATGCTGAGACGGGCGGATCACAGGGTCAGGAGATCGAGACCATCCTGACTAACACGGTGCAACCCCGTCTCTACTAAAAATACAAAAAATTAGCTGGGCATGGTGGTGGGTGCCTGTAGTCCCAGCTACTCGGGAGGCTGAGGCAGAAAAATGGCATGAACCCAGGAGGCGGAGCTTGCAGTGAGCTGAGATCACGCCAATGCACTCCAGCCTCCACTCTCCCTCTTGCGACACAGCGAGACTCTGTCTCAAAAAAAAAAAAAAAAAAAAAAAAAAA
>NW_016806937.1:2517340-2528863 GCF_001698545.2 Rhinopithecus bieti | reverse complement strand
AAAAAAAAAAAAAAAAAAAAAAAAAAGACACACCCTAATTTCAAAGATGTTGATTTCTAACTGTATCTTAGACTCAATGGAATATTCTAAGCTATTTCTACTCTAAGTGACCATCTTTTAAAATCTAACTGCAAAGTTCAGGTTGGTTTTTAACTGTGACACACCTCTAAACAGGCCTTCATTTTTTAACAGAATTATGCTTGCACACCACTTAATGGTGACCTGTCCCCGTAGAATCCTCTGTCTTGGAAATATGTTCTCATGTCCAGAGGTCTTCAAAGCCACAATTCCCACCTATAGAATCAACCACCAGGTTCAGAATCTGCCTATGGGTTTCCCCAAAACCCAACAAAAGCAGAATCACTCTGCACTCACCCGTCCAGCCTTTATTCTACCACTGTTAGGGCTTTTGCTGAATGTCAAGGGAAAAGATCACACATTGAAAGACCCCACTCTGGGCTGTGGCTGCTCCCTTGGAAGAGGAAGTAGGTTAGCTCCAGAGGGGCATCTGGAGCTGTTCACCTCTGCCTCTTGTGCTTCAGAAGTCGCAGCCCCTACAGGATTATGGGGAAGAGAAAAAGCGCATATGCTGTGCCCAGGTGGAACAGCGACCTGCAAAACCACACCATCGCTGAGGACTTCTCCCAATCATTCATCCAATCATTCATCCTAAATTACATTCTTTTTCTTGCTCTGGCTATACCACTACAGTTAAACTGTGAATGGGACCGATGAAGGGGGGAACCATGCCATTCTTAGCCAGGGAGCCCCCATGACCTAGGCAGACATAGTGAGGTGCACACAAGGGCCTGTTCACCAGTCAATTGAAAAGTCAAGAGTTCTGCACTAAAGCACCCCCTTCCATCCAAAGAGAGGCACAGAATGAAGTCCTCAAGGCCTTCCTCACGTGTCTGGCCTTGACCTGCTGAGATCACCAGGGAATCACGGCAGCTTTGCAGCACGGCCTCCCTGCTGCCCTACCTGCGGACTTGCTCCCTTCTTCTCCCACTGGTCTTTATCTCTGTTCTGGTGTGGCTTCCTTGGAAAAGGGGAGATTTATTGAAAGAGAATACCCCACTGGGCATGGTGGCTCATGCCCAATCCCAGCACTTTAAAAAAGAGGCCGAGGCAGGTAGATCACTCGAAGTTAAAAGATCAAGACCAGCCTGGCCAATATCATGAAACCCCATCTCTACTAAAAATACAGAAATTAGGCTGGGTACGGTGGCTCATGCCTGTAATCCTAACACTTTGGGAGGCCGAGGGGGGTGGATCACGAGGTCAGGAGTTTGAGACCAGCCTGGTCAACATGGTGAAACCCCATCTCTACTAAAAATAAAAATTAGCCAGGCATGGTGGTGGGCGCCTGTAATCCCAGCTACTGGGGAGGCTGAGGTAGGAGAATCGCTTGAACCCAGGAGGAGGAGGTTGCAGTGAGCTGAGATCATGCCATTGCACTCCAGCATGGGGGATAGAGCAAGACTCCATCTCAAAAAAAAAAAAAAAAAAAAAGTTAGCTGGGCATGATGGCACATAGCTGAGCTACTTGAGAGGCTAAGGTGGGAGAACTGCTTGAACTCCGGAGGTGGAGGTTGCAGTGAGCCAAGATTGCACCACTGCACTCCAGCCTCAGGGACAGAGAAAGAAAGAAAGAAAGAGAGAGAGAGAGAGAAATACCCAAGACAGACCACACACCCAGACCTCGGATGGTAAGGGGCTGAGGCGGCTGCTCTTTTGCCTTCCTGCTGCTCGTGGTTGAGTCTGTTCAGATTGTTTCCTGTTGTTAATTGCAGCCCCATTCTGTATCTCAGTCCAAACCGCTAGAGCAACATGTCATTGCCTGGGCCTTCCAGCCAGGCAGGCCACACAGGTCAGAGGTGGCTGGCTAGCCTGGGGATGACCACCGCCTTCTTGGACAAAGATGGGCCACAGGAGGGACAGGAATTCCTTTGAGAGGAGACCTAGGGGTGTGGGGTCAGGGCAGGTAAGGTAAATGATGCCTAGTAGTGTCCTTGTTGCTTTTCCCGTTTTCCCCAACTTTTCCAAAAAATGATGGCCTTTATAGAGACATCAAGATGATGGTAGCTAATATTCTATTGAGTGCATGCTGTGTGCCAGGCACTGTGCTGTGCTCAGCATGTGTTACAGGCATTAACTGTGTTCCCACTTTGGCTCAGAGAGGATTTGGTCACTTGCCAGGGTCCCATATCTAGCTAATGATGCCAAGCTTCTACGCCCTCACCTTAGGTAAAGTGTATGTGGCAGAATTCCCGAGTCCCAGAGGACTGCTCCCTTGGGAGTGGGGAAGACCAAGAGTACAGCCAGCCAGGCTGGTGAGCAGCTGCCAGGTGGCAGGAAGTGGCTTAAACTAAGGGTTGAAGCAAGGCAGAGAGAAGGGAAAATGTGAGCATTTCAGGACAGAACGGAAACAAACACCAACATTTCAGGAATGAGAAGCCAGAAGAGAGGGAAGGTTTGGCCAAAGGACTGGAAAGGGGCAAGAAAATGAAATATGAACCAGGAAGCTATAGGCAATCAGTAGAAGTCCACAGCTAATTTGCATAATAAAAGGAAAAGTCATCTTCCTGGAATTTGTGGTGGTGGCTGCCTAGATTTGAAATCGTATCCTATAATTTGCCCCATTTCCAGTGAGAACCAGCGTAAAACATTTCTAGAACAAACAGTATATTGCACAAGGATAGATTTACAACAAAACACGTTTTCTAAGACTTGAAGCCTTCTGTCTTTTGTCACAGGGGGACCCAGGAAGCCCAATGATGTGCCAGCTACAGCAGTTCAATCTGTGGGTGCTGAGAGGAGTGCTGAACTTCGGTGGTGAGACGTGCCCTGGCTTGTTTCTGTACACCAAGGTGGAAGACTACAGCAAATGGATCACATCCAAGGCTGAGAGGGCCGGCCCTCCCCTGTCCTCACTCCACCACTGGGAAAAGTTGATTTCTTTGTCCCACCATGGACCAAATGCTGCCATGACACAGAGTTCTGATTCTGAACTGGGCCATGTTGGATCATACTTGCAGGGACAAGGAAGGACCATCACGCATTCACGACTAGCAAACAGCTCTAGAGATGATCTAGATGTTAGGGAGAAGGGTGTAAAGGAATCAGGCTGGTCTCCTGAGGCATCGGTACAACCCTTATACTATGACTATTATGGTGGGGAGGTGGGGGAAGATAGGATTTCTGCAGGTCAGAAAAGGTTGCATCAGCATGAAGAAATCATCTTGGTTTCCTTCATGCTTGTTTTCTTTTGCAGCAGTATCTAGTCTAGGAGCCACGCCACCAAACTGAAGAGTAAGCTCAGAATGCTGAGTGCCAGGCATTCACCATGCTGTTTTGGTGTCTGTTTTTAATAGTTGCACACCAGGGCTGCCATGGATAAGCCCACAGCACACACTGGGCTGGCTCTCCCTCCTCTATCCCTCTCCCGAGTGTGGGAAGATCACTTTCATTATGCTTGTGAACTAAATGCTGGCTAACAAGTGTCAAACCATTAGAGTGCCCTGTGGTTCTTTCAGTGGTAACAGTTCCAGGGGCCAGGCTGTGAAAACACTCCCCATGGGCAGATGTGGCCCAGGAGGTGATGCTCAGCCTGGCTGGGGGGGGGGTGGGAACACCAGGCAGACAGGGAACAGTGAGAGGAGCCGGTGACTAGAAAGGAGCTGATTACTTTAATAGGTCATGTTGTGCTCTGTAAGCCGTGGCCTGCCTCTGGCTACTTCCCAGCAAGGTAATCTGCCTGCAACTGCTCATTGGTTATTTTCATTCTATTCCAAGCCTTACGGTAGCCTTTTAAGGACATCTGAAAGAAAACAGAAAAGAGAAGAAAAAAAAAAACTATAAAGGAGAGTGGGGAGAAGGTCATTTGGGGAAAACTGATTGTGGTTACTCAGAATGCAGCTCTCATTCAGCCCCGTGATGGTGTAGGCAACCCTGTGTGGGGCAGGGTGTCCTCCATGCATGCTCCTGTGTGGGGGTCACCAACGGGCAGCACCCACCCAGAGGATTTTTCTATAGAGCATGTTTCTTCTGCTCAGTGAAGTGAGAAGTTGCATGTTCCTGCCATGATTCTGCTACTTCTCAGCTTCAGATCTGAGGGGCCCAAGTTTGGATCCTAATTTACTCTCTGCTGCAAAATGGCCACAGGAGAGGCAGGAGAAAGTAACACAGGAAATGGGAGCCAGGGTCTACATGTGAAAATGCCAAGGTCCCAGTTTTCCAAGTGACCTGACTGGCTTTCTAAGCTACTCTGATGATGTCCTGCGTGACTTCAGTTTGCAACCTGGCCATGGCAGTCTGGGTGCTTGTCTTTCTTCTGATGCCAGCATATGGTTTCCATTGCCCATTTATCCCCCGCAGCTCACAGGAGCAAGGGTGCTTCCTGTCACACTACCATATTCAAAGTCTGCGGGATTCGTTCAAAAGCAGAAAGACCCATGGCGACTGTGGACATGCATGGAATGAGGTCCTGAGTGATATTAAAAAATCTATCAGTATCTCATTTTTTAAAAAACTGACTTCTCCATGTATAAAGTAACAATCACTAAATTACCAGTGCAGAGGGATTCAGAAACTTCTAGAATTCATTAATAAAACAGGCAACTAAAAACACACTATTACTACAGAGTTTCTCCCTGAAAATGGAAAAGACCCTGCCCCTGACAATGCAAAAGGGGGAACTTAAAAAAAAAAATCATCCTTCATCTTGGTTTAATAGTTAAAGCAACTGCTGAGGTTTCTCCCAGAAATTATATATCCAAACATCTGTATTCTTAGCCCAAAGAACAAAATCCTAAATGAAAACATTGAAGACATAAAAGACTGCCCATCTCGGGGCTCCCGGTGGCTCACCTCTGCTATCTCCACTTTCCTTTCCCACATCTTGATGCTCTTCTCCAAGTCCCCATTTAAGATCTTCTCCCGGACGTAAGTCATCACCTGTGGCACCCGGAACTCAGCCAGCTGCTTCCGGAGCCTCTTGTTCACTGCCTCGGCTTTGGCCCGGTCCTGGGTTGGGAGGGACCAGTTACACCCAGGGAACCCCAGAGGCTCTTGCTTTGAGAACTCACTGGCCCTGACATCTCTCCCCATGATTCTAATAGAGTTCCAAAAATAATGTTTACATTTTCAAAGAGGTTGGGGAGGGGGTGGGAATCACAAAACTCTTGATTTTTTTGCAAAACATATTTTAAGCCAGTTCAGAAACACCTAGGGCGGTCTAAATAGTCTTGTTTCTTTCATTCCTTTCCCTTTTCTTTTCCTTTCCTTTCCTTTGTCTCTCTTCCCCTTTCCTTTCCTTCCTTCCTTCCTCTTCCTCTCCTTTATTAAGGAATGTGTTGTACTTACTTTGACTTCTTAGGGTTTTTCTGTGTGTGAAAAATTGTGTATTTAAGTGTACTTTGATCAGACTCAATTCACTTCCATGTCTTTTAAAATGATAAGATATATATAAAAAACATAAAATTTATCATCTTAACCATTTTTAACTATACAGTTCTGCGGCGTTAAGTACATTCACATTCTTGTGCAACCATCACCACCATCCATCTCCAGAACTCTTTTTGTCTTGTACAACTGAAATTCTGTACCCGTTATACAATCACTCCTCCTTCCCTCGTCTCCCAGCCCCGGGTCCCCACCATTCCACTTTCTATGAATTTGACTGCTCTGGGTACCTCATATAAGTGGAATCATACAGTATTTGCCCTTTTGTGACTGGCTTATTTCACTTAGCATAATGTCCTTAAGTTTCCTACACACAGTAGTATGTGTCAAAACATCCTTCCTTTCTAAGGTGGAATGATTTTCCGTTGTATGGATACACCACATTTTATTTATTTTGTTTATCCATTCATCCATCGATAAGACACTTGGGTTGCTTCCACTTCTTGGCTATTATGAAGAATGGTGCTGTCATCACGGGTGTACAAAACTCTGTTCAATTCCCTTCTCAATTCTTTTGGGTACATTCCCAGATGCGGAATGGCTAGAACCTATGGTAATTCAATTTTGTGAGTAATCCTTGTCTTTTAAATATTTATTTTAAAAATTATCATACTGTAAAATTCATTAGCCCTTTTAATAAAATACATTATTTTATTTTATTTTATTTATTTTTTTTGAGGACGGAGTCTTGCTCTGTCCGGGCGTGGAGTTTGCAGTGGCCGGATCTCGCTCACTGCAAGCTCCGTTCTCCCGGGTTTTCGCCATTCTCCTGCCTCGCCTCCGGAGTAGCTGGGACTACAGGCGCCGCCCCTCGCCCGCTAGGTTTTTTTTTTTTTTTTTTGTATTTTTAGTAGAGACGGGGTTTCCCGTGTTAGCCAGGATGGGTCTCGGTTCTGACCTCGTGATCCGCCCGTCTCGGCCTCCCAAAGCTGCGTGGGATTACAGCTTGAGGCCACTGCGCCCGGCCGCATTTTCTTAAAATTAACATCAGCTGGGGACAGTGGCTCACGCCTGTAATCCCAGCACTTTGGAAGGCTAAAGCAGGCGGATCACTTGAGGTCAGGAGTTTGAGACCAGCCTGGCCAACAGGGTGAAACCCCGTCTCCACTAAAAATACAAAACTGAGTTAGGCATGGTGGCTTAGGCCTGTAATCCCAGCTACTTAGGAGGCTGAGGCAGGAGAATCGCTTGAACCCAGGAGGCGGAGGTTGCAGTGAGCCGAGATCATGACGCTGCACTCCAGCCTGAGCAATAGAGCGAAACTGTCCCCCCCCAAAATTAACATTATCCTTTTAACTTTTATTTTACTAATTATTTTGTTTAGGCTATACATTCAGTTCAAATGGTACCCTGTGACGAGCTCCCATCCCACTCCTGTCACCCCATCAGGAGGGTCTCCTGCCTAGAAGCATACACTGTTTTTAGGTTTTGTGCATCCTTCCAGAAATCTAGGCTTATACAAACATGTTTCCTTTTTTTGACCTAAATAGTAACATACTCTATTCACTTTTATTCATCCAGATGTTTTCACTCAATAAATCTTGAAGATCTTTCTGTATCAGCACATGAAGAATTTACTCATTCTTTTTGACAGCTACATAATTTTCCACATGGATGTACCATAATTTAACAATCCTCCCACAGTCACTTAACTGTTTAATCTCTTGCTATTACAATAAACAATGCTGCAATTACCAACCATCTGGGTATACATCATATTGTCATTATGCAAGTGAATCAGTAGGATAAACTACTAAAAGTGAAATCGCTTGCTCTAGGGCAGTGGTTCTCAACCAGAGGCAATTTTGCCCCCAGGGGACATTTGGCAATGCCTAAAGACATTTCTGTGGGAATTAGAGGGGTGCTGCTGGCATCTAGTAGGTAGAGGCCAGCGATGCTACTAAAAACCCTACAATACACAAGACCTCCCCCTGCCCTGCCGCCACAAGAAAGAATTATCCAGCCCCAAATGTCAGTAATAATGTGTTTAGGGTGAAAAACCCTGCCTTAAGCATATGTGCATGTTAATGTTTGGTAAACAGTGCTAAATTCCCCTTTAATTCAAGACAATTACACTTCTACAGTAATGTTTGAGACTGCCAGTTTTCCCTCATTCTCTCACTACAGTTTTATCAACTCTTTGATCTTTGTCAATCTAAGAGAAGGAAAATAATATCCCATTATAGCTTTATTTTGTATTCTTTGTATTATGAGTGAGGTAGAACATTTTTCATGCTTCAGTTTTTTAGCTTTTCAGTAAACTCTTGAAAACTTTTGCCCATTTTTTCTATTAGTTATTAGTTTTTTCTTGTTGATCTATAGAAGTTATTTGTTTGGAGTTATTAGCTCCTTGCGATTTTAGATACAACATTTTTCCAGTTATTTACCTTTTGACTTTGCTTATGATCATTTTTGCTATGCAAAAAACTTTCATTCTTATATAACTCACTTTACTGATGTCATAATTTCTAAGTTTTATATTTTGAAAGGCCTCTTCATTCCAAGATTAAAAATTTTTCCAGTATTTATTTTAGGATTTTAATGGTTTTATTACTTACATTTAAATACTTGATATACCTGAATTAACTTCAGTGTAAGTCATAGCTCCAACTTAATTTTTTCCTTAATGGTTGCCCAGTTACCCCAGTTACCCCATGTCATTTATTCAATAATCTGGCTGTCCGGCCGGGCGCGGTGGCTCAAGCCTGTAATCCCAGCACTTTGGGAGGCCGAGGCGGGCGGATCACGAGGTCAGGAGTTCGAGACCACCCTGGCTAACACTGTGAAACCCCGTCTCTACTAAAAAATACAAAAAAACTAGCTGGGCGAGGTGGCGGGCGCCTGTAGTCCCAGCTACTCGGGAGGCTGAGGCAGGAGAATGGCGTGAACCAGGGAGGCGGAGCTTGCAGTGAGCTGAGATCCAGCCACTGCACTCCAGCCCGGGCGACAGAGCGAGACTCCGTCTCAAAAAAAAAAATCTGGCTGTCCATTGATTAATGCCATGCCACTTTTATCATAAAGGTATCAACATCAAAGTTTTATCAAATATTTATATACTTATATGATCTGTATCAGGGTTCATTAAAGGACCTTATACATTTTTCTTTGATCTTCCAGCCTAATCCTGAGCTTGTTTTAAATATTGTAACTTTATAACATATTTCATTACCTGATAGGGGTAGTCCTCTCATTTATTCATTTGGAATTTGGGGATACTCTTTTTAGCCCCCCCAAAAGGAATTTTTGAGTCAGTTGATTTAGATTCTTAACAAACAAAAAAACCTTCCTTGGTATTTTAATTGGAATATCGTATTTCACAGATCAACTTAAAGAGAACTAATATTTTTATTATGTTGAATCTTCCCAATATGGTACTGTCTTTTAATTCCTTGCTTCACAAAGCACAATCTGTGGCACTAGAAACACCTGGGAGCTGCAGACTCCCAGGCTACCCTAGACCTACCCACTCAGAATCTGCATTTAACAAGATCCCCAGGTAATTGGTTTGCACCTTCCACTCTTTCAATACACTATAAAACAAGCCAATAATTTAATTTTTATTAATTTGTTTTCCGAATGCAATAATAAATTGTCAGGTGTTCAGTGAATAGCTCCTGTCTATTTAGCATAAACAAACAACTGTGGAGAGACCCAAAGATGTGGGCAGAACCATCAATGCATACTCCTGTCCAGATGGTGATTTGAGAATACCTAAGATAAATATTATGAAGTAGCAAGAACGAAGGCATTAAAACATAAGTACTACAGCTGTGAGGGACATGCTGAGAAGACCAGAGATTATGATCCCCACCCAGCAACCCACTTGTAGAGCAGCAATGTCACTATGGGAAAAGTTGTCCACTGTCCCACCCCAGTTCCAGGGCAGCAATGCAGAAGTTTTGCCCAGGGAGACAGGCTGTGTATTTGTCTGTTTTCACACTGCTATAAAGAACTACCCGAGACTGGATAATTTTATAAAGAAAAGAAGATTTGATTGACTCACAGTTCTGCATGGCTAGGGAGGCCTCAGGAAACTTACAATCAAGGTGGAAAGTGAAGGGGAAGTAAAGCACATTTTCACAAGGTAGTAGAGAGAGCACATGCAGGGGAAACTGCCACTTTAAAAACCATCAGATCTCATGAGAACTCCCTCACTATCATGAGAACAGCATTGGGTAAACTGCCCCCATGATCCAATCACCTTCCACCAGGTGTCTCCTTTGACACATTAGAATTACAATTTGAGATGAGACTTGCGTGGGGACACAGAGCCAAACCAAATCAGGCTGTAAATCAGAGGGCCATGGAATGTTGCCCAAGGGAACTTGCTTTATTTGGAACAGAGATGGGGAGCTCATGCCTAAGAACTGTGTGGGAAACAATGGAGTTTTTTAAGGTAAGCAATTTAGAGGAGGCTGGTAGTTCCATAATGTTAGTAGCAGCAAGTAAAATAATAAACCAGCTATATGTTTGACAGAACAGAGAAAGAGACCACTAAGAAGAGCCCTTTGAGAGTTGGGGTGAGCCTCAAAGACTGGCAACACTTTGCCCCTGCAAAGGGTCCTGACTTTAATTGAATCAGAATGTAAAACAATTAATGTCTCAGGGTATTGTTGAAAGCAATAGAGCAATTAGCTAACAATTAATGAAGGCTGATGGCCAAGTGTGATGCCAATAGAGGTAGACCAGCTGTAAGCTTAGTAGGAAGATGCAGAGTCAAAGAGAACTCAGCAGAAGTAACAATTATCCCTGGTCATCAGGGCAATTGTATCCATGACCAAGGCTGCACCAGGTGAGGAGAAACATTAGAGAGTACTAACAGCAGGGGGCTGGGCGCGGTGGCTTACACCTGTAATCCCAGCACTTTGGGAGGCCAAGGCGGGCAGGTCACGAGGTCAGGAGATTGAGACCATCCTGGCTAATATGGTGAAACCTCATCTCTACTAAATAAACAAAAAATTAGCCAGGCGTGTTGGCAGGTGCCTGTAGTCCCAGCTACTCAGGAGGCTGAAGCAGGAGAATAGCGTGAACCTGGGAGGTGGAGCTTGCAGTGAGCCAAGATTGTGCCACTGCACTCCAGCCTGGGTGACAGAGCGAGACTCCATCTCAAAAAAAAAAAAAAAAAAAAAAAAAGAGTACTAACAGCAGGGGAATAGACTTTACTGATCTAGTCCAGCCAAGTCACTCAACAAGTAACAAGCAAAAACTATGACAAGCCCAAGAAAGGGGTGGGAGGGATCAATATCAAGAATTGCTATATCACCTAAAATATACAGCTTCCAACAAAAATTATGAGCTAGGCAAAGAAATAGGAAAGCATGATCCACCCAGGGAAGGCAAAATAAACTGCCTTTGAGGGAGAGCAGATGGTGGACTTAGCAGACAAAGTCTTCAAAGGAGCTATTCAAAAAAACAGAGGAGGGGCGGAGCAAGATGGCCGAATAGGAACAGCTGCAGTCTCAAACTCCCAGCGCGAGCGACACAGAAGACCAGTGATTTCTGCATTTTCAACTGAGGTACTGGGGTCATCTCACTGGGGAGTGCCGGACAATCGGTGCTGGTCAGCTGCTGCAGCCCAACCAGCGAGAGCTGAAGCAGGGCGAGGTATTGCCTCACCTGGGAAGCGCAAGGGGGAAGGGAATCCCTTTTCCTAGCCAGGCAAACTGAGACACACAATACCTGGAAAATCAGGTAATTCCCACCCCAATATTGCGCTTTAAGCAAACGGGCACACCAGGAGATTATACCCACACCTGGCCGGGAGGGTCCCACGGCCACGGAGCCTCCCTCTTTGCTAGCACAGCAGTCTGCAATCTAACCACAAGGCAGCAGCGAGGCTGGGGGAGGGGCGCCCACCATTGCTGAGGCTTAAGTAGGTAAACAAAGCCGCTGGGAAGCTCGAACTGGGTGGAGCTCACAGCAGCTCAAGGAAACCTGCCTGTCTCTGTAGACTCCACCTCTGGGGACAGGGCACAGCTAAAAAACAACAGGGGAAGCAGCAGAGGCCTGTGCAGACCCGAACGACTCTGTCTGACAGCTTTGAAGAGAGCAGTGGATCTC
>NW_016806937.1:2506113-2513415 GCF_001698545.2 Rhinopithecus bieti | reverse complement strand
ACTTGGACTCGGGAAGGGGAACATCACACATTGGGGCCTATCATGGGGAGAGGGTGGGGGGAGGGATTGCATTGGGAGTTATACCTGATATAAATGATGAATTGATGGGTGCTGATGAGTTGATGGGTGCAGCACACCAACATGGCACAAGTATACATATGTAACAAACCTGCACGTTATGCACATGTACCCTAGAACTTAAAGTATAATAATAAAAAAAAAAACAGAGGAAACCATGTTTAAAGAATTAAAGTAATAATAATATCTCATCAAGTAACGAAAATCAATAAAGAGGTAGAAATTCATTTTTAAAACATAGAAAATCTGGAATCTTTTCAATATGATGACTGAAATGAAAAATTCACCACAGGAGATTGACAGCAGATTTAAGCCAGTAGAATAAAGCATTGGTAAACTTGTAGATTGATAGAGATTATGCAGATTGAGGAGCAGAGAGAAAAAAGAATGAAGAAAAATTAACAGTCTCAGAGAAATGTGGAACACCACTAAGTGTACCAACATACAGGTAATGGGAGTAATAGAGAGAGAAAAGAAAGAGAAAGGAGTAGAAAAATTTATTCAGATGTAATGGCTGAAAATTTCACCAATTTGTTGAAAAGCAGTAAGCCAAATATCCAAAGGGCTCAACAAACTCCAAACGGAAGAAATGCAAATAAATCCACACCCAGAGACTCATCACACTCAAAATGTTGAATGGCAAAGCAAAGAGAAAATATTGAAAACAGCAAGAGAAAACAATTCATTACATACAAGAGAAGCCCAACAAGATTAACAGCTGATTTCTCATCCAAAACAATGAAGGCCAGAAGGCAATGGGCTGAAAGAGAAAAACCTGCCACTCAAGAATATTATATCCTCAAAATGATCTTTCAAAATGAAAGCAAGTAATCAACACACTCAGATCTTGGTTTCTAATGTCATTCTCAAATAAAAGACACCAAGCCTCCTTGGAGAAATGGTGGATTCTAGGACTGAGGCAGAAAATATCTAAGATAAGCCTAGAACATCTTCTGATGCCAGAAAGGAAGTGTTCAAAAAAAAAAAAAAAAAAAAGCCATAAAGATGAAGAGAGTCAAACGGACACCAAATTCAACTGAAAGAGCTCCCAATGGCCAACCTGGAAAAATCTGAGCAACAAAATAAATAATGTAATACAGTCACATGCCACATAAAACATTTTGGTCAACAATGAACCACTTACGAAGATAGTCCCATAAGATTATAATGCCATATCTTTACTGTACCTTTTCTATGTTTAGATATGTTTGGATACACAAATACTTAGCACTGTATTATAATTTCCTACAGCATTTAGTATAATAACATGTTTTTCAGGGTTATAGCCTGGAGCAACAGGCTACACAATACAGCCTAGGTGTGTAGTAGGCCATACTATCTAGGTATACCATCATAGAGTACACTCTATACTGTTCACACAATGATGAAATTGCCTAACAATGCATTTCTCAGAATGTATCCCATCATTAAACAATGCATGGCTTATGATATTATAACCCAACATATAAAACAAATATCTATGAATTGAAACTGATATAAATAAATGATGTTAAAAATAAATAAATGGGCTGGGCGCGGTGGCTCAAGCCTGTAATCCCAGCACTTTGGGAGGCCGAGACGGGCGGATCACGAGGTCAGGAGATCGAGACCATCCTGGCTAACACGGTGAAACCCCGTCTCTACTAAAAAATACAAAAAACTAGCCGGGCGACGTGGCGGCGCCTGTAGTCCCAGCTACCCGGGAGGCTGAGACAGGAGAATGGTGTGAACCCGGGAGGCGGAGCTTGCAGTGAGCTGAGATCCGGCCATAGCACTCCAGCCTGGGTGACAGAGCGAGACTCCGTCTCAAATAAATAAATAAATAAATAAATAAATAAATAAATAAATGAGGGAGAATAGATAAATCTCCTATACAGAAGAATTCCAAATAAATTATGTGGGGCATAAATCCCTACTCCTTAAGTATGGGCTGTACATAGTGACTTCCTTTCAAAGAGTACAGTATGGAAAGGAGGGAGAGTAACTCCACAGTGAAGAAATCCGTAACATACTATCCATCTACGTGATCAAGGTTCACATCAATGATGAGTCATGTTGATAGTAGACTCCCTCGATATGACGTGATGTGAATGGCACTTTATGTCTGTGGTCTTCCCCCTCAAAACACATAAACCCCAATGTAATCATGAGAAAAACATCAAACAAATCCCATTGGAGGAACATTCTACAAAAACCTGACAAGTACTCCTCAAAACTGTCAAGGTCATCAACATCAAGGAAATTCTGAGAAACTGTCTCAGCCAAGAGGAGCTTAAGGAGACATAGCAGTAAATGTAATGTGGATATCCTGGGTGGGATCCTAGAACAGTTAAGGGACGTTAGGTAAGAACTAAGGAAATGTGACAAAAGCACAGACTTTGATTAATAATACTGTATCAATACCAGTTCATTAATCGTAATAAACACATTGTACTGATATAAGAGGTTAAAATAGGGGAAACTGGGTATGAGGTGTATGGCGGTTCTCTGTACTGCCTTCACAATTTTCCTGTAAATCTAAAACTTCTAAAATAAAAGTTTATTTTGAAAATGAAGGAAAATAAAGACATTCCCAGATTAACAAAAACCTACAGAAGTCACGGTTGGCAGACCTGCCTTACAAGAAATACTACAGGAAGTTCTTCAAGCTAAAAACAAGTGATACCCTACAGGAATATGAAATCGACATTAAAAAAGTAGTGCAAATAAAATTAACTGTATAATAGGTAATTATAAAAGACAGTATAATTGCATATTTCTTCTCTTAACTGATTTAAAAAGCAAGTGTATAAAAATACATATATAATTGTATTTGGGGAACTATAACATGTAATCATGGAGTGTATTTGACAGTAACAGCACAAAGGAGGCAGGTTGAAACAAAGCTGTATTTACATAAGAAACACCAGATAGTAACTCAAATTCACAGGAAGAAATGTAAACAAAAAGTTAATATGACAAACTCTGTGAACATATTTCATCTCCTTTCTTCTTTCAGCTTTTGAACTCCTCGCTCACACCATTAAAAAAAATTAACTCAAAATTGATTATAAACCTAAACATAAGAGCTAAAATTATAAAACTCTTAAAAGAAGACAGAGGAGAACATCTTCTGATATTGGGTAAGGCAATGGTTTCTTATATATGACACCAAAAGCACAAGATCAAAAGAAAAAAAAATGGATAAATTGGACTTCTACCAAAACTAAAAACGTTTGTGTTGCAGACAAAACTATCAAGAAAGTGAAAGAAAATCCACAGTATGGGAGAAAATATTTGTGAATCTTATACAGATGATCCCTGACTTACAATAGGTCAACTTAAGTTGTTTTTTTTTAACTTTAAGATAGTGCAAAAGCAACACACATTCAGTAGAAACCATACTTCGAGTATTGATATAACCCATTTTTCACTTTCAGTACAGTATTCCATAAATTACATGAGACATTCAACACCCTATTATAAAACAGACTTTGTGTTCGATGATTTTTCCCAGTTGTAGGCTAATGTAAGTGTTCTGAGCATATTTAAGATAGGCTAGGCTAAGCTATAATGTTTAGTAGGTCAGGTATGTTAAATGCATTTTTAACTTACGATATTTTCATCTTACAATGGGAAAGTTAAAAAGATAAATAACCCAAGTATAAACCAAGCAAAGGACTTGACTAGACATTTCTCAAAGAAAGATAGACAAGTGGCCAATAAGCACATGATAAGATGCTCCATGTCATTAGAAAATTCAAATAAAAACCACAACGAGATATCATTTCATACCAAGTAGGATGGCCATTTTTTAAAAAAACTGAGAAAAAGATGTATGGAAACTGGAACCCTCACACATTGTGGGAATACGAAATGGGGCAGCCACTTTCAAAACAGCTAGTTTTCTAGGTGTTACACATAGAATTACCATGTATAACCCACAATTCAACTTCCAGGTATATGTCCAAGAGAAAAGAAAACACGTCAAGAGAAAAGAAAACACATCAAGAGAAAAGAAAACACGTATCCACAGAAAAACTTGTACCAGGATGTTCATATCAGCATGACTCATGATAGTCCCGACGTGGAAACCCAAATGTCCACCGAGTGATGAATGGATAAATAAAATGTGATCTATCCACACAATGAAATGCTATTCAGCCATACAAATAAACAAATGATACATGATACAAGTGTACCTTGAAAATCTTATTCCAAGTGAAAAAAGCCCCTCATAAAAGACCACATATTGTATAATCTCTTTTAAATGAAATGTCCAGAATAGGCAAATCCACAGAGGCATAAAGTAGATTAGTGGCTGCCGAGAGCTGGAGGGTGAGAGTGGGGTGTGGGGAATGGAGAAGGATCTTTTCTTTTCTTTCTTTCTTTTTATAAATAAATGTACTTAAGTAGATTTTTGTTTTGTTTTGTTTTGAGATGGAGTCTCCCTCTGTCACCCAGGTTGGAGTGCAATGGCACAGTCTCGGCTCACTGCAACCTCCACCTCATGGGCTCAAGCGATTCTGCCTCAGCCCCCCAAGTAGATGGGACTACAGGTGCCCACCACCACGCCCAGCTAATTTTTGTATTTTTAGTAGAGGCTGGGTTTCATCATGTTGGCCAGGCTGGTCTTGAACTCCTGACCTCAAATGATCTGCCCACCTCAGCCTCCCAAAGTGCTGGGATTACAGGGTGAGCCACTGCACCTGTCCTATGGGGAAGGAGGTCTAATGGGTGCAGGGTTTTTTTCTGGGGTGATGAAAATGTTCTAACATTATTGTGCTGATGGTTACACAACTCTGTGAATATATTATAATCCACTGAACTGTACACTTTAAATGGGTGATTATATGGCATATAAATTAAATTCCAATAAAGCTATTTTCAAAACATTAACAAGAAAACTAAAATATACTAAGCAGTGAATGCCCGGCTTTAAAAAAAATCAATTTTAAGTTTTACTTTTAATCTAATAACTATCAACCCAAGGAAAAAATACATAAGGACCAGAGCAATTCTGCATTAAGAGAGTTCACAGGTTTTTGCTTTAACTTTGCTTCTTGCCACTCTGTACTGAGACTGGGGTTTTTTTGCGGAAGGTGTTGGTTCTCCATCGAGAAAATGATGTGCATGCTGTGACGTAACTTAGATGTGAATAATCCTGTGGCTTTGGGGCCACTGTAGACAAATTTGGGGCCACACAAGACAATGACACTAATAATCATACAGTTTTAGAGGTTAACAAAGCGTCATTATATGTGGTCCTCTCTAGCTACTACAATAAGGGCAGTAGATCTATTTCACAGACGTGGAAACAGTCCTATTTAAAAGCTTGTTCAAGACTAGAAATTGGCAGCACCAAACCTTATGCCAGGCCTTCTGATCACGAGTCCAGCACTCTTTCTCCTGCACCCCAAAAAGTTCTCTTTGCATCACATCCTACGTGCATTTAAGTTAGGGAAATTCAGCTATCAATGCTCAGCAAAGTAATGAGAGAGGTAAATTGCAATTTAGATAGGCAGGGAGCTCAGATGACTCCATTCACCTCTTCACACAGTGACCACAGGCCTTGGAGTGAGCCCAGGACAGAGGTCACAGGTCTGCTGTCCTTCGGCTGGTCTCTGCTACAGGCTACTCAGGCTATGAGTGTCCAGCCCGGGTATCAGGCAAGATGTCATATGGTTATGACTTCTCTCTCTTTCTTTTCCTCTCTCTCTCTCTCTCTCTTTCCTCTCTCTGTCTCTCCTTTATGTCAAACATTCATTTTGGCATGTGTACTTTTTTTCCTATCAGGGACATTACTACATGCATTAAACATTTTTCCTGGGGTTGTATACACGAAACTTTGAATATTGTACTTTATGGGTCACTTAAGGAATTCCCAAATGTTATTTGGACTCCACGAAATTTTTGTTTTCTGAGGTGACTCTAGAACCCAACCCAGCAGTAAAATGTGACACACCTGGACTGTAGGTCTCCAGGTGCCACTTTATGCTTTGATGGCCCACGGCTATTTTGATTTTTACGGTCTAGGCTTTTCTAGATAAACCAGCAAGGTGGCTTAGATCTTGGTGGACCTTGACTCAAGCCCTTATAAACACAAGGAGACAAATACCAGAAACGCCACATTTTGCCCTCTCCTACCTCCTCTACTTGTAGTGTTTCTTTTTCAATTTTGTCAAGTAGCTCTTTTCTCAGCAAGATCTCCTTGTCCAGATTGATGTATATTTCCATCGCCTTGTGAAGCTTGCTCTGAAATATAACAACACAGCAAGTCATGAGCTAAGATGACCTCTCAGAACCGCAGGAAGGGGAGACAGCTCTTTGTTAACGAAGAGAAAAGCAGGACCATCCAGAAAGTCCAAATTGCCTTTCTCACTGTTGCCCAGATTTTCCAGATCCTGATGTCTGAGAACTGGTGCGGGAGGAGAGGACATTTTGGAGTTTTGTCCTCAGCTGGACAGGCAAAGAAGTAAGGCACACGGGGACCTAAATCCTGCCCGACTATTCACTAAGAAGATCTTTGGGGAGGTCCCAGAACCTTTCTAAACTTGGTGCTGAGGCACATGGAGAACATTCAACAAACAGCTGCCGTGACTATCGCATGTGGATGGAGAGTGGGGAATACTCCTCATAAGGTGGGTCTACTGCTATCTTCATTTATAGGTGAGAAAACTGACCCTTAGGAAGGTAAAACCATTTCCCCAAGGACACAGAGACCAGGGAGAGCCGGGAATTGAGCCCATACAGTGAGATTCCACAGCCCACAGGCTCCATCACTGTTTCATCACCTAATGAGGCCGGGCCTGCTAGTTTTAGAGGAGTCCTGCAGGAGCACAGCCTTGCAGATTCCCACGGCATCATCTGCCCTTCACTGGCTCCTGCAGGCCCCACCCCTGCTTCTTAGATTGGTCCCCTTTTGACCACTCTCTCTCAGTGGGGAAGAGTCAGCCAGAGGCGCTGGGATGTGCTTTGCTGGGCAGAGGAGTGGGCCAAGGGAAAGACGCAGTGATTTGGGGGAGCTCGCTCAACAAACCCTGAAAACCCACCCACCAGGCGCCAGTCCCTGCACCACGCACTGGCCCGTGAAGCAAACTGGGCTCTGCCACCAGAAGGCTGGCTCACAGCCCGGACAGTAGGGGAAAGGCAGTAAAATAATTGCAAGAAGAAATGTAAGACTGCAATTGTGCCAAGCTATGAGAATGCCAGGACAGGGTTGGAGAAGGTTTTCCTGGAAAAAAA
>NW_016806937.1:2452819-2505764 GCF_001698545.2 Rhinopithecus bieti | reverse complement strand
ATATATGCTGGAAAGAGAGCTGAAAGGTTGAGTCAGTATGTCTAGGTGAAGAGGGAAGAGAACATTCCAAGCTAAGGAAAGAACCAAGGAGAGGAGGATCTAATAGGAGCTGGGAGAGTGGGTAGAGAGCAGCAGGGCCACAGTCAAAGTGAAGGCAGGAGGAGGGGGCAAGGGCATTGCCCCAGGGTGTCAAAACAGAGAAGACTAGAACCACCTGCCTGGGGGACCTTCCAGCACCCAGGGGCCATTCTCTTCCTCACTCCTATTTTCAGGCCTCACTTCTTTAAGGCTCATTCCCTGTTCCATGTCCTGCATGAGAATTGCTCTGCTAATGAAAGCAAAAGTGAATGAGACCAGACTGACAGGGTGAGGTGTGGGGTCAGGGAGATGGGGCAGGACTTTGCTGCAAATCCAGCAATTCAGGTGGGAGGAAGGCGAGTGGAGGGAAGACAAGTGGTCACCAACTTAGAGCGGCAGGGCAGGAAGGAATGGAGGTACAAGAATAGCAGCGAGGCCATCACCAGCTCTGCCAGGGCAGTCTCCACGAAGGCTAATAAAAGCTGCATTGGTGATGCTGAGTCAAGATGTGGGTCCCTTGAGGAGGCCACTTCTGCAAAGGACTGCATTCACTTTCTATTGCTATGTAGCAAATTACCACAGACTTTTGTGGCTTAGAGCCACACCCATTTATTATCTCACAGCTTCCATAGGCCAGAAGTCTGCACACAGTGTGGCTGGATTCTCCCCCACAGTCACATCCAGCTGAAACCAAGGTGTCCGCCAGGGCTGTGGTTCTTGTTAAGGGCTCATGGTCCTCTTCCAAGCTCACTTATTGTTGGCAGAAGGTAATTCCTTGAAGCTGTACAACCAAGGCCCTTGTTTTCTTTTGGGCTGTCAGCAGGAGGTGCTCTCAGCTTCCAGAGGTCCCTCTTGAATCCCTTCCATGTGGCCTCTCTGTCTTCAAGCCCACAATGGAGGAGACCTCCTCCAGCCATTTCTCCTCATGGTTTGCATTTACGACTTCCTCTTCCAGAGAAACTGTTCTTTCAAAGGACTCGTGTGATTAGGTCAGGCCAAGTGGGTAATCTCCCTGTCTTTAGTCAACTGTGCCATACAGTACAACCGAATCATAGAACAGAACAGAACTTAACCGAAACCATCACATTCACAGTCCTGGCCGGAGATTATACAGGGTGTAGATACCAGGGGCTGGGGAGTCTTGGGGACATCTTAGAATTCTACCTACAAGGCCCCAGATCACTAGTTTATAGGCAGTCTGGAGTGACTCATCACAGCTGTAGTCACATGCTTACATTTTACCAAACTCCACCAGGCAGGGCTTGAGGGCATAAAGTCAGAGAAAAAGCTGCCACCTTGACTCAGGCTCACACATGAAACTCACAGAAGAGAAGAGCCCATTTCTGCCTGGTGCTGTCTCAATGCTGTACCCTTAGCACTTAGCCTGGTGCCTACCCTACTGAAGGTATTGGTACTTTTAGTATAGAGGAAAATTATTCTGCATGTCTTTAACAAGGTTTCACACTTGGGTGTTTGATATTTGTTTCTTTATTTTCATTTTCTGATTGCTGGGAGAATGAATGTTTCATATTTACATCAAAGTGGCCCCTCCTGTCACCCTCCCACGCCTACCAAATACACACCTGTTCTGCAAGCAGTTCATTCAGCAATATTGGCCAAGCACCTGCTTTGGCCAGGCACCATCCTTGATGCTGGGGACACAACACATGCTAGACAGAGCACCATCCTGGTGACACAAAACTTGCTTCTAAGAGGTGAAGAATCTTGCCTAGATGAAGCACCTCCCCCAGCAGAACATTCAAGCACAGGCAAGGTCTGACTCCACAACTCAGTTGTTCTGCCTCCATTTCCCCCAAGAATGGCTCTCACTCTGCCCATGGTGGCCTGTGCTGCTGATCTCGGGTACTGCAAGCAATCTGCACTGTGTATTTAGACCCATCCTAAAGAGGTCAGGCCCTGCAACCTGGCAGTTTGATTTTTAAAACTCAGTAGCTTCATTTCCAAAACCCTTGGCTTTTCCCCCACAAGACCAGGAAGACCCTGTGCTACTTAACTGATTCCACGGGATAAGATCGAGGTCCAGTGTGATCTAAGCAAGTACAACCTGCTCTCCAGGCAACGAGGGCCTGGGAGTCACAGGAATTGGCTTCCTCTATAAATAACAGTGATCAGATAAGCTAAAAACTGATGAGAGAAGCTAAAAGTAGAGGATCTGTTGCATGCTTATGACACATAGATTTCAGAATGCCAGCACACTGTTTTCTACATACTTTATGCTGGAAAAGGCAGTCGGGTGGGATACACACTGAGTTAGGTGGGATGCATACTGGACTGAGAGCCCCACCTCTGTCAGTAACTTGTTGCTTGAATTTGGCAAATACTCTGCATCTTTTTTTTTTTTTTTGAGACAGAGTCTTGCTCTGTTGCCCAGGCTGGAGTACAGTGGCATGATCTCAGCTCACTGCAACCTCTGCCCCTGGGGGTTCAAGCAATCCTTGTGCCTCAGCCTCCCAAGTAGCTGAGATTACAGGTGTGCACCACTACGCCCAGATAATTTTTTGTATTTTTAGTAGAGACGGGGTTTTGCCATGTTGGCCAGGCTGGTCTCGAACTCCTGGCCTCAGGTGATCTGCCCACCTAGGCCTCCCAAAGTGCTGGGATTGCAGGTGTGAGCCACTGCTCCCTGTCTACTCTGCATCTTTGACCCTCGGTTTTTTCATTTGTAAAAGGAAAATGTTGAACAAACATAAACCTGGCCTAAACACATTCACATTCACATTTTTAAACTGTGTGGACCAAACAAAGCCCACCTGCAAGTTACCTAAGCTCATAACCACCGTTGTCACCTGGGCACTATACGAGAGGTCAGCAAAACTTTTCTGTAAGGGACCATATAGTAAATATTTTAGGTTTTGCAAGCCCAGAAGCAAAATTGTGGGTATTGTGTACTTATATTAACAAGAGAAAAAATCCTACCAACGTTTTATCGATTCAATTCAAGATATAATAATTGAGTACAATATTTTAGAATATAGGTCTACTAATGAAAGAAATGGAATTTCTAGGGAAGAAACCAATTTTGCTTCATTTGGTTTCCAGTTAGTGTTTTCTATAATCAAATTGGTTATAAAGGTTCTTCTGTAATATCATTCTTAGCTCACAGGGCAGTGGGTGGGGATACACTGGCCTGCAGTTGCTGAATACTACATTAGATGGTCTCTAGCAGGGTGACCAGATGGCCTCGTCTGTTGGGCCAGGCCCTTTGTGTGCCTATAGTCTCTGCCTAATTATTAATAGTGCCTCTTTTCCCTCCCAAAAGGGTTCTGTTTGGATGATAAATTATTTAGTAGTTTTCTGATTTATAGCTAAGACTGCTTTCCTTTGCAGGGTTTTAAGCAGGAAAGTGCTTATAATGTGCTCAAATTAAACAGGGCTCTAAATGTGGTTAGTTCTCAAAACTCACCATCCATAAAAATCACTTGGGGAATTAACAGCAACAATAAAAAAGAAAACAAAATAAATAAGATACATGGCCCTCACCTCCTAATTCAATTAGTCAGAGTGGGACTAGTCATCTATCTATCTATCTATCTATCTATCTATCTATCTATCTATCTATCCATCCATCCATCCATCCATCCATCTACCTACCTATCATCTATCTATCTATTCTTTTTTTCTTTTTAAATAAAAACCCTGGTTCTCACACACAGCCAGGGTTATGGGAGCATTCAGGAAATTTCAGGACACATGGCTTGACAGTGAGGGGGCACCTAAGTGCTGTGTGAAACTGGAGTGCACAAGAACCTCCCTGTGGCCAGAAAGGTGAGTGTGGAAAGCCTTGAGGGAGCCTTCAGCATCAGGGATGGCCTTACTTTGTAGGCATTGAGGACCTGCAGAGTGTTTCCAGATGACAGCTTTAGCTGAGTCAGTTCTTGATTCCTTGCTTCAATTGTTTCGAGAAATTGAGCATTCTCTATCTTCAACTGCTGAAAATCAACATCATGAAGGGCCTCACCCACCTCTTCTTTCTACAGCTCAGAAAGATGAAAGAAAAGGTGATACGTCAGCTGTGATTCTGAATGTATGGCTCACATCTTACAACTCTTGATAAGACTTTGGAGGTCAGTCATCATTCAGTCATTCAACAAACACATATTGGGCATGTGTTTGGTCCCAGGCATGGTGTTAGGCACTGGGAATAGAGATTTAAGTAAATACAATGTTCCCTGGCTCCAGGCAGTGCATATGACGGTTTACAGACAAGCCATTGACTCAACAGTGTGGTGCAGTGGGATGTGTTGTTTGGGGGGAATGTGGGGGAGTGGGGGCAGAGGGCACACAGAAGTCGCTAAGCCAGGCCAGGGGAGGATGAAAGACTGAGTCACGCACAGAGGACATCCCACAGTGGGTGGTGCCTCACAGGGCCATGAAGGAAGAGAAAGAATCAGGCCATTTAAAAGTTGTTTTAACATGAAAAACCCAGGACAAGCAGACCATAGATTCCCCCTTCTTTGATCATCTGATATTTCTGCACTGCAGTGCCCGAGTGTATAAGGTTCCCTCCCTGTCCTGGCCGACCTTACCAGCCCTGCCAGGTCTATGCCACTTTATATCTGTGGCAGACAACAGCCCAACTTGGGAACTGCTATTCCTCACTCCCACGTCTCACTCATGCTGTCTGTCCTATCTCCTGGGATTCATCTTCTTCCCCTTCCCAAAACAACACAACTTTCTTAAGCCCCAGTACAACCATTCCTCCAGCTCCAATGCTCCCAACCTGTTTTCCACACCGGAGGGTGATCCCTCTCTCTGCTGAGCCCCTGGAAGATTTAGCTCTGTGATCCTTGGTATGCAGCTTCTTTTTTTTTTTTTTTTTTTTTTTTTTTGAGATGGAGTCTCGCTCTGTCACTCAGGCTGGAGCGCAGTGGCGCAATCTCGGCTCACTGCAAGCTCCGCCTCTCGGGTTCACGCCATTCTCCTGCCTCAGCCTCCTGAGTAGCTGGGACTACAGGCACCCGCCACCATGTCCGGCTAATTTTTTTGTATTTTTAGTGGAGACGGGGTTTCACTGTGTTAGCCAGGATGGTCTCAATCTCCTGACCTCGTGGTCCACCCACCTCAGCCTCCCAAAGTGCTGGGATTACAGGTGTGAGCCACCGCGCCCGGCCAGTCCTTGGTATATAGCTTCTGTATACAATTACACATACACACCTTTTCTCACAACACTGCTGCCCACTAGTCTAGGAGCTCACAAGGGCAGGGCCCGTGTCTGTGTTATCTCTGTGTAGCAGCAGCATTAAGGTTAAAGATCATCCATCTATTCCCTATCTCCAGCTTAAAGCCCCTCTTCAAGATGCTCGTGCTTGCATGAACCTCCAAGTACCAGGAACTGATGATCTGCAGACAGCTCCACTGGGACCACTCACTGTAGAATTTTTTCTTGCACTGAACTCAAATCTCCTTCCCTGACACCTCCATCCACAGCCCCAGCTCTGCTCTCCCTTCCTGCTGCAACCCTGAGCACTTGGAGACGTGGCTGTGGCCCTCCTGGGCCCTCTCTCTTTGGGCCCATCAGTCCCAGGCTCTTGGATATGGTTTCTATCCCCGACATCTGGCTTGCTCTCCGATGTGAACTCTAGTTTGCCAATTCTTCCAAGGGTGGGGCTCACCCTGTGACATGACACTCCAGGTAGGGGCCGCTCAGACAGAGCAGAGAAAGTCTCCCCCTTCCTTGTTCTGGGCACTGTGTTTCTATAAGTGCAGCCTACACCATAGCATCACCACCAGCTGAGCTGACTTTATCAGGTACTCTATGGCTAAGCCAACCTGTACCTGATCAGGTATTTTGGGGAATCAAAAGTGTAGGGTGTTACACTTGTCCTTTGTCACTTCATGCTGTTAAATCTGTCCCAGCTTGCTGAGGTCTTTCTGGATCCCAAGTCACTCAAGCAATAGTGCCCCAATGTGTTAATTCTCCTGCCCAGTTTTGTGTCCTTGTCAGTAGCCCCCTTTGATAAGCATGCCACCAGTGCCCAAATTCAAGTTAATAATAAAAATATTGAGCTAGGAAAGGACCATGTTTGCCTTACTGCCTTTCATCAGGAGCCATTAGGGTCAGCTGGTGGCAATGCGAGACACATCAAAGCACATATAACTGTGCCACCAGGCCATTTTCCCAGAAAGGGCCAACAAGTACGTCTTGAGGGTCTTTTAAATTCACGCCAACTCTGTCTACAGAAAACCTCTGATTTGCCTGCACAGTCATCATATGAGTTTCCTATTGCTGCTGAAACAAATCACCACAAACCTGGTGGCTTTAATGCAAATTTATTATCTTATAGTTCTGGAGGTCAGGAGTCTGAAACGGGTTGGGAGGCTCAAATCAGGATCTCAGCAGGGCTGCATTTCTTCCCAAGGCTCTAAGGGAGAATCTGTTTCCTTGTCATTTCCAGCTTCTAGAGGCTGTCTGCAGTCCTCGATTCCTGGCCCCTTCTCCCTAGCATGAAAGCTCATCACTCTGATCTCTGCTTCTGTTATCATAGTTTCTCCCACCCTCCTGCTTCCCACTGATAAGGAGGGAGATTATATAGGGCCCACCCAGGTAATTCAAGACCATCTCCCCATCTCAAGATCCTAAATTAATCACATCTGCAAAATCCTTTTTGCCATGTAAGTTAATGTATTCACAGATTCCAGGGATTAGGATATGGACATTTTGGAGTGGGGGTGGGAACCTTATTCAGCCTACCACGGTAACCTTAAAAAGAAACAGAGAGAGAGAGAAAGGACCACATACCTGCCTCAATTGTGAAAGCATTTTTTTCCTCTGAACTTTGAGAGAAACATTTTTCAAACGTAATTTCTCCTTCATATTATCCTAAAACATAAAGGCATATTTTAATGCATTTAATCCATTTCTCTCCTTTTTCCCATTGGTTTGAAAAGTGGATGGTTCTGGGGCTGTAAACCAAACCTTGACCCCTAACATTCTGTCACTTATTTCAGGTCCTTTTACTTCTACTTAAGCTGGGGCTAGTATGATATTTCATGACCAAGAAGCAGAGGACATTGGTTTTGCAATATGCAAATTTTACATTGCTTTCAAAGTCAAGATTATTTGGGTATATGCTACTGTAGGGGTCTTTCCTGACAAAATGATCTTACGATTTTTGGTCTTGTATTCCCATGGTAGTTTACATAATTTTTATTACTCTTAACATGTTAGGGTTAGTAACCCTACCTTGTCTCCAGGATCTAAAGCTTGACATATTGTAAAATCTCTGGAAATGAAGGTTACCCCCCAAATTCTCCTTTTTTCTCATAACAGCCCAAGGTCTATCTCCTGATAACAAAGGATCTCAAAGAGCTTTAGATTCACCTGTAATCCCAGCACTTTGGGAGGCCAAGGCAGGTGGACTGCTGGAGCCCAAGAGTTCAAGACCAGCCTGGGCAACACAGTGAGACCCCATCTCTATAACAATTTTTTAAAAGCTTTTTTAAAAATTTGAAGAAGAGATTTACCTGTCCTACTCCACAAGTCATCTCTCTAGACAGGCTGGACCAGACCAGTCTCATACCTTTCTCAAGAAAAATAGAAATCAATCTGAGGTACTGTTAATATACATCCTGCCTGGCTGGTGTTAACCTTGATAAACATGCATGCATTCATTCATTCATTCATTTATTTTTTCTGAGATGGAGTCTTGCTCTGTTGCCCAGGCTAGAGTATAGTGGCATGATCTCGGCTCACCGCAACCTCTGCCTCCCAGGTTCAAGCGATTCTCCTGCCTCAGCCTCTCAAGCAGCTGGAATTACAGGCACACACCACCTCACCCAGCTAAATTTTGTATTTTTGGTACAGATAGGGTTTCACCATGTTGGCCAGGCTGGTCCTCCAGCTCCAATGATCCGCCTGCCTCAGCCTCCCAAAGTGCTGGGATTACAGGCGTAAGCCACTGCGCCCAGCCATAAACATACATTTTAAAACATGCATATACACATACACTTTCAGGGATGCAAAGAAAATCTGCATATGTGGGCAACATTTGTGGTGGACCAAATGGAGCTAGGCTGCTTCACATGGATGATTTCTATAACATCCCTGCAAGAATGTTTTTTCCCTTTTTAAGCTCCGTCTGCCAACTCACCCTCCGGCGGTTCACGTCCTCTATGTATTTCATCACTTTCTGAGTGGCCAAAATACTCCCTTTCTTCTTGGATATGGCTTTTAGAATATCTTTTTCAAACTCATGCACTGCTCTCGCAACTTCATTCCATCGAATTTCAGCCTCCTCAATGATCGCCTGGGGGATCAGCACAAAGAGAGAAGAATGTTTCCAGCAATCTTCAAGGATGTGTCCTCTAAGAAAACCTAAGTTCCCAGGCCTCTTTGTGTCCCGAAATATGTTTCTTCTCAGTCTTAGGAACATATCCTTAAGATACAAACTTGACTATTCAATGTTATTAGTTAAAAGCATTCTTTGAAAATAGAATCCATAAAAGAGAGCAAACAAAACAGATGTTAGGTATCTATCTTTTTTTTTTTTTTTTTTTTTTTTTCAGGTGGGGTCCCGCTTTGTCCCCCAGGGTGGGGGGCGGGGGCACAATCTCGGCTCACTGCGACCTTTGCCTCCCGGGTTCACGCCATTCTCCTGCCTCAGCCTTCCGAGTAGCTGGGACTACAGGCACCCGCCACCACGCCTGGCTAAATTTTTGTATTTTTAGTGGAGATGGGGTTTCACTGTGTTAGCCAGGATGGTCATGATCTCCTGACCTTGTGATCCACCCGCCTCGGCCTCCCAAATTGCTGGGATTACANAAAGACATTATACTTCCAAGCCTGAGTATTTGGGGGGGAAAATGGAAAAAAATAAAGAAGATATTATAAAGTCAGGTATGGTGCCCGTAGTCCCAGCTGCTCAGGAGGCTGAGGCAAGAGGATTGCTGGAGGCCAGAAGTTCGAGGCTGTAGTGTGCTATGATTGTGACTGTGAATGGCCACTGCACCCCAGCCTGAGCAATGCAGTGAGGCCCCATCTCTTAAAAATAAAAAAAAAAAGTTGTTATAAAATGAATATGTGGGAGCGGCCATCTTGCTCCTGCCCTGACAGGTTCTCCTGTCGGGGTCACAGGGACTCTAAGATTGCTACCTGTGCCTTCGCTGACCATGCTGTCCCGGGTGGTACTTTCCACCACCTCCACAGTGGCTCTGTCTCTGAAGAATGCAGCCTTCCTCAGTCCAGGAGTATTGCAGGCAACAAGGACCTTCCATACAGGGCAGCCACACCTTGCCCCTGTACCACCTCTTCCTGAATATGGAGGAAAAGTTCGCTATGGACTGATCCCTGAGGAATTCTTCCAGTTTCTTTATCCTAAAACTGGTGTAACAGGACCCTATGTGCTCGGAACTGGGCTTATCTTGTATGCTTTATCCAAAGAAATATATGTGATTAGCGCAGAGACCTTCACTGCCATGTCATTAATAGGGATAATGGTCTATGGAATTAAAAAATATGGTCCTTCTGTTGCAGAATATGCTGATAAACTCAATGAGCAAAAACTTGCCCAACTAGAAGAGGCGAAGCAGGCTTCCATCCAGCAAATCCAGAATGCAATTGATATGGAGAAGTCGCAGCAGGCACTGACTCAGAAGCGCCATTACCTTTTTGTTGTGCAAAGGAATAACATTGCTATGGCTTTGGAGGTTACTTACCGGGAACAACTATATAGAGTGTATAAGGAAGTAAAGAATCGCCTGGACTATCATATAGCTGTGCAGAACATGACGCGTCGAAAGGAACAAGAGCACATGATAAATTGGGTGGAGAAGCACGTGGTGCAAAGCATCTCCGCACAGCAGGAAAAGGAGACAGTTGCCAAGTGCATTGCGGACCTAAAGCTGCTGGCAAAGAAGGCTCAAGCACAGCCGGTTATGTAAATGAATCTATCCCAATTGAGACAGCTAGAAACAGTTGACAGACTAAATGGAAACTAGTCTATTTGACGAAGTCTTTCTGTATTGATGTCTACTGAAGTTATAGTTTACCCTTCCTAAAAATGAAAAATTTTTTTCATATAGTAAGAAAACAAAATCTCTATGGGCCAGTCAGATGTTTCTCATCCTTCTTACTCTGCCTTTGAGTTGTTCCATGATCACTTCTGAATAAGCAGTTTGCCTTTATAAAAACTTGCTGCCTGACAAAAGATTACCAGATTATAGTTTAAATTTGCAATTAATTCTACCATCTTGCAATAAAGTGACAATTGAATGAAACAAGAAAAAAAAATGAATATGTGTATTGACATAAAAGAGATGTTGAAAATACAGTTTACAAAATAACATGATACTATTTTTTAGAAGAAATTCATATATGCATAGAAAATTATCTAAACTGTAGGAGGTAAATGGAAAGTCAACAGAAATTACCTGTGAGTGGTAAATTGTGAATGTTTTCAAATGTTCTTTTAGCTTAACTGTATTTTTCAACATTCTACAACATAGATTGCCTTGAAATAAGAAAACACTTACACACACACACATTACTATAAAAAATAAAATGGAATGGTATCTGGAGCCAGGCTGCAAATCATCCTAGTTCAGACTTTTTTTCTGGGCACCAAGAAGCAAAAGCATTTTCACTGGCTGACCTCAGGCTCCAGCCTCTTCCCAGCCCCATCGTCTCTACATGATAGAACATCAATCCACCTGAAACGCTGCTTTCAACACGTTGCTCTCCTACTCAAGTATCCTCAGTGGGGTCCAGCTTTCTAAGACATCAAAGATAAACTCCTTGGCATGGCTCTCAAGAAATCATGGCCTTACTCAACCTGACTTCCTAAAGCAGCCTCCAAAGTAGCCTCTTCTCTAATCACACCAGCCTCCTCAATGTCATGAGCTCACCATGCTTGTGCCCACCTCCACTTCCTTGCCCATGTCATTCTCTTTACCTGGGGTGCCTTTCTTTCCCTGTGCCTTAAACAGATGCCATCATTCTTCAAGATCATGCCAAGTCCCTTTTAAGCCCTACCTCCTCAACACATTCTTTTTGACCACTCTAGCCCATACTGATCTCTGTCTCTGCACTTGATGCTTACATTGCGCAACCTAGCAGGTCAGGATAATGCTACCACATCCCAACCTCCTTTAACTTGCTAGAATTCAACAATGCATGTTTGGAAAGAGAGAGAGGAGGGGTGGGAGAGCGGGATCAGTTGATGTATACAGATGGTTGCATCAATGAGAGAGACATGAGTCTACTGATTGGTCCCTCTTGAGACAAGTGTGATTCTGTGAATGCCCACATTTGGAAACAGAAAAATAGAAAACTTTAGAAATAGAACAGAAATATCTATTTTTCATACAACATGGGTCTCAAATGCAAGCTAACAACGTCATCCTGTGGGCAACCGAATTAACAGTGATGTTTCTTCTCTGGAGGAAATTGACTGTATTGGACTCATTAAGAGACGCTACTATATTAGTCTATAACAGGGCATGAACCATGGGCACGTGTGCCGTATAGAAATGCTGACCTAGGGGCCGGGCTGAAATGCTGACCTAGGGGCCGTATAGAAATGCTGACCTAGGGGCCGGGCACGCCTGTAATCCCAGCACTTTTGGAGGCTGAGGCGGGTGGATCACGGGGTCAGGAGATCGAGACCATCCTGGCTAACACGGTGAAACCCTGTCTCTACTAAAAATACAAAAAAAATTAGCTGGGCATGGTGGTGGGTGCCTGTAGTCCCAGCTACTTGGGAGGCTGAGGCAG
Source organism: Rhinopithecus bieti (assembly GCF_001698545.2). Classification (NCBI taxonomy): domain Eukaryota; kingdom Metazoa; phylum Chordata; class Mammalia; order Primates; family Cercopithecidae; genus Rhinopithecus; species Rhinopithecus bieti. The sequence continues at coordinate 2,493,955 of NW_016806937.1, read as the reverse complement.
GAGAATGTCATGAACCTGGGAGGTGGAGCTTGCAGTGAGATGATATCACACCACTGCACTCTAGCCTGGGTGACTGAGCAAGATTCTGTCTCAAAAAAAAAAAAAAAAAAAAAAGAAGAAGCAGAAGAAAAAGAAATGCTGACCTAGGGACTTTTCACTCAATTCACTGACTGTGATGGTTAATATTAGGTGTCAACTTGACTGGATTCAGGGATGCCTAGATGGCTGGGAAAGTATTGTTTCTGGGTGTGTCTGTGAGGGTGTTGCCAGAAGAGACTGATATTTAAGTCTGTGGACAGGGAGGGGAAGATCCACCCTCAATGTGGGTGGGCACCATCCAGTTGGGCTGCCAGAGCAGCTAGAGCAAAGCAGGTGGAAGAAGGTGGATAAGCTTGTGTACTGAGTCTTCTGGCTCTCCCTCTTCTTCCTATGCCCGACAATTCCTTCCGCTCCTCCTGCCCTCGGGCATCAGACTCCAGGTTCTTTGCCTTTAGACCCTGGGACTTGTACCAGTGGCTTCCTGGGGGTTGAAGGGCCTTCGGCCATAGACTAAAGATTGCACTGTTGGCTTCCCTGGTTTTGAAGCTTTCAGACTTGGACTGAGCCACTACCGGCTTCTCTCTTTTCCCAGCCTGCAGATAGCCGATCGATTGTGTGGGACTTTGCCTTGTAATCACGTGAGCCAATTCTCCCTAATTAACTTAACTCCCTTTCATATATACATGTATGCTCTTGGTTCTGTCCCTCTCGAGAACCCGAATACACTGACTTAAACCTCAAACCTGTTGTATTATTAAGAAATTATTATAGGCTGGGCGCGGTGGCTCACACCTGTAATCCCAGTACTTTGGGAGGCCAAGGCAGGAGATCACGAGGTCAGGAGATCGAGACCATCCTGGCTAATACGATGAAATCTCTTCTCTACTAAAAATACAAAAAACTTAGCCAGGCGTGGTGGCGGGTGCCTGTAGTCCCAACTACTCAGGAGGCTGAGGCAGGAGAATGGCGTGAACCCAGAAGGCAGAGCTTGCAGTGAGCCGAGATCGTGCCACTGCACTCCAGCCTGGGCAATAGAGCAAGACTCCATCTCAAAAAAAAAAAAAAAAAAAAAAGAAATTAGTGTAAAATTTTAAGAGCATTTAGGGTTATCGTGGTTATGTCTTCTAAAAGAATTCATATATTAAAGATATATACTGAAATATGTACAGAGATATGTACAGAGATTCACTAGGATTCACTTCCTAGTAACCCAGCCAGATGAAGGGAAAGTTGATCAACCAAAAGAGGCCATATGTTGATGATCACTGCACCCAGGTGTTGAGTACATAGGGGTTTGTTGTGCTAGCCTCTCTACATTTGTGTATTTTTGAAATTTCCCATAAAAAAAAAAGTTCAAAAACGTGTCATCCCCACAAGCAGGTGGTAAGTTCCTTGAAGATAGGCCCTGGATTCGCCTCATCCTACTTGTGTTTCTTCTAAAGCCCCAACAATCACATGAATCCACTCTAGATACCTCTTGATGGGGTGGAGGTGGGGAGCCTGGGCAGGACAGGCTGCGCCGGGAGGAAGGTGTACCTCGTGATGCTGCATGTCGCGTTCTGCATTTGCCCTCATGTGCCGTAAGTCATCCTTCGTGTCTTCCAGCTCCTTTTGTACCAGCTCAAGTTTTTGGTCGACAGTCAGGCCCACCCCACGGTCCATACCTGTCCGGGATTTGGATCTACGCCTGCCTCGAAACTGCAACCCAACAGAAACAAAGCCAATGTCAAAGAGGAATTAGTAGGCATCGAAATGATCCTCTGACCTGCTAGAAGTTCCCCAGAGTGACAGCCAGGGAGAATAAATTCACGGTAAAAGGATGCTGGATATTAGGCGTGAGCTGACATTTATTTCTCAAGTCATCCTAAGCCCCTGCACTAAATACTTCAAAGGCCTGTGCTTGACAATGAAGTGAAAATAAATAAGGGTAAACGTCTTGAGGTGGAAAGGCTGTGAACCTGCTATAGACTAGCATTCAAGTCAAAGACAGGGGAAGCTCAGAGGTACTTCCTGAGCTGAACACAGGAAAGAAACTGCATCCGTGGGGGACTGTGTTCAGCAAAACAGACAAACAAACATCTTGGACTTTCTACACATTTAAGGCAAAGGTCAGAAGTGGGTGGTCCAGGGTACATATGGGTTTGCTTGGCCCTCAAAGGATAAGCCTCCACAGACAACCCCTTTGAGACAAGGGCCTGTGCCAGGCCTACTTTCCTCATTTAGGTGGCTGGCTGGGCCTTGTAAACAGTTGAGTCCCTTAATTTAAATGATTTTTTTTTTAATTCTTTTGAGACAGAGTCTTGCTCTGTTGCCCAGGCTGGAGTGTAGCAGTGTGATCATAGCTCACTGCAGCCTCAAACTCCGGGGCTCAAGCAATCCTCCCATCTCAGCCTCCCAAGTAGCTAAAACTACAGGTGCACGTCACTACATCTGGCTAATTTAAGAATTTTCTTTTGTAAAGATGGGGTCTAGAAATATTGCCCAGGCAGGTCTCGAACTCCTGGTCTCATGTGATCCTCCCACCTTAGTCTCCCAAAGCGTCGGGATTACAGGCCTGAGCCACTGCACCTAGCCAAAAGAAATTCTTTCAAGTAAACTAACATATGCTGGGAGACTCAATCTACTATTAACTGAACCCAATTTCTTTCGTAGTCACTTGAAAGAGAAACCCTAGAGAACAAAGAAAAATCAAAAGTAAAACAGGGAGAAGAAGGTCCCACGGTCAATTGGCCATAGAGGGCACACCGAAGGCAGATATACAAATGCCACTTGCATTTAAGGGGACAAACAATAAAAGAATGTTCTAGATCTCCATTGTGTACCTGTGCATAATCTGCTGCTGACATTTTAATTTCTGATAATCGTGAAGGTCGCTGATCCCTGGGCTCCAGTTTAGCGTAATATTTCTCAAACATCTCAGTCTCAGTTTTGAGAGCAGAGTTTACATAGCTGCAAGACAGGGTACCTGAGTAAGTTCTAGTAATAAGAGTTTAAACCCCAAATAACTAGTGTTTAATAACTAGTGGACCTGCAAGACCCCTTAACCTCTTGGTGCCTTAGTTTCCTCACCTATAAAATGGGTATAAGAATAGAACTTTAGGGTTCCAATAAGGAAGACAAAGCCTCTGGGACAGTGCCTGACACATAGTAAGTGCTATATATTTGATATTTTTATTAATATGTTTAATGAGCCATAAAATTCAGAACACTAGTATTACATGGAAAATTGTCATAGGTTTCAAGTATCATTGAACCCATTTGGGAAATTATTTCTGAATTACTATATATTATATATATACTTTTTTAAAAATTTGTTTAAGAGACAGGGTCTTACTCTGTTGCACTAACTATAACCTTGAACTCTTGGGATCAAGCAACTCTCCTGCCTCAGCCTCCCAAGTAGCTAGGACTACAGGTGCACAACGCCATGCCTGGCTAATTTTAAAAATTTTTTGTAAAGGTGGTATCTTGCTATGTTATCAAGGCTAGGCGCCAACTTCTAGCCTAAAGCGATCCTCCCACTTTGGTTTCCCAAAGTGCTGAGATTACAGGCAATAATAGCCACTGTGCCCATCCTGAATTACTATATTATTGAAGTTACACACAACCACAATCTTCAGATGTTTCCTTTGGTTTATGTTTTTCAGTTCTTTTATTTCCAGCACCCAATAGATGAAAAGTATCAACCAGAAGTTTATCATAAACTGTGGAAAACTTTGAACAGAGGGAAAAAAACATACCTAGTTTATCCTGTATATGCCAAGGTTATAACCTTTTTAACTTCTTAACTTCTCTTATGTGTGTATGGGTGTGTGTGTTACACACACATATGTAAGTATATATATATAAGAGAGAGAGAACAACTTTGATGTTTTCATGTGTTATTGATCTATTACGTTGGCACAAAAGTAACTGCAGTTTTTGCCATTACTTTTAATAATTCCTGTTTGGCTGAATTTTAAGATTAGTGGGGCCAGACGTGGTGGCTCACACCTGTAATCCCAGCACTTTGGGAGGCCGAGGCAGGTGGATCACCTGAGGTCAGGAGTTCGAGATCAGCCTGATCAACATGGTGAAACCCCATCTCTACTAAAAGTACAAAAATTAGCTGGGTGTGGTGGCAGGCGCCTGTAATCCCAGCTATTCGGGGGCTGAGGCAGAAGAATCACTTGAACCCGGGAGGCGGGGGTTGCAGTAAGCCAAGATCATGCCATTGTACTCTAGCCTGGGTGACAGAGCGAGTGAGATTCCATATCAAAAACAAAACAAAACAAAACAAACTAGTGGAAAAGTCTGAATGGAAAACACAATCTATCAAACTAGCTTGCTTTTTCAGCATATATCATGCTCCAGGTGTGTGTAGTCTGTGGAGTCACACCTGAGTTTGAATCCCAGCACTACCACTAACTGTGTGAACCTAGGGAAGTGACTTCACCTCTGTGTCTTTGTTTCTTTACCCACCTCCCAGGGTTGCAGTGTCATCATATAAGATCATATATGTAAAATGCATGGTACATAGGAACACTCAAAAATGAGAACTATTAGTAATAATACCTCAGTTCTGACATAAAGTATTTGTAGCTGTGTAGAAGTAACATCTATTCAGCTGCTAGAGCTAGGATATTCTGTGCAAGACCAGTAAGTTGTACAACAAAACTACATCATGGAATCTTGATATCCAATTTACTTGCTATAGTAGTAGATATAAAGTAGACTACAAAACTAAAATAAAACAAAATAAACGCAGACAATTGGGCCAGTCATTCTTTACTGTCCATCTCCATGCCTATATCCAGGTTCAGGCACACGTTGCCTCATACTAAAACCATCTCAATAGCTAGGTTTCTATTCTGCTGCCGTGTTAGTTTTATCACTTTTTTTTTTTTTTTTTTTTTTTTTTTTTTTTTTTTTTTTTTTTTTTTTTTTTTTTTTTTTTTTTTTTTTTTTTTTTTTTTTTTTTGAGACTTAGTCTCTCTCTGTCGCCCAGGCTGGGGTGCAGTGGCACAATCTCGCTTCACTGCAACCTCCGCCTCCCAAGTTCAAGTGATTCTCCTGCCTCAGCCTCCAGAGTAGCTGGGATTACAGGCACGCGCCACCACGCCTGGCTAATTTTTGTATCTTTAGTAGAGACGGGGTTACACCATGTTGGCCAGGCTGGTCTCGAACTCCTGACCTCAAGTGATCCGCCCGCCTCGCCTCCTAAAGTGCTGAAATTACAGGCGTGAGCCACCGTGCCCGGCCTTATCATAGAATCTTAGCATCAGAAAAGGGCTTAGAAGTCACCTGGTCCAACTTGCCGCTGTAGAATTGTGGATCGGCTAAGCACACCGTCTGGCACGAGAGAGACTCATCCGGCTGAAACTCTCACTTCCCCAATTACCCTCTGGGCTTCCCACCACCGGCCCCACCCCCTCGCCCCACCACCCGGTTCTAGCTCCACCAACAGCTTGTTGGTTCAGTAGTGGTGGAGACGCAGGAGCAGAGGCAAAGTCTCCCCAGTGCTCAGTGCGGGCTTGGATCTTCTCCATGCTGGTCCCCAGGTCCGAGGCTGCCCGGGAAGGAGGGCCCAGGAGGAAGAGGGGCGGCCCCCAGGCGCAGGCCGCGGTACCTGAGCTCCTCCACCAGCCCGCACAGCTGGATAACAGGCAGCTCCTGCTCCGACCCTTCATGGGAGTCGGAGAGGACGCTCTCGATCTCATCATCAGTCATCACTCTGCCGAAGCCGTCCCTGCCAATGCAGTGTGCCCAGGAGCTCCGGGTGCCGGCGGCCACCGTCACTCCGGCTGCGACGCGGAGATGCGGCGGCACGTTACCCGGGCGACCGGACGCGAGGAAAGGGGTGGGGCTTCCGGTGGCCCCTCCCCGCCCTGCCCCGCCTGTCTCCGTGCGGACGCAGCCAGTTTGCTGGCCTTGACCGCACACCTAACCGCGTTCAGTTTCACTTCTTTAACAATAACTGTTAAATTGATAGTAATAATAGCAGCTGCTGTTTCTCAGCACTTACTGTGTCCTTGGCATCGTGTTAAGCATAGTTTATGAAAAACCTTCGCCACAACCTTGTAATGGTATCTATCACTCTCTCTATTCTCCCAATAAGGAAACTGGGGCCCAGAAAATTAACGCGATTTATCAGTGTCCTTTTTCGCCTGTCCCACTGGGAGGCCGCTGCTCTGTTCACCACCTGGGGCTTCCTACATGCTAACAGCAGCTCCTCTCAGATATTAACATCCTGCATTTCTGGAAGGAAAAAAGTGGCTGATAAAAATGGGTATACATTCAAGAGACATCCCTAAATAGTTTCTGAATATCTACTGTGTCCTTAGTATCCTAGGGGGAATGTCTGCAAAAGACCATTCTGATCCTCAAGGAGCTTCCAATTAAATGAGTGAAACAGCCTCTAAACAAGCCGCTGGAACCTGGGGTGCAGACAGCAACATCATGCGTCACACTGTGCATCGTAGTCATCTCCTTAAATCCTCAAAACAATCTGGTACAATTGATATTATTGCCGTCATCTTACAGATCAGAAAACCAAGGAATGGAGTAGCTTAGGTTCCATTCCACTCAAGAATGGAATCAAGCTCCGGTGGAACCCAAAGTCCTTGCTGTTAACTTCTACGCTGATGTGAGACATGGTAAGGATCAGGGAGGCAACACCGGAGCTCTCTGCTCCCCATCGGGATAAAAGAGGACAGAGGGCAGGACGGGGAGACTTCTCCTAGGGAGGTGAGCTCTAGATGTGCTTAGAAAGCAAGATGTGATAAAGTGCTTGGGGTGCGTGTCAGCCACCTTCCCCTGCAAGGGACATGCATTAGCATTGACAGGCACTCCCTAGATCTGAGGGAGGGTTTTTGTTTTGCTGCTCAGGGTGCACAAGGTTGGGGCCAGAGTAGAATTACTGGAGATGGCAGCAGAAAGCTGGAGCCCTACTACCTTCTCTCTGGCGGTAGGCCTCTTTAGGTTCTAGGGACAATGCAGACCACATTTAGGAATACTTAATATGTCCATACTCAAGGTGACACAAATGGATGCTATCCCCAGGTGACATAAAAAGGTGCCAGCTCCAAGTGTACCCAGAGCAAGAAAGGGCTCTGTAGCAAGTTGAGAGGCTATGATGCAAACAACCCTGCCAACTGGGCTGTGTGATACAATAGACTCTATGGCATTGGGGGTATCAGTGGTGAAAAAAGATGCAGCAGGAATCTTAAAGCAAGACCCAGCAGGAGAATCACAACAAAGGACCCAGGATTCTGAAACAAGACCATACAATCCACAGCAGAGAATTATATGTCTTTTGAGAAATAACTCCTGGCCTGTTACTATACCCTGGTAGAGACAGAGCGCTGAATATATGGGGTACCAAGTGACCATGCATCCAGTCCTGCCCTCTACCAGCTGGGTTCCGCTTGACCCACTGAGTTATTAAGCAGGACAGGCCCAGCCTCAGTCCTGGAAATGGTTAATCCAGGGTTGGGCCTCAGCAAGACCAGAGACTATGAGTAAGCTGCATGAGCAGGTAGCCCAGACCAATGTGGCACCCACTACATTTGCACCAGGATCCCTCCCCCAGCTCAAATGTATGACTATATTTGCAGGGGCTTGGGGAGTTCATGACCACCTGGAAGAGAAGGCAAAGGCTTGCGCTCAGTTTACAGATGGGCTGGCTTGGAAGCCAAAAATGGACAGTGGCTGCATTACAACCACTTCACAAAAGGTGGTGAAAGACAGTGGAGAAGGAAAACTTCCCAACTGGCAGAGTTGTAAGTGGTCTTGCGGCTGGTCATCTATTTTGTGTGGAGAGAGAAATGGCCCCAGGGGACTCATCTAATTGGAAACTTTTTTTTTTTAATTTTGTTTTGTTTTGTTTTTTTGGAAGGGGAGTTTATTTTACCTTTTGAGACAGGGTGACATTCTGCTGCCCAGGCTGGAGTGCGGTGCAGTGGCACATTCATAGCTCATTGCAGCCTTGAACTCCTGGGCTCAATCGATCCTCCCACCTCAGCTTCTGGAGTAGCTGGGACTACAGATGCATGCCACCATGCCTGGCTAATTTTTTTTTCTTTCTCCCTCTGTTTTTTTGTTTTGTTTTGTTTTTGTTTTTCTGTAGAAATGGGGGTCTCGCTATGTTGCACATGTTAGTCTGGAACTCTACCCTTCAGAGATCCTCCTGCCTCAGCCTCTCAAAGTTTTGGGATCACAGGCATTAGCCACTGTACCTGGCCTAATTGGCATCATGGACTCAAAGACTCCCCATCAGGCTGGCTGGAACTTTGTTAGCGCTGTGCTTTGATCTGGGATGCCTGCTCCCTGGCCCTCCCTCTGTCCTCTCCCAGATGTCATCACAGTGGGAGGCTGTCCTTGTCTACTCCAGCTTCCTCTCCTTTGTCCATCACAGACGCTTTCCCCAAGAAAGAGATCTCTTCATGTCTAATTTTATCTTGGTTTGGAGGACTCAAACCAACACAAAGAATAAATTTCAGTCTTAAATATATTATTCTAATTTGGTAACATATTACATGTATGAACTAAAATTTGCACTTGCCAAACAAAAATATTGTTTGGATCACCTTGCTGTTCAAGCTGCTTTACATGTTTTAAAAATTGTGGTTAAAAAATACATAACATGGCCGGGCGCAGTGGCTCGCACCTCTAAATCCCAGCACTTTGGGAGGTCCAGGCAGGTGAGAAGAAAAAGACAAAAAAACCCATAAAATTTACCATCTTTTTTCTTTTTCTTTTTTTCTTTTTTTTCTTTTTTTAGATGGAGCCTCACTCTTATTGCCCAGGCTGGAGGGCAATGGCATGATCTCGGCTCACTGCAACCTCCACCTCCTGGGTTCAAGCGATTCTCCCGCCCCAGCCTCCTGAGTAGCTGGGATTACAGGCGCCAGCCACCACACCTGGCTAATTTTTTGTATTTTTAGTAGAGATGGGGTTTCACTATATTGGTCAGGCTGGTCTCAAACTTTTGATCTCGTGGTCCGCCCGCCCCAGCCTCCCAAAGGGCTGGGATTAGAGGCGTGAGCCACTGCACCCGCCCTGCAAAATTTACCATCTTAACCACTTTTTTTTTTTTTTTTTTTTTTTGAGACGGAGTCTCGCTCTGTCGCCCAGGCTGGAGTGCAGTGGCGTGATCTCGGCTCACTGCAAGCTCCGCCTTCCAGGTTCACGCCATTCTCCTGCCTCAGCCTGCCGAGTAGCTGGGACTACAGGCGCCCGCCACATGCCCTGCTAATTTTTTGTATTTTAGTAGAGACGGGGTTTCACCGTGTTAGCCAGGATGGTCCGGATCTCCTGACCTCGTGATCTGCCCGCCTCGGCCTCCCAAAGTGCTGGGATTACAGGCGTGAGCCACCGCGCCCAGCCCATCTGAACCACTTCTAAGTGTACAATACAGTAGTGTTAAGTATGTTCACATGGTTGTACAACCAATCCTCAGAACTTTTTTATCTTGCAAAATGGAAACTCCATATTAATTATAAAACTCTATACCCGCTTCCCCCTCCCTCCAGTCCCTGGCAACCACAGTTCTACTTTCTGTCTCTATGAATCTGACTCCTCTAGATACCTTACATTAGCGAGGTCATATACTTTCGTTTTTTTGTGACTGGCATATTTCACTTAGCATGTCTTTAAGGTTCATTTACACGGTAGCATGTGTCAGAATTTCCTTTCTTTTTAAGGCTTAATAATATTTTGTTGTATAGAAATACTACATTTTGTTTATCCATTCATCAGTTGATGGACACTTGAATTGCTTCCATCACTGCCTTAATTTTTTTTTTTTTTTTTTTTTTGTGAGATGGAGTCTCACTCTGTTGCCCAGGCTGGAGTGCAGTGGCACGATCTCGGCTCACTGCAACCTCTGCCTCCCAGGTTTAAGCGATTCTCCTGCCTCAGCCTCCTGAGTAGCTGGGATTATAGGCACAGGCCACCACGCTCGGCTAATTTTTGTAATTTTTTTTTTTTTTTTTGAGACAGAGTCTCGCTCTGTCACCCAGGCTGAAGTGCAGTGGCCGGATCTCAGTTCACTGCAAGCTTTGCCTCCCGGATTTATGCCATTCTCCTGCTTCAGCCTCCCAAGCAGCTGGGACTACAGGCGCCCGCCACCTCGCCCAGCTAGTTTTTTTTTTTTTTGTATTTTTTTGTATTTTTTAGTAGAGATGGGGTTTCACCGTGTTAGCCAGGATGGTCTCGATCTCCTGACCTCGTGATCAGCCCATCTCGGCCTCCCAAAGTGCTGGGATTACAGGCTTGAGCCACCGCGCCCGGCCTAATTTTTGTATTTTTAGTAGAGACGGAATTTCACCATGTTGGTCAGGCTGGTCTCGAACTCCTGACCTCGTGATCTGCCCGCCTTGGCCTACCAAACTGCTGGGATTACAGGCATGAGCCACTGCACCCAGTCACTGCCTTAGCTTTTAAACACAAATTAAAATTCCAAAAAAGTCACACAGAATAACAAAATTGAAGTAACTCAAGTTCCATTTCTTTGTCTTTGCTGTCACTGTACTATCCTCACTTATTTTGAACCCGTTGTTCAAATGCAAGAATATATTATACCACAGGAGCTGGAGATGAGAACTTTACCCAAAACAAGCCCAAACTTTTCCAAACCTATAGAAACTTATTCACAAAATAAATGAGTATAACTGAGTCTGTGAGTTTCAGGGGATGACTGTATAGCAAGGAGTTCTCTGAATCGAAATATGCCAATTTGAAGCCAAAATGTGTACCATAAAAGCTCAACATTAACTGTAGCCGTTATTTAGGACTTAGACCCACACATGATTTTTGGGGGGAGGAGAATTTTGTCGCTGTCATTGTTTAGAATTGCCAGCACCCAGTAATAACAATTTTTAAAAGACCAACTTTTCATTGATTGTATTATTGTTTTAAAGGTCTTTATGGACAATGCAATTCTAAATTATTTCCTACACCATAGGTAGAACCTCCCACTACCCTGCTCTTGGTACACCATTGAGAAGTGACAATTCCTTTGGCGACAGCTGTCCTAGTACTCTGGACTTTCTCTGTAAGGAAAGGCACAGGAGGGGTTACTGCAGGAGAGGTTTCACATACCAAATGAGGGGTCTCCAGACTGTCACCAGATGAGCTTATTGAGGCTCTGGAGTTTGGGGGCAAGGGGCTGACATCTGCCTCATGCCCCCAAGAAGTTAAAAGTAGAGGCTGGAGGGATCTGTATATCTAAGCGGGAGGCAGGGGCAAGGGCTACCAGGGAGCAGGCTGCGCTGACCCCAAGATGGGGCAAGAGAAAGGATTTTCACGGGTCAGATGTCTTCACAGAAAGAGGCTGGAGACATATCCAGAAAATGCAGAAGACCAAGAGGAATCTTAAGAGAAAACACTGTGGCTCATGTCAGGGAATCAGTGGAATTTATCTGTGGGAGAATCATTAGGGAACCCACAGTAGCCCTTCGAGAGTAAGAAGCTTTGGGGGCACAAGCAGGTCACAAGAGCATAAGCCCGAAATCATTGCTGTCATGTGAGACCTCTTCTGTCTCTTAAGTCTCCCCTTGTTCTCTCAGACTCCACCCTGGAAAGTACAGAGGCAACACAGTGGAGAAGAGGAGGGGAGATAAGCAAGATGGGAAAAGGAGACTGAGGCTCATCTGAGCTGAGTATCTCATCCAGTTATTAATCCTGAAAACCTCCATATCCCAGGGAGTGCTCCAGAGACGTGGAGCTGAAGAAGGAAATAAACAGATCCTGGCTCCATCCTCCATCAGTGGAGTCAGTCACAGCTGAGCAATATATATTGCTTTAATCGATGTTAAGGAAGAATTGAGTTAGTAAGGAAGAGGGATATTTCAAATATTGGCAAACAAAAAAATAGTAGTAATAACAGCCAACATTTGAGTGCTTTGTCCCCTAACCCTGTAAAATAAGTACTATTGTAACCAAGTATCCCAGCCTCAAAATGCATTTTAAAATATTTTTCCTTTCTTGCTTCCAGCCTTGAAACATACTTTGAAACTTTTTGTTTTGCCCTTTCCCACCAGCCACTTCTATGAACAGTACTCGCTTATCTAATTATGTGCTTGCCTAGAAATTCCAGGGATCAATTTTGAAACAAGCCAGGCAGAGAGACCCAGCTGCGGAACCCTCTGATTAGGGGGAGTTAGGAGCAGTTAGCCCACCACTACTGCAGTTAGGATGATGCAAACCGGTCCTCCAGACAGGTGATGACTCAAGATAACAAGACCTCCCGCTGCACCAATCCCGCGTGTTTCCCCCACCTTTTCCCTTCTTAAACCCCTTCACTCAGCCCAAAAAGTTAGAATGGTCTTTCAGAGGCATGAGCCTGGCCATTCTCCAACTGCTAGTACTTGAATAAAGTTGCTTTCCTTTCACCACACCTCACTTCTCGTGTTTTTGGCCTCCAAGCGGCGAGCAGCTGGACTCGGTCAGTTACACTATTACTCACCTCATTTGTATAGGTGAGGAAGTGAAAGCCTGAGAGGTGATGTGAATTACTCAAACAGCAGGTGCCATGCAGAGCTGGAGCCGAAAGCTTGTACCTTTAATCATTACTCATTCCTTCCCATCCCAGTCCTTCTCCTATCCATCCAAAGCCATTCCCACTAAGGTCTTGGAAGAGTTCATTGAGATTACATTTAATCAGGTACCAGGCATGGAGCAAGCTCTGGGTTATTATTTTCCTAGATTAAAGTCCTGACTATGCAAATGTGCATCTCCAAGATGTAAGAAGCTTAGTACATTTTCCTTTGTACTGCCTTCTCTTGATATTTTCCTTTGTAGTGTCTTTCCTTGATCCTGCTCATCTTCAGAAGTGTGGAGGAGACAGAAAAAATATTTGAAGAAATAATGGCTGAATTTTTCCACATTTGATGAAAATTATAAACCTATAGATCTAAGTAGCTCAACCCATCTCATATAACAATAAACATGAGGAAAATGACACCAAAGAAATCATAGCTAAATTGCTTACAATTAGTGATGAACAGAAAACCTTAGAAGCAGCCAGGAAAAAAAAAAAAAAAAAAAAAAAACACAGTATATACAAAGAATCAAAGATTAAAATGATAGCAGATTTCTTGTAGGTAACAATTCAAGTTGGTAGAGTTCTGAAAGAAAAAAAAAGCACCTGTCAAACTAGAATACTTTACACAGCAAAAATATCTTTTAAAAATAAAGACAAAATAAATATTTTTTTCAGATATTCAAAAGCTTGAAAAATTTGTTGCCAGAAGAGCTTCACCATAAAGATATGTTAAAGGACGTCCTTCAGGCAGAGAGAAGATGATACCAGATGGAAATCTGGATCAACACAAAGAAATGAAAAGCACTAGAAATGGAACTAAGTGGGTAAGTAAATATATTTCTCTCATTTAATTCTCTTTGAAAGATAAATGACTGTTTATATAATAAAAATTGTGTCTTGTAGAGTTTACAACATTTACATTGTGGCTGAGCATGGTGGCTCATACCTGTAATCCCAGCACTTTGGGAGGCAGAGGCCAGTGGATCACTTGAGGTCAGGAGTTTGAGACCAGCCTGACCAACATGGTGAACCCTCGTCTCTACTAAAAAAAAAAAAAAAAAAAAAAACAAAATTAGCCAGGCGTGGTGGCACATGCCTATAATCCCAGCTACTTGGGAGGCTGAGGCAGGAGAATTACTTGAACCCAGGAGGCAGAGATTGCAGTGAGCCGCCATCAGGCCGTTGCATTCCAGCCAGGGTGACAAGAGCAAAAAACTCCATCTCACAAAAAAGAAAAACAAACAAACAAACAAAAAAATTTACATTGTAGAGTTTATAAGTGAAATGTACGACAATGATAGTAGAGGAGAAATGGGAGTGTGATGGTATAAAGTTCTTATACTATACATAAAATGGTATAATAACACTTGAAAATAGACTTACTAAGTTAAAGAAATGTACTATAAACCCTAAAGCAATGACAAAAATGACACAGCAAAGACATAAAACTAAAAGAGTAGCTTTAATTCTAGACCGAATGTCTAGACAATGTAGTAGACAGAATAATGGCCCACAAAGATATCTAGGTTCTAATCCTTGGAACCTGTGAATATTACCTTGTAAAGGGTGGAAAGGTCTTAACAATTTTGCAATTAAGTTAAAGGTCTTAAAATGGAGAGGTTATCCTGGATTATGTAAGTGGGCTCTAAATGCAATCACAAGTGTTCTTACAAGAGGGAGGCAGAAGGAGATTCTACTACAGAAGAGTGAAAGCAATGTGACAACCTCAGCAGAGAGAGACTTGACGTGAACTTCACTATGCTGTGAACTTTGAAGATGGAGGAGAGGGCCTAGGAGCCAAGGAATGCAAGGAATGAAGCTCTAGAAACTGGAGAATTCTCCCCTCAAGCTTCTACAGAAAATACAGTCCTGCTGAGTGAAACCCATTTTGGAGCTCTGGCCTCTGGAACTATAAAAGAATAAATTTGTGTTGTTTTAAGCCACAAAGTTCATGGCAATAGATCACAATAGCCTATGAAACTAATACAGCTAAGTCAACAAAGGAGATAAAGTGGAATTGTACAATATTCAAATGGATCCAAAAGAAGGCAGAAAAGGAAAACAAAACAAAAGAACAAATAGAAGCAAAGCAATAAAGAAAAAATAGATAAGCTGGACTTACTAAAAACTTTTGTGCTTCACAGAACACCATCAAGAAAGTGAAAAGACAATCCACAGAATGAGAGAAAAATTGCAAATCATATATTTGATGAGGGATTTATATTCAGGATACATAAAGAACTATTATTACAACTCAATAACTAAAAGATAAGCAAACAGGCCAGGTGCAGTGGCTCACGCCAGTAATCCCAGCAGTTTGGGAGGCTGAGGCGGGCAAATCACTTGAGGTCAGGAGTTTGAAACCAGCCTGGCCAACACGGTGAAACCTTGTCTCTACTAAAAATACAAAAAATTAGCCAGGTGTGGTGGTGGATGCCTATAATCCCAGCTACTCTGGAGGCTGAGGCAGGAGAATCACTTGAACCCAGGAGGCGGAAGTTGCAGTGAGCTGAGATCATGCCATTGCACTCCAGCCTGGCAACAAGAGCAAAACTCTGTCTCAAAAAAAAAAAAAAGATAAGCAAATGATTTGAATGGACATTTCTCTAAAAAAGATATACAAGTGATCAATAAGCATATGAAAAGATGCCCAGCATCATTAGTCATCATGGAAGTGTAATATATAATAAAACATATATAATTAAAAAGACAGATAAAAACAAGTGTCAGTAAGAATGTGGAGAAATTGGAACCCTCATAAACTGCTGGTGGGAATGGAAAATGCTGCAGCTCCTTCGGAAAACAAAGTTTGGTCTTTCCTAAAAGTCTAACCATAGAGTTAACATTATGAACCACTAATTCTACTCCTATTATATACTCAAAAGAAATTAAAACAGGTAGCTATGCATGAACTTGTACATGAATGTGCACAGGAGCATTATTTAAACTAACCAAAAAGTGGAAACAACACAAATGTCCATCAACTGATGAGCAGATGAACAAATGTTGTATCTATAAAATGTAATATTATTTGGCAATAGAAAAGGAATGAAGTATGGATACATACAATAAGGACGAAGCATGAAAACATTATGATAAGTAAAAAGAAAGAAAATCACAAAGAATCACATATTGTGTGATTTTATGTATATGAAATGTCAAAAATAAGCAGATACCTAGAGACAAGAAATAGATTAGTGGTTGTTTATGGCTGGGGTAGGGAAAATGAGGGATAAGGGATGGATAAGGCGTGTGGAGTTTCTTCTGGGATAAGAAAAACGTTCTAAAATTGATTGGGGTGATAGATGCACAACTTTTGAATATTGTACCAGTCACTGAATTTACTCTTTAAGTGGGTGAATTGTTAAGGATGTGAATTATATATCAATACAGCTGTTTTTAAGAAAGAATAAGTAGAAAATATCAAGATGGTAGATTAAAATCCAGCCATATCAATAATTACATCAAATGTAATTGATCAAAACATTCTGACTAAAAGGCAAAGATTATCTGATTGGATAAAAAAGCAAAACCTAAATACGTGCTGCCTATAAAAAAATGCACTTTAAATATAAAGACACAAGTGGGTTAAAAGTAAAAGGGAAAAAGATACAAACACTAGTCAAACAATAATACAAACACTAAAGAAAGGTGAAGTAGTTATGTTAATATCAGACATAGTAGATTTCAGAACAAAGGATATTATTACCTGTAATAAAGAGGGTCCATTTATAATAATAAAGGGATGAATTCATAAATACATGATATTTATGCATCCAATAAGAGAGCTTCAAAATCCATGAAGCAAAACCCAATAGAACTGCAGGAAGAAACAGACAGACGAATTCACAATTAAAGATTTCAGGCTGGGTTTGGTGGCTCACGCCTGTAATCCTAGCACTTTGGGAGGCCGAGGTAGGTGGATCACAATGTCAGGAGATCGAGACCATCCTGGCCAACACGGTGAAACCCCATCTCTACTAAAAATAATACATAAAATTAGCTGGGCGTGGTGGCGGGCGCCTGTAGTCCCAGCTACTAGGGAGACTGAGGCAGGAGAATGGCGTGAACCCAGGAGGCAGAGCTTGCAGTGAGCTGAGGTAGCGCCACTGCGCTCCAGCCTGGGCGACAGAGCAAGACTCCGTCTCAAAAATAAATAAATAAATAAATAAATAATAAAGATTTCAAAGATATCAACACCAATCTCTCAAAAACTGATAGGCTAAAAGGACACAAAAATAAGTAAGGAAATAGAAGATTTGAGCAGCTTTATTAACTGAAGTGTCCTAACGGACATTTCTAAAACACTCCACCCAGCAACAGCAGAACTCACATTCTTTCCAAGTGCACACAGAACATTACTAAGAAGACCATATTCATAAAACAATAAACTTCAATATATTTAAAAGTATTTGCCATACAAAGTATGTTCTCTCACCACAATAGAATTAAATCAGAAATGAAACAGAAAGACATTTGGAAAAACCTCTAATATATTTGGAAACAAGATAACACACTTAAATCACAAATAGGTTAAAAAAATCAATAAGGAAATTAGAAACTACTTTAAATTGAATAAAATTCAAACACCAAATATTAAAATAAATAGCATGCATCCAAAGCAGTGCTTAGACACAAATTTAAAATACTAAAATGCCTATACTGCAGAGAGAGAGAGAGAGAGAGAGAGAGAGAGAGAGACCACCTTCATGGATCACAGGGCTAAATATTAAGATATGAGTTATACTGGGTAATTAATCTGTAGAATCAATGCAACTGTAATTAACATCCCATCAGACTTTATTTTTGTGAATTGATAAGCTGATTTTAACAGCCACACAGAAATTCAAAGAATAAAGAAAAAACAACTTTAGAAGAAAGAACAAAGGAAAAGGAAGAACAAAGTCGAACAACTTATATTACCTGACTGTAAGACTTGTTATAATGCTACAGTAATTGAGACAGCATGGCATTGGTGACAAATCGACAATGGATCAATGGAATAAAATAGAGTCCAGAAACAAATCCACACATATATATGAGCCATGGAACACTATCTATCATCCAAAAAAAAAAAGGGGGGAAAGGAATAAACCATGGACGCAGGCAACAACACGCATAAATCTCAAAATAGTTTGAGTGAAAGAAGTTGGATTTTAGAAAGAGTACATGCTGTATGATTCTATTTGTACACACTTCTAGAAAGTGTAAGCTAATTTACAATGATGAAAAGCAGATTAATGGCTGCTTGGGATATGGAGGGGGCAGGGAAGTGGGAATATGGTGGAGGGGATCACATAGGGGAACAAGGAAACTTTTGGGAGTGATGATTTCGTGGGTGTAAACATCTATCAAAACTTATCATCCAGGCGCGGTGGCTCACGCCTGTAACCCCAGCACCTTGGGAGACCAAGGCGGGCAGATCACGATGTCAAGAGATCTAGACCATCCTGGCCAACATGATGAACCCCTGTCTCTACTAAAAATACAAAACTTAGCTGGGCGTGGTGGCGTGCACCTGTAGTCCCAGTTACTTGGGAGGCTAAGGCAGGAGAATCACTTAAACCAGGGAGGCAAAGGTTGCAGTAAGCCAAGATCATGCCACTGCACTCCAGCCTGGTGACAGAGCGAGACTCCATCTCAAAAAAAAAAAAAAAAAAGAAAGAAAAAAACTTATTAAGTTGTACACTGTACAATATTTATATATCTGCAGTTTGTTTATTTCAATTACACCTCAATAACGCTGTAAAGCAAACAAATAAACATGCTGTCTTCTCTACTCCAGCCTTGTCTACATCTAACCACCTACTCAACATCTGCACTTGCATGTGTAATGGACACATAAAACTTAACATACCTGCACTAAACTCCCCCTCCCACCAAACCCATTCTTCCCCATCTCAGTAAATGACAACTTCATCCTTCCAGGACAACTTCATTACTCCTTCCAACAAACCTGGGAGTAATCCTTGACTAACTCTTCACTCTCCTCTTTCTCTCACCTCCACATCTGATCTGTCAGCAGATCCCACTGGCCCAACTTTCAGAGTAAAGCTAGAACTTGACCTCTTCTCATTACTACAACCACTCTAGTCCAAGCCACCATCATCTTTTGTCTACATTATAGCAGTTATCTCATCACTCTGCAGTTTGTTATGGGTCAATAAAACTGCAAGATGAGGGGCGAGGGCCAGGCATGGTGGCTCATGCCTGTAATCCCAGCACTTTGGGAGGCTGAGGTGGGCGGATCACCGGAGGTCAGGAGTTCAAGACCAGCCTGACCAACATGGTGAAACCCCGTCTCTACTAAAAACACAAAAATTAGCCAGGTATGGTGTCATGCTTCTGTAATCCCAGGTACTTGGGAGTCTGAGGCAGGAGAATTGCTTCAACCAGGGAGGCAGAGGTTGCAGTGAGCCAAGATCATACCACAGTACTCCAGCCTGGGCAACAGAGTGAGCCTGTCTCAGAAAAAAGAAAGAAAGAAAGAAAGAAAGAAAGAAAGAAAGAAAGAAAGAAAGAAAGAAAGAAAGAAAGAAAGAAAGAAAGAAAGAAAGAAAGAAAGAAAGCTGAAAGAAGAAAAAAGAGGAGGGGAAGAGGGAGGAGAAGGAAAGGAAGAGGAAGAAGAGGGGAAGGAAAAGAAGGGAAAGGAAGGAAGAAAGGAAGAAAGAAAGGGAGAGAGGGAGGGAGGGAAATGCTGCCCAATCCCAAATTCTCATCCCCTTTTGTTCTCACCTCCACCTCCTGTAGTGCATTCACGACACAACAGCCAGAGGGATCCTGTTAAACGTAAGTTAGATCATGCCTCTTCCTAACAGAGCCTTCCAATGACTTCTCAACTCACTCAGAGTAAAACCCAAAGTGCTTTACTGTGGCTGACCCTGTCTATCACCCCAGCTATTTCCTCTCTGACCTCGGCTCCCACCCCAACCGCTTCACTTAGTCCTTTCTAGTCACACTGGTCTCCTGGCTGTTTCTCAATCGTGACATGCATCCTCCTGCCTCCCAGCCTTTATCCTGGCAGTTCCTCTGCCTGGACACTCTTCCCCCAGATAAACATATGGCTCATCCCTTCACCTCCTTCAGATTCGATTATCTTCCAAGGAGGTCTCCTCCTCCTTTCTGCCCCCTTCTTGGTCCTGGCAACTTAGCAAGCGAAGTGGTTTGATTTCAAAGCAAGCACCAAAAATACAAAGTCAGTGTGAGCCAGTATGTTTCCAGGCGTCCTGTTCCTAGCAGAAGAGTTCATACAAATATGGTTATCACCACATCAGCTCCTTGCCTGTGCTGCTGATTTTCCCTTTACCCCTTCAAATCACCACCTCACCCATCCGTGTGCTAGCGATACTCCTTCCCTCAACCCCCTTCCCCATAATCCTGTCACTCCCTGCCCTAAACCCTGGGAGGCTGGTTCCTGTGGACTCCATTTCCCAGACCCCCTTGCGGCTGACTTCGAGTTGGTTTCAGCCAATAAGAGGCGTCCAAGGAGACAGGCGGGCGGGAAGGGAGAGCACCCCGTATATTTCTTCTCTGCTCTCCCACCCCAGTTTTGGCGGCGCACAGCCTCTCCTTGATCATACCTCGTGTCTGGCTGACCCAGGACGCTGGTTTTATCATCTGTCCCCTCCCCCGTCTCACCTAGAATTACCTGGAATGCTGCTGGTCTCTGGGTGCCACAACCATCTTCGCAGGTTCCCTTATTCACAGTCCCGTGGGAATGGAAACAGCCCCGTCACTAAGGTCTCTTCAGCTGAACTGAGGTCTCTTCTGTTTCCTACAGGACCCCGACTAATAAATACACCTGGACTCCAGCTACCTGAGGATTTCACATCAGCTCCAAAAACTACCTTTTTGCCCACTAGACAGAGGTTCACTGTGCAAATATCCCTCAGGAAGATGACTATTGAATATAAAGTCACTCGAAGCTGTAGGGTATCGGCTTCTTTTCTTGGAGCCAGGCTTTGTAAGGGGGTGGGGTAATAACAGGTGTCTCAAAGAAGTGGGAAAGGGGATGCCTTGGAGGTCGGGGAGTCAAGAGCAGATCGTGTTTAAATGACCCGGGGTTCCAGGCTTGGCTTGGCTACTGGTAATTACTTTGGTAATAACTTAATGTTTTTGTGCCTTAGTGTCCACCTCTGTAAAGTGGGGATGACATTTTAAGCTTTACCCTATGCATGTTACAAGGACATCATCAGGCTAATATACCATCAAATGGGATAAAGTAAGAAGAGGCAGCAGTTTGGAACCTATGATACCAAGATGGGCACCCCAGCACCTCCTCCTCTGAGAGGAGCCACTGCCCTAGTTTGGCAGCAGTCTATAGTAGATTACCACCTGAGAAACTGAGTCAGCTTGCAGGCTTTAAGTGATAATAATGATAACTTACTTGTCATTGTTATTTCTTAATGTATTTATTACCAATTAGGTAATATTATTATTGCTTAATTAAAAACACTTGTAACAAGTATTGTTTCAGGTACTATATTTCTTGAGTGCTAGCTGTGTGCCCAACGCTGTGCTAAGTATCTTCTACACATTATCTCATTTCATCAGCATAATGATTCTGTGAGATACAGGTACCTGCATTAGCCCCGTTTTACTCATACGCAAACTGAGGTTCAGCGAAGTTAAGCAACTTGTCCAAGGTCACGTAGCCATTTGGGGTGGGGCCGAAATCCAAACCCAGGCTTATTCTACATTGCTCTGTCTTTTCCACAAATCCACTCCGCTCCGTTAGAGCAGGGGTTCTCAGCAAGTTGGCATGAAAGATTTGGCCCCCTCCCCCAGGCGACATTTGACAATATCTGAGGCATTTTTGTTTGTCCTAACTGAGGGGGTGAGATTGGCATTTCATGGGTGGAGCCAGAGATGCTGTGTGTATTAGTTTACGAGGCCTGCTGTAACAAATTACCATAAGAACAACAGAAATGTATCATCTCTCAGTTCCGGAGGCCGGAAGTCTGGAGGCAAGGTGTCTGCACCACCACTCTCCCTCTGAAGGCTCTAGGAAGAATCCTTTCTTGCCTCTTCCTAGCTTCTGGTGGCTCCTGGCAACCTCGTCATTCCTTAGATTGTAGCTACATCACTCCAATCTCTGCCTCCATCTTCCCATGGACTTTGTCCCTGTGGCTTTGTGTGTCCCCTCCTCTTCTTATAAGGACACCAGTCATAAGTTTTATTTTTCTTTAATTGACAAATAATAATTGTACATCATTAGATTTACAGCCAACCCTAAACCCAGAATTCTTTCATCTTGAGATCTTTAACTAATTACATCTGCTAAGACCTTTGTTCCAGAATCACAGTTACTATTTATTGAATGCTAGCTGTATGCTCAACACTGTGTTAAGCACAGTCTACACATTATCTCATTTCATCAGCCTGAGGATTCTGTGAAATTCAGGTAACTTGATTAACCCCCGTTTTACTCACAGGGAGGCTGAGGTTCCAAGAAATTAAGCAACTTGCTGAAGGTCACATAGCTATTCCCAGGGTGGGGCTGAAATCAGACCAGATGGGTATGAATTTTCATACCCTCTACACTGCTGAAAACCCTTCAATACACAGAACAGCTCCCACAGCAAAGAATTATCTGGCCCCAAATGTCAGTAGTGCTGAGGTTGAGAACCCCTGCTTCAGAGAGGCATTTCTTCTCTGGAAAGCAATGAGAATTGCCTCTGCTAATCTTGATAGCTAAAAACAGAAAGGGGCTCAGAATGGGTGAGGCCGCCCTCTCTGAGTCCAGAGGCCACCCTCTCCCACCCGCTCAGTCCCTCCACCTTTCTGGGCCCATTTACTCTGATTTAGCCCCCAGTATTTTTATGGGGATATTGTTCCTGCCTGCATTTTGCAGGATTTTATGTTTTGAACAATAGGGTCTGATCCATTCTAAGTATTAACCTTCAACCATAAGTAAGAAGTACCTGGCCTCTTCTTTCCCAAATGGGAAGCTGCTCAAAAATCAGATAAAGGGGCTGGGTGCAGTGGCTCATGCCTGTAATTCCAGCACTTTGGGAAGCCAAGGTGGGAGAACCACTTGAGGTCAGAAGTTGGAGACCAGCCTGGGCAACGAAGTGAGACCCTGTTTCTAAAAAAAAAAAAAAAAAAATTAATCCACTGGGCATCCTGGCACGCACCTGCAGGAGGATCACTCGAGCCCAGGAATTTGAAGCTGCAGTGAGCTATGATCATGCTACTGCACTCTAGTCTGGGCAACAGAGCAAGACTGTGTCTCTAAAAACAAACAAAAACAATGCAATATCAGATAAAGGAACTGAGGCTCACGGGCAAGTTGTGAAAATTATCATCTGATGGCTGCCAGAGAACCTGTCTCTACCAAAAACAAAACAAAACAAAACTCTTTCAGTCTTCCAACAAATATTTATTGAGCAACTGCTATATGCTTGGTCCTGGACATGCAGCAGTGAGCAGCAAAGCCAGTGGTGTCCCTGCTCACATTGAGCTTCCACTCTGATATAGACCATTACAATTTAGGGTGATAAATGCTGTAATGGAAGAAGTTCAAGGTGTACCAGATTTCAAGGCACCAGGGAAGGTTTCCTGGAGTAAGTAAGGTCTTAGCTGAGATGTGCAGACCAAGTTGAATTTGAATCCAGGTGAGCCAGACTCCACCACAACCTTAGGCCCCAAGCAAAGGCCAAGGGAAGAGTGGTATTTAGAAAGGGAAGAGCTTGTGCAAAGGCCTGGAGAGAAAAGAGAGCGCATTTGAAGAATTGAAGGAAAGTCAGTCTATGCTTCACTATTTTATTTTATTTTATTTTATTTTATTTTATTTTATTTTATTATTTTATTTTATTTTGAGACAGTGTCTCACTGTGTTGCCCAGGCTGGAGTGTAGTGGCGCAATCATAGCTCACTGTATCCTCGAACTCCTGGGTTCAAACCTCAGCCTCCCAAGTAGCTGAGATTATAGACACACACCACCATGCCTGGCTAATTTTTGTTTTGTTTTGTTTCGTAGAGACAGGGTCTTGCTATGTTGCCCAGGCTGATCTCAAAATCCTAGCCTCAGGCGATCCTCCCGTCTTGGCCTCCCAAAGTGCTGGGATTACAGGCGTGAGCCACCACGTCCAGCTGATTCACCTTTTAGAAAAAAAAAAAAGCTGAGGTGGTGATTACTAATATCCACCTTTTGGTTTTTCTCCCTGTTCTTTGGGGGCTCCCTTTGACCTTCCTTTCTAGTGTGAGGTGTTTGGATATTTTCTTTTCTTTTCTTTTTTTTTGAGACAGAGTCTTGCTCTGTTGCTCAGGCTGGAGTGCAGGGGCGCGATCTTGGCTCACTGCAACCTCCACCTCCCAGGTTCAAGCAATTCTTGTGCCTCAGCCTCCCGAGTAGCTGGAATTACAGGCCTGCACCACCATGCCCAGCTAAATTTTGTATTTTTCATAGAGACAGGGTTTCACTGTGTTGGCCAGGCTGGTCGTGAACTCCTGACCTCAAGTTATCCACCTGCCTCAGCCTCCCAAAGTGCTGGGATTACAGACATGAGCTACCGAGCCCAGCTGGATGCTTTCTCTTGGTGTTTATGTTGAACTTGATTCTCTTTTTCCTAAAGTTACAGGGACTCATATCTAGGCCTGACCTAAGCCAGGACAAAGTCTTTGGACCTCATTTAGAGAGGGACATCAGGCATCTTTGGTGTCTAGAAATTACTTTGTCCCAGCAAGGATTAGGCAGAGGCACAAAGTCCCCACAAAGCATCAGAGCTGTGGCCTGTTCACTGACAAGATAGCACCTATTTTAAAAATCAGAATCAGAAACTCATAGCTAAGGGCCAGGAGCCATAGTCATTACCTGTGTCTCCTGTTTCCTCTGGATCTTAGAGGAACAAAGGGATGAGGAGCCTGGCCTGGGGAGTTTGGAGGTGACCTGGGTTCAAATCCTGCCCCAGCCACTTACTAGTTGTGTACTACGAAGCAAGTCACCTCACCTCTCCAACCTCGTTCCTCATAACCATGATACTGTCCCTTAGGAGTGTGTGCCTGTGTGCTACAGACGGGTCATTGGACCATTCTCCTAAGGGTTCAGCACAGGGCTTGGCACCCAAAAAGAGCCCAGTCCTTTGGGTTCATTTCCTTCTCATCTCTGAACCCAGCCTTCCTCATCAGGTTTCCAGGGAGGCTCACTAGAGAAAGCAGGAAGTGGGAAGAGAAAGCAGGAAGTGGGAAAAGAAAACAGTCCTTCCACTAGGGTATTCATTTTTTATTAAAGAATTACAGGCTGGGCATGGTGGCTCACACCTGTAATCCCAATACTTTGGGAGGCCAAGGGGGGCAGATCAGTTGAGGTCAGGAGTTCGAGACCAGCCTAGCCAACATGGTAAAACCCCGTCTCTAAAAATACAAAAATTAGCTGGGCATGGTGGCGTGCACCTGTAGTCCCAGCTACTCGGGAGGCTGAGGCACAAGAATCACTTGAACCTAGGAGGCAGAGGTTGCAGTGAGCAGCGATCACGCCACTGCACTCCAGCGTGGGCGACAGAGTGAGACTGCATCTCAACAACAACAGCAACAACAACAACAAACAAACAAACAAACAAAAACACAAAGAAAAAAAGAATTACGTACAAGAAGCTGCATGTAAATTGTAAGTACAACTTGACATAATTTCAAAAACTGAGCGCACTGTGTAACCTGCACATGGTTGAAGAAACAGGACATTGCCAGTGCCTCAGAAGCCCCTCAAATACTCCTTCACTGTCACTGCCACCCACAAGGGTGACCACTACCCTGACTTCTGAAGCGGACATTAGTGTTGCCTGCCTTTCTATTTATGATACATGGAATCACGCAGTACATTCTCCTTTGTGACTGGCTTCTTTCATTCAACATCATGTTAATGAGAGTCATCCACTTAGATGAAGGTTAATTATAGATCGTTCATGCTCGTTGCTGTACAGTATTCCATTGTGTTTGTCCATTCCACTGTTGCCTTGTTGATGAGTATCTGGGGAGTTTCCAGTTTGGGGCTATTGCAGTAAGCACTGCCATGATCACTCCAGTGTGTGTGTGTGTGTGTGTGTGTGTATGTCTTTCAGTGAGCACACAGACACATCTCTGCTAGGTATACACTTAGGAGTAGAATTGCCAGGTCATAAAATGTTCCACTTTAGTAGTTACTGCCAAATAGTTGTCCAGGGTGATTATACCAGGCACTCACTTAAGAAAAAAAAAAAAATCAGTGACATGAGGAACTGTGCCCTCTTTCCCCAACAGTCAATCATCTGTTCAACCCATTTATGGAACTCAAATCTGTGCCAGGCCCAGGCCAGGGTGGGTGATTGGAATGCTCAGGTGGAAAGGCCAGGGGCTGGTGCTGGCCTCATGTGCCCTGAGATCTATTCCTCACCCTTCTCCTCCCCTGTGTCTGTGAGTGTTGTGGTAGCACGTGGGTGGGTGGGTTGATCAGGGGTAAAGGCTGGTGCCGAGCCCTTCAGTCTCGGTTTCCCAGGCCCCTGGGTCAGCTGGACAGTGCTACCTACAGCCCACCAGGCAGGAGAATGGAAGAAGTTTACAGGTTGTTACTGTGTCTCTTCCATGGGGTGCAGTAGTATCCCCTGTCTCCTTGCTCCTGCAGCCAGGAGCAGGAGAGCAGGGGAGGGGAAGGCAGCAGTGGCTTCCTACTGTCGTGCCTCTTTGGTTTCCCCACTCATCCATCACCTAGGTATCCAATTTCCTACAATCACCGCCCGTTTTAAATGCTTTTAGAATAGTTTATCTCTTTCTGGTTAGACGCTCACTGATCCTGGCAGGGACCATCAGGGCCAGTGGGGAGATCTCCAGGCAGAAGGCCAAGTCTCATTCACTAAGACCATTCCACTGGTGGTGGCAGACCCAGGGGGAGGGCGGAGGGCCTAGATAAGCTCTAGATTGCCTGGGGAGTCACCAGAAGGATGGCTGCCAAATAAGTGCAGTAGCTCCTCCTATACCAAGGAGCAATATGGGGAGGCCGCCTTCCATCCTGCTGGCCAAGGCTGCTCCCTCCAAGGCATCCCTCTGTTTGGTTCCGTGGATCAGAGATCCACAGGCCAGTCCTCAGTGTGAATTGCCTGGATGGCTTCCTGGATAGACAGTAGCCCCAGAAGTGGAGAATGGCATCTTAGACCTCATGGTATTCCCAGTGCCTTATGCACAGTAGGTTATAATAATAACCCACACGTGAGCATTTACTATATGTAGGCACTGTTCTGAGCAGTTAGCATGTCTTAACTTATTAAGCACGTATTGTTGTGATCCCATTTTACAAATCAAAAAACTGGGGCACAGGGATGTGGAGTAACTGGTACCCAGTCAATATTTGTTGATGACAATAGCATCAGTAATTAGTGTAGCAGAGTGCTTTAAAACACCGGCTTTGGAATTCCAAGGACAATGGTTCAAATCTGGGTTCTGTCCCTTGCTAGTGTGGGACCTTCTTTAGTTTCCTTCATTCTTGTAAAATAAAAATAATGATGCCCACCTGACCAGGTTACTGAGAGGATTAAATAATGAATAAGCATCAGTGAAGTAGTATGTGTGTGTGTGTGTGTGCGTGTATACATATATACACGCACACACATAACACAGAATTGTACTTTACCACATGTATGCTACACTTCAATTTTTTTCATTTGTATACTTATTTGTTTTTATTAGTAATAGCCTGAAAACAAGTCATAACCTTCAGCTTTAACAGATTAACAATTAGCTCATTTTATCTGATAAAATAATTTATATAATGAACCTGCCTATGATAATCTAGACCTTTGCCTCTAGTCATAAATTGCCCCTTTGGGAATCACATTAATAATCCCGATGTATGAAATATATTTTTAACACTGCATTATTTTTAACTTTTTATGTTGAAATAGTTTCAGTTGCAAAATAGAATAAAGAATTGCCATACACCCTTTACCCAGATTCTCCAAATTCCCCAAATGTTAACATTTCACTACCTTTGTTTTATCATTCTTTCTCTGCTTCTCTCTCTGTTTTTTTCTGAAACATGGAAGAGTAGCTTACAAATCTAATGGCTCTTTATTCCTAAATACTTTGGTGTATATTTCCTAGAAATGAGGACATTTTCTTAAAAGATTATAAAAACCAAGATATTAACACTGACATAATAGCGTTATCTAATGAGATAACTTATTTAAATTTTGTCGGCTGAGCGCGGTGGCTCATGCCTGTAATCTCAACACTTTGGGAGGCTGAAGCAGGTGGATCACCTGAGGTCAGGAGTTTGAGACCAGCCTGGCCAACATGGTGAAACTGCATCTCTACTAAAAATACAAAAAAATAGTAGTAATAAATAACCAGGTGTGGTGGCACATGCCTGTGATCCCAGCTACTCAGGAGGCTGAGGCAGGAGAATCACTTGAACCTGGGAGGCGGAGGTTGCAGTGAGCTGAGATCGTTCCATTGGATTCCAGCCTGGGCAATGAGAGCACAAAACTCCATCTCAAAAAAAAAAAAAATTGTCAATTGTCCTACTAATATCCTTTAGAGTACAATAAGTGAATGGATTTTTCTGTTTCAGGATTTTGTTTCGTGGTCATGTCTTTTTAGTGTTCTTTGATCTGGTGCAGTTCATTGGTCTTTGTCTTGCGACCTTGACATTTTTGAAGAGTAAAGGTCAGTTATTTTTGAACAGTGCTTCTCAATTTGGGCTTGTCTGATGCTTCCTCGCGATCTGAGTCTGGTTCTGCATTGTGGGCAGGAATATCACCAACTGAAGCATCATTCTCAGTGCAGTGCATCAGGAGGCATTTGAGACCTAGGTGGTGATTTTCACTTTGATCACTTGGTTAGATGGTGCCTGCCAGATTTCTCTACTGTAAAATTACTGTTTTTCCTTTGTAATTTATTAGTATCTTGTGGGAAGACACTTTGAGTCGATGTAAATATTCTGTTTCTCATCGTACTTTCACCCACCTGTTTCAGCATTCATTGGTGATGCTTGCCTAAATACATTGTTACTATGACAGCTGTCAAATGGTGATTTTTCTAATTCCATCATTCCTTTTACATTTCTTAGTCAGGATTCTACACTTATTTTTATCAGTACCAATAAAACAATTTATGCTATGAGCTGTAATCTCTTACTACCATTATTCCATTTGATGCTCAAATTGTGCCAAATTTGACCAATAGGAGCCCCTTCAAGCTGGCTTCAGTGTCCTTTTGACATGTTCCCATCATTTTTTGTGTACTCACTTACTTTTGGCAAGCTAGATGTGCATCTGTATTTATTTCCCTTATCCAAAACTGGTATCAGCCATTTCTCCAAACATTCCTGGTTCCTTTTGGCAGAGAATTTACACCTCAACTTTTAAAAAAGGAAGAAGCATAAGGAGAAGAAGGAGGAAGAGGAGGAGGAGGAGGAGGAGGAGAGAGGAGAGAAAGATGAGGCAAAAGGAATGCTCAAATTAAGAATTATACCTTTATTGCAGTATATTTCAAGTGTTACCATTTATAAAACCATGGTTTTTAACCCCCCCCACACAAAATAGATGCAGTAATAATTGGTGTTCCCGCATAAGTAGTTAAAGCAAAAGAAGTCTATGTTGTGAGGTTCTTCGTGAATGTGGATTCGAATAACCTCTCTTCCTCCTCATCACATTCCATGGTGGGCCTATCCTAGTAATGCTCAAATGGGGAGGTATAGGGAATTCCGCAGTGTCACGGTGAACCTCAGGGAGCTCTGCTTGAGTTCTCTGAACCCTGACTTTGACATCCAAACCCAAGTCAGCTTTAAAAAGGTATCTGTTTTATATATTGGTATATTGGGATTTTAAATTAAATTAAATTAAATTAAATTAAATTAAATTAAATTAAATTTATTTTTTGAGACAGGGTCTCACTGTGTCACCCCAGCTGGAGTGTAGTGGCACAATCATAGCTCACTGCAACCTCGGACTATTTGGCTCAAGCAGTTCTTACACTGGAGCCTCCTGAGTAGCTGGAACTGTAGGCACGTGCTACCACGCCCAGCTTTAATTTTTATTTTGCAGAGATAGAGTCTTGCTATGTTGCCCAGGCTGGTCTCAAGGGAACCTCCTGGCCTCCGGGCCTCAAGGGAACCTCCACCTCAGCCCTTCAGTCACTGGGATCATGGACATGAGCCATCATATCTGACCTGGTGTATTGGGATTTCACTTTGTTTTGCTTGGGGAAGTTTGCAGGGAGTCAGGTGGGGAAGGTGGTTAAGAAGGGCCAAGACATCTGATTTCAAATCTTGGCCCTGGCAAGTGACTTCACATCTCTATGGATCAGCCTCTTCATCTATAAAATGGGGATGTGGTGCCTCCGGAGGATCTTGCAGAGGGTGACACTATTCGATGCAGCCGCTGGCACGTGAGAGCTGTAAATACGATGTTGGCGGTTGTCATGACTTCACATAAAGGCTGTGGCCTTTGGAGACATCTACCCATTCTTAGATTCATCGCTTAAAATGATTCCTGAGAACCCCCACTACCCGCAGGGATTGCTGTTCACAAGTATCTCTCATGGCCCAGGCCTGCAAGATCTCCATGCTGACCTGACGTTAGTCAAGCACCTGCATGTGTCTGTGCATCAGGCATCTGTGTCAGTTAGGACACTTTCTGGTGCAAATGACAGAATTCTAGCGCCTGTCAAGTTAAACAAAACAAGGATCTATTGGATCTTCCTCCATCTTCAGGCATGGCTGGATCCAGAGACACAATGATGTTACCAAGTTACCAACTCTCTTCTCTCTTCTGGACTCAGTTTACCTCTGTGTTGGCTTCACCTTGAGGCAGGCTCTTGTGTGGCAGCAAGATGTTCCATGGCCATGGGCTCATATCCCACCAGCTGTGCAACCTGAAAAATGAGAGAGTGGCTTTTTCCCAGACCATCTGCAACTGTCCCAGGGCTTATTGGTCTGCTTGGGTCACATGCCATCTCTGAACCAATCCCAGGTCATGTGCTGTGCTGGATCACTTCTGTTTGCCTCTCCATAGCCACTCTCCACCCTTTCCACCCTGCTCTGTGCCTTGGGAGGGTGACCCTTAGAGATGACAAAAACAAGCTCCCCTGCCTTCCGGGTTTAGGTTGAGTTCAGCAAATGGGAGACACAGGAAGGAGACTGGAGGGCAGGATGGGAGTAAGGTCAGAGTGTGCATTTTCAGCTACTTCCCTCCCAGGCCTCCATGCACTGGCTGCGTGTGTCCACTGAAGGTTGCAGCTCCTGCCAAGGTGCCTTCCTCATACAGCACCATTCTTCGTGGGTCCAGTAATCCCTCCCTCCTTGCCCCTTCAGATACGGGAGATGATGGCTTCCTGCTGTTATTGCAGGACCCAAGACGGTGTACCAACTCTTGTCTGTCTCCCTAGATCCTGCCTTCACCTTAGTAAAGAGACCCTTTATAACGCCCTCCTCAGTGACAGAGTTGAATGTGCCACCTATATCCTGCTAATACATATGCTCACTTCTGGAGCACAGGTGAGGTCTGCCCTAACGGACCACAAAAGAAGAGACAGAACAGTGCTACCAGAAAGGGAGCATCAAAGTGTTTTGTAAACCTGCAAGCATTAGACCATGTTGTGGGTCAGTCTGGAAAGCCAGAGTCCTTTTTTTTTTTTTTTGAAACAGAATCTCACTCTGTCGCCCGGGCTGGTGTGCAGTGGTGCGATCTTGGCTCACTGCAACCTCTGCCTCACGGGTTCAAGCAATTCTCCTGCTTCAGCCTCCCGAATAGCTGGAACTACACGCCCAGCTAATTTCTGGATTTCTTTTTAGTAGATATGGGGTTTCACCATGTTGACCAGGCTGGTCTTGAACTCCTGACCTCATGATCCACCCACCTCAGCCTCCCAAAGTGCTGGGATTACAGGCATGAGCCACCGCGCCCATCCTCTTTTTTTTTTTTTTTTTTGAGGCAGAGTCACACTCTGCCATCCAGGCTGGAGTGCAGTGGTGCGATCTTAGCTCACTGCAACCTCTGCCTCCCAGATTCAAGGGATTCTCCTGCCTCAGCCTCCCAAGTAACTGAAATTATAGGCACGAGCCACCACACTCAGCTGATTTTTGTATTTTAGTGGAGATGAGGTTTCACCATGTTGGCCAGGCTGGTCTGGAACTCCTGGCCTCAAGTGATCTGCCCACCTTGGCCTCCCAAAGTGCTGAGATTACAGGCATGAGCCACCAAGTCCAGCTCAGAGCCCCTTTTAATCTTGGTTTCATCCTCCTTCCTGAGCTTCACCAAATGATGGAACGAGGAAGGGAACTGGGTTTGGAGTCCCCTCTCTCTTCTATCTCCCTCTCTCTTATATTTCCCGCTAGCTGTGTGACCTAAGCAAGCTTTTCTGAGCCTCTCTTAATGAAGAATTAAGAATGAATTAAATGAAGAAGCATTGCCTGCTTACTCCATATGGTTGTGAACAGAATGAGATAAAATGATGGCCATGGGGAAGGATGCTGGCATCTAGAGTTCACTGTGTGTTAAAACTTCAGGACTTTGTGACACTCTCAGGTGTCCCCTTCCTTCTCGTTTGTGATTCCTCTTGTTTCCATTGTGGCTACAGAAGACTCTAGTCCTCTGCCAGCCACTTTCTGCATGACCTTACAGAAGACCACCTATACCTCCCATCCGCTCCTCTACGGTATGTTATGAAGATCAAAAGTGATAACATACTTTCACGGTCTCTCAGTCTCACCCCAACCTGCAGGAGGCCAAAGGCTCCTTGAAGGCAGGGATGCCATCTGTTTTGTCCCCTGTATTATCCCTATGCTGAGGAGAGAGCAGCACAGACCAAGTGCCCAATAAGCAGGTGCTGAATGAACAGAGCCAAACAGAAATCAAGAAAGACCTGGTCATTGTTGTTGTTTTACTCCTGGATATTGAAAAGCAAAATGGGCTGGGCATGGTGGCTCAGCCTGTAATCCCAGCACTTTGGGAGGCCAAGGTGGGTGGATCACCTGAGGTCAGGAGATCGAGACCAGCCTGGCCAACATGGTGAAACCCTGTCTCTGCTAAAACAAAAAGTAGCTGGGCGTGGTGGCATGCACCTGTAATCCCAGCTACTCAGGAGGCTGAGGCAAGAGAATCACGAACTCGGGAGGTGGAGGTTGCAGTGACCTGAGATCGCACCATTGCACTCCAGCCTGGGCAACAAGAGCGAAGTTCAGTCTCAAAAAAAAAAAAAAAAAGCAAAAGCAAAATGGAGAAATGTAAAAACAGGTTTACAAACGGCCCAAATAGCCAGCCTCGCCGTGGGCGATAATAATAATATCACCTACACTACAGGCTTGTTTCAAGATTGAAATGAGATCATGTACGGAAGGCACTGGACACAGTGCAGCCAACGCTGGGTGGATTCACTGGGAAGGAGTGACTTGGAGGACCAGCATCTGGCTGAGAGGTCAACATGGGCTGAGCATGTCTCTGTCCCTGCCAGTATGGCACTCGCTGATGAGTTAATAGTGGATCTCAAGGAGGGAGGCTGTTGTTTTGGAGGAAGTTGTATCTCTCTGTTTTCCCTCAGGAGGGACACTGTGGTTGATAAAAAGGCAAAGAGAGGCTGGGTACAGTGGCTCACGTCTGTAATCCCAGCACCTTGGGAGGTCAAAGTGGGAGAATCACTTGAGGTCATGAGTTCGAGACCAGCCTGGCCAACATGGCAAAACCCCATCTCTACTGAAAATACAAAAATTATCTGGGTGTGGTGGCACACACCTGTAATTTCAGCTATGCGGGAGGCTGAGGCAGGAGAATCGCTTGATTCCAAGAGGCGGAAGTTGCAGTGAGCCGAGATCACACCACAGCACTCCAGCCTGGGCGACGGAGTGATACTCTGTCTCAAAAAAAAAAAAAAAAAAAAGCAAACAGAGGCTATGGGTTGGGCTGAGAGGACACGAGACTCAGCTACTAACTGAAGCCTCTGATGAATGATCTAATCATCTGTCTGGGCCTCAGTCATCTCATCTGGAAAATGGGGATATTTACACCAGTTCCATCTACTTCACAAGTCGTCCTAGGGAGCAAATTTTAAAAATGGTTAGAATTAGGTGCTCCTGGAAAATGTAAGGTCCCTAAAGAAGCTCAAGGGATCATTAAAACCTTTCCCTCCCTCCCATACACACTTAGGCCTGGGGGCCCCCAGAGCCTCATTTTCAAGACTCTTCCCCCACTCTCTGCCATCCCTTCCTCTCACCCTTTGCTCTAATCAATGAACCTTGCACAACTTCTCCAGGCTGGCTGCAAGAGAACTCTGCAAAGGCCTGGATTGAAATATCCCTATTTTCTATTGATCTGGAAGGGACTCCTCCTCTAGGATTGCTGAAACAGGGCACCCCGCAGGCGACAGCTCCGCAGGCAGCTCCTGTGAAGGGAGGAGAGGAGCCATATCCACCCTCCTGGAAAGTGAGTCACCCTGTCAACATGCCCTTCTGACATCACAGCAGGTTCTACCAGATCCCCCTGGAGCTGAGGCCTGCCCTTGCCAAGCCGGCCCCTGCCAACTCTGGCCCTCCTCCCTTCTCTGGAATCAGAAGCAGAAGACACAAATGGACCAGGCCAGAACTACCAGGACCCCAGAACCCCAGAACCCCATTCTATTCAAAAGTCTTCCCAAGTCACCTTTGTAAAACAAAAACAATGATTACTGAATAACACAGGGTAAAAAGAGAAAATTTCCGCTCTCTGCCCGCCATCCCTGTCCACGCCCCCAAAGAAACCATTATTAATAGCTCAGTGTGGAAACATTCCAGATTTTGTCTAATGCATATTCAATTTTTAAAATTAACATTTATTTTTGCAACTAATACAGAAATCTTTCTTTTTTGAGGAAAAACAAATGAAGCAGAGCAAAATTCACTTTGACCTTTACCCACCACCTGAATCCACTCTTGCCACAGCCCATGGGTTTTCTCTTCTCCACCGTTCTCTGTGTGCTTTTATTTGTACATATGTCTAGGTCCATGGGAAATAGAAAGCTGTATTTTGTGTACATGTGTTTTATATAAATGCCGACATATATCACACCTATTATTTGCCAGTCCCAGTCACACTGAGCCTAAGGATCTCTTCAATGTTGGACGTACATAGCTACCTTGTTCTAAGCATGACAATGGTGTTGTTTTACATGAATATATCAACATTTATTTATCTTTTTCTTATTGATAAATATTTAGGTTGTTTCCAATTTTTCTTTCATCTTTAATAAAAATTTTTTTCAACTTTGACCAAATTCATTCATGTTCATGGTATTAATAAGTCAAATAATACAAGGCTTATAGAAAAAAATCAGTAATCAACCCCCAATTACATCCAATTCTGAGTCCTGCTCTTATAAGAAAACGACTTGCCACTTTCAGGCCAGGCACGGTGGCTTAAGCCTGTAATTCCAGCACTTTGGAAGGCCAGGCAGGTGGATCACCTGAGGCCAGGAGTTCCAGACCAGTCTGGGCAACATGGTGAACCCCACCTCTACTAAAAATACAAAAAAAAAAAAAATTGCCAGACATGAAGGCATGGGGGCATGGGGGCGGGCACCTGTAGTCCCAGTTATTCCGGAAATTGAGGCAGGAGACTCGCTTGAACTCAGAAAGTGGAGGCTGCAGTGAGTCCAGATCGCGCCACTGCACTCCAGCCTGGGGGACAGAGCCAGACCCTATCCCCCTGCCAAAAAAAAAAAAAAAAAAGAAAAGAAAGAAAAGAAAATGACTTGCCACTTTCAGCTGTTTCTTCTGGTACTTACCTCCATATTTACAAATAAGATGCTAATATATGATTTCTTGATTTCTCAACCTTAGACATGATTGACTGCCTTCCTACTGCGGTGGAAGTGGATTTAATGCTTTATACTCACCACCCCAACAACTTGTCTCCCTTCTCTCGATTATTCCCATATGATAGTTTTCCAGTTAAATCAGTATCCTCTGTTTACATTATTGTAACCATAGGACTACTTTTTCCTGCCAAACAGTGGTTCTCTACTTTAACTGCACATTGAACCACACAGGGAGTTTTAAATAATCTCAGAGCCCAGCCCACGCACTAGATCTAGTAAACCCGGTTGTCTGGGAGTGGGGTCCAAGTATCAGGATGCTTTGACACTCCCCAAGGGATTCTAGTGTTCAGCCAAGGGCCAGAACCACTGTTGCTAAACCACGTATGATTACATTGTTTTCTTTGTTTAATATTTCCTCTGGGAAATATTTTTTTACACCTGCTTAGATTTCTACGTTTCTATCATGAATTCTTTTAAAACTCCCCAACAGAAGTGTAAAACCCCTCTGGATGCTATTGTCTACACTGTCAAGCACAACATCATTTAGAAATTCCATTTTCCACAAGGATGCTCTGGGGCCATCCTACTCCACTACAGAAAACTCCTTCTGTCTGTGTGGCCCACCCACAGCTCTCTCTCTCTTTCTTCTGTGTTGCTTTCTGTATTTCCTGGATCTCTTGTCTTTCTCTTTCTTGATACTCTCTTCTTTTTGGTAGAGCAGATCCTCTAGTAGCTTTCTGAGAAAGGGTACATGGGAGTGTATTTTTTGAGACCTTGTATGTCTGAAAATGTTTTTATGCTACCCTCAAACTTGATGGACTGAGACTTCGGCTTGAAATTCTAGAATTCTAGAGTTGGAAATTCTAGAGTTGGAAATTATTTTTTCTAATAATTTTTGAAACCATTACATTTGGGCTCCCATTGTGTATTTGGAAAAGTCCAATGCCATTCTCATTCCTGATCTTGTGTATAAAGCCTATATTGTCTTTATAGAAGTTCTTGGGCTGTTCTCTTTAATTTGTGTAGTCTGAAATTTTGTGATGATGTGACTCTATTTTATTTATTTTTCTGGGCATTTGATAGCTCCTTTCAACCTGAGAGTCATGTTCTTGAAAAAATTTTTTTAGACAGGGTCTCACTCTATCACTCAGGCTGGAGTGCAGTGGCACAATCACAGCTCACTGAAACCTCCACCTCCTAGGCTCAGATGATCCTACTATACAAGCCTCCTGAGTAGCTGGGACTACAGATGGTAGATGTGTGCTACCATACCTGGCTAATTTTATTATTTTAGTAAAATGGGTTTTGCCATGTTGCCCAGGCTGGTCTCGAACTCCTGGGCTCAACCCATCTGCCTGTTTTAGCCTCCCAAAATGCTGGGATTACAGGTGTGAGAAAAAAAATTATGAATTAGTCTTATAACAATTTTCTGTACCCTCTATTTTCTTTTTCTGAAATTTCTGTTAGTTGTATGTTGGACCTCTTGGATATCTTTCTTTTCTATTTTTATCTCTCTCTATCTCTCTTCTTATCCTATTTTTGAAGGATTTCTTTAACTTTTCCCTCCTCAATGTCCCATGGAATGTTTTATTTCTACTTTCACATTTTTCATTTGCAAGAACTCTTTCTTGTCTTCTGATTCCTTCTTGTAGCAGACATTGTTGGTGCCCTATTCACAAATCCTTGGCATTAGCTCCTGCATGCTGCCCAAGGCTATTTTCTGTAAATATCTATGACTGTTTGCCCAAGGGCTGTTTTCTTCCAAGTAGCATCCTCAGCCTGAGTACAAGACAAGCTGGAAGAAAGTAAGGTCAATTCCCTTAGAAGCAGTTGGTAGATTCTTGCCCTTTGATTGGGATGTTTGCAGCAAGTTCTATACCATCTCTTGGAGTTTCCTAGTAAGATTAAGCTCCGACTGTCCACAACGCTAACTGGCTGGATAGCACACCTTTCACTGGCTTCCCTCACTTCCCTATCTCACTTCCCCAATCCTCAACTTGTATTTTCTGGGAATACCTGCCAAACTTTACTTATATTGGAATCACTGTCTCAGAGTCTGCTGCTGGGGAAACCCAAACCAAGATACTCTGATATGGTTTGGATGTGTGTCCCCACCCAAATCTTATGTTGAATTGTAATCCCCAGTGTTGGAGGTGGGGCCTGGAAGGAAGTGATTTTATCGTGTGGGCTGATTTCCCCGCTTGGTACTGTATAGTGAGTGAGTTCTCATGAGATCTGGTTGTTTAAAGTGTGTAGCATCTCCCCCATCTCTCTCTCTTGCTCCTTGCTCTGGCCATGAAATATGTCCCTGCTTTCCCTTCGCCTACCACCATGATTGTAATCTTCCCAAGGCCTTTCCAGAAGCAAAAGCCCCTATGCTACCAGTATAACCTGCAGAACTGTGAGCCAATTAAACCTCCTTTCTTTATAAATTACCCATATCAGGTATTTCTTTATAGCAGTGTAAGAATGGCTGCCCCTCCTTTTTTAAAGTAAAATCTTATTCTTGTCTTATGGATGCAATATCTCATTATTTCTGTAAGGTTATGAATTATAGTGAGATCTAACTTTTTAAAAAGGCACTCTCCTGCTTCTATGTGGAGAACTTAGCTTGGTCCATAATATCTAGGCTAATTTTCTGAGTCTTCTCTAGGGATAATTCTCCAGTCTCCTGCTGAGGAAGGATATGTGCCTGGCTGGCAGCATCCTTAGAGTCAAGGAAGGGCTAGGGTTCACACAGACTTTCACATATCATCCCCGTTTTTAGTATAGTGTCTCTCCCTCCCTTCTGCCATGTCTAGTGGTTTCTTTTCTTTCTTTTTTTTTTTTCTTTCTGAGATGATGTTTCGCTCTTGTTGCCCAGGCTGGAGTGCAACGGCGCCATCTCAGTTCACTGCAATCTCCACTTCCCAGGTTCAAGTGATTCTGTTGCCTCAGCCTCCTAAGTAGCTGGGATCACAGGTGCCTGCCACCAAGCCTGGCTAACTTTTTGTATTTTTAGTAGAGACAGGGTTTCACCATGTTGACCAGGCTGGTCTCAAACTCCTGACCTCAAGGGATCCACCCACCTTTGCTTCCCAAAGTGTTGGGATTATAGGCGTGAGCCACCGCACCCGGCCTCTAGTGTCCTTAAGTCTCATTTTTCTGTAGAACAAATTTCTGGCAAGGTCAGGAAGGGGTAGTTGCCCGGCCACCCCAGATTTGAAAGGAGATCCAGGTGGTTATTCCAGTTGTAATTGCTATGTAAAAAATCACCCCAAACTAATTAAAACAAAAACACTGATTTTACTGTCTCTCATACTTTCTGTGGCTGAAGAATTTGGGAAGGGCTCAGCTGAGTGGTTCTAGTTTGGGATCTCTCATGCTGTTGCAGCCAAACAATGATTGAAGCTGGATTAGTATGCAGCTGGCAAAGCACCTACCTCTCTTTCTCTGAAGTCTCAGGTCTTCTCCGTGTGGTCTCTCCATATGAGCTATTATAAGCTTCCTTACAATATGGCAGTGTCAGGGCAGTCAAACTGTTCACATAGAGGTTTATAGTTTAAGCACGCAAGTTCCAGCCTTGGAAATTATGCACCACCACTTCCACTGAATTCTATTGTTATAAACGAGTCACTTGAATTGAGCCTGCCTCAATTAAAACAGAGGGGACCTAGACCATATCTCTCAAGAGGAGGAATGTCAGTCATATCGTGGAATAGCGTGTGGAATGGGAGATATTTGTAGTGGCTATCCTGGAAAACACAATCTCCACAGTGGTCTCACCACCTCTTACATGGGGTTCCTAGTCATACTTCTGTTTTCAAGCCCATTCCACCTCTATCTTAGTCCATTTTGTATTGCAATAGCAGAATACTATAGACTGGGTAATTTATAAAGAAAATAAATATATTTGGCTCACAGTTCTGGAGGCTGGGGAGTCCAAGAGCATGATGCAAGCATCTAGTGAGGGCCTTTGGGCACCACCATCCATGACAGAAGGTGGAAAGGCAAGACAGTATGGGAGAAGAGGGGACCAAACTGGATTTGACAACAAGCTCAATTTGTAGTAATGAACCCACCCCTGTGACAATAGCATTAATCCATTCATAAGAGCAGAGAGTCCTCATAACCTAATCACCTCAGATTAGACCCCACCTCCCAACACTGTTGCTCTGGGGATTAAGTTTCCAACACAAGGTCTTTGGGGGATACATTCAAATCATAACAACCTCCAACACATCATTCTGACTAAATTTCTGGCATTTGGGGTTTTAGTCCATAGATCTTTCTATTTCTTGTGGGGAGACCCCTTGTACAGGTGTGCAGGTTGGGCAGCACACAGTGGAACCGTATCTTAGGGGTGCCATTCACCTTGTAAACATTTTTGCTTTGTCCACTTATGATAATGTTCCAGCAGATAGCAGTAAAGGGTGGGAGGAACAGCACATTAATTATGTCACTTTCCCACTAGATGGATGTCAAGCATCTAGAGAAAAGGAAGCCACTTCTTCATGCAAAGACTGCAGGCTAACAGGTACACTGACTGCTGGTTGATATTTCCCTCTGTAGGCATTTTCAGCTCTACCAAACTCACCTGCTTTCCACCTTCCAAAAATTTGTTTAAAACTCTCATCTGCTATTTTCCTGTCTCTGCTTCATTTTGTTTCTTTTGTGAGTTTATACCTTTTTAGCTCACTGACTCTGATTTTGGTTTGGCTTTGGGAGAGGGCAGACAAAAATGAATGCCTTCAATCTATTAAGTGAAAGTGCCATGTCTTCCATTTTCCCCCCAGTGTAGATTGCTGCAATGATGCTTCCCTACACACTTGAGTATTCATACCCCTTTGTACAGTTTACTTTTACAAAAATGAATCTTGCTGTACATATCATTGGACAATCTGCTTTTTTTCACTTAATATATTCTGGACATCTTTCAATGTCAGCACATATAGATTTACTTTATTCTTTATGAAAGCTGCATAATGTTCCATGGTAGGGACAGAAATCCTATTCCAGAGGAAAGAAAAAAAGAAAAAAGTAACTGTTCATCACTCCTTATCCCCCAGTGGGTGGGGATGACAGCAGGGCAGGCATCTCTGCTGTCAAGGAGCAGGATTTGGTGGGTGGGAATGGGTTGCACCTAGTTTTAACCATATCTTTGCCTTTGTATTTACTTAATTAGAGTTATAATGTGGACACCTCAGATTCTGATTTTTTCCCTTTGGCTTTTTTCCTACAAATCATGATTTCTCAACTGTGGCACTGTTGACATTTTGGACCAGATAATTCTTTGTTGCAGAAGAAGTCCTGTGCATTACAGGATGTTTAGTACATCACGGCCTCCACCACTAGCTACCTACCACTTTCCCATTGGTGACAATAAAAAATGTCTCCATTCATTGCCTAATGTGCTCCAGGGAAACAAGTCACCCCCTATTGAAAACCACTGCTATAAACTGATCTGAAGACCCTTAGCAACCTGCAACACAGTAAAAACCCAGTTTTTACTTCTTTTGTTTCTGTCACAACTGGTTATTTATGAATTGGGGAGAACATACTTTCTCAGCACTCCATTCCCCTATGTGCTCAGATAAGGGGTTCATTTCTCTTGACTTACTCTTGAGTTTTATTTCCTGTCAAATTTATTTGCTGGCTTTCTTTCAAAGAATGTAAAAAAACTCAAATGTAATACATATTTATTGTGGAAAATTGGAAGATACAGACAAGCTCAGGGAAGAAAACTTTAAAATTTCCTTAAACCTCCTCAAGATAACCACTGATAACATAATTTTGGTCATTCTTCTTCTTCTTTTTTTTTTTTTTTTTTTTTTTTTTTT
>NW_016806937.1:2437191-2452543 GCF_001698545.2 Rhinopithecus bieti | reverse complement strand
TTTTTTGAGACAGAATTGCACTCTTGTTGCCCAGGCTGGAGTGCAATGGCTCAATCTTGGCTCACCGCAACCTCCACCTCCCAGGTTCAAGCAATTCTCCTGCCTCAGCCTCCCGAGTAGCTGGGATTACAGGTGCCCGCCACCACACCCAGCTCATGTTTTGTATTTTTAGTAGAGACAGGGTTTCACCATGTTGGCCAGAATGGTGTTGAATTCCTGACCTCATGTGTCAGAAATTCAACGCCCACCTCGGCCTCCCAAAGTGCTGAGATTACAGGCGTGAACCAGTGCTCCCAGTCCCATTATTCTTATTTTTTAAGAGATGGGGTCTTTCCATGTTGCCCAAGCTGAAGAGCAGTGGCTCTTCACAATCATGATCATGGCACACTATAACCTCAAACTCCTGGCCTCAAGCCATCCTCCCACCTCAGCCTCTCAGGTAGCTGGGACTATAGGCACATGCCACCACACTTGACTAGGTGATTATTTTTGTAGGCTTTTACTTTTTCTCTCTTCTTCTGTTTAGAATGCAAGCATCTATGTATACACACATACACGTTTCTATAAAATTTTAAGGAAAATCCTTCTTTTCCAGGTCCTAACATTGTAATGTCTCCCCCTGCTTTAAGTTCCCAGAGTACTTTGCACTCTTCTCACTTGTGCATCCAGGTGTCTTCACTATACAGCTCAAGTTCTGGTGTCTACGGTGATTAAGGCCATCATTTATTGGTATCTTTTTATTTTTATTTTTTTTGAGACATAGTTGCACTCTGTCGTCCAGGCTGGAGTGCAGTGGCGTGATCTCGGCTCACTGTAACCTCCCTCCCTCCTTCCCTTCCTTCTCTACTTCCCTCCTTCCCTCCCTCCTTTTCTTTCCTCCCTCACTCCCTTCCTTCCTTTCTTTTCTCTATCCTTCCCTTTTTCCTTCCTTCTTTCTTCCCCTCTTCCCTCATTTCCTCCCTCCCTTTCTTCCTCTTCTCTCTTCCTTTCTTTTCTTCCTCCTTCATCCTTCCCTCCGTCCCCTCACTTCCCTCCCTCTTTCCTTTTTTTTTTTTTTTTTTTTGGTGGACTCTGGCTCTATCACCCAGGCTGGGGTGCAATGGCACAATCTCAGCTCACCGCAACCTCTACCTCCCGAGTTCGAGCAATTCTCATGCCTCATCCTCCCGAGTAGCTGGGATTACAGGTGCATACCACAACACCTGGCTGATTTGTGTACGTTTAGAAGAGACAGGGTTTCACTATGTTAGCCAGGCTGGTCTTGAACTCCTGACCTCAAGTGATCTGCCTGTCTCGGCCTCCAAGTGTTAAGATTACAGGCATGAGCCACCACACTGGCCCCTCCTTCCTCTTTATTCTTTCCTTTCTTCCTCCTTCCTTCTTCCTTCTCTCCCTGTCTGTCTCCCTCCCTGCCTTCCTTTCTTTCCTTCTTACTTGCTTTCATTTTTATGAATATATAACTTTTATGGAGATATAACTCACATACCAAACTGTACAATTCAATGGGTTTTTTAAAGTATATTCACAGAGTTGTGCAATCAGTTTTAAAACATATTCATCACCTTAAAAAGAAACTCTATACCCAATAAAATCAGTCCCCATTTCTGCCCAGTCCCAGCAACCTATAATCCACATTCTGTCTCTATGGATTTGCCTGTTCTGTCCATTCTGTATAAATGGGACCCTACAACATGTGGGCCTTTTGTGTCTGGTTTCTTTCACTTAGCACAATATTTTCAAGGTTCATCCATGTCGTAGCATGGATCAGTACTTCCTTCCTTTTTATTGCCATGTAATACTCTATTGGATAGCTATACCAGGTTTTATGTATCCATCCATTAGTTGATGGGCATATGAGTTGTTTCCATTCTTTGGCTATTATGAAAAATCCTGCTATAAACATGCATTACAAGTTTTCCGGGGGACATATGTTTTAATTTCTCTTGGGTATAATACACCTAGGCGTGAAGTTTCTGGCTCATGTGGTGACTGTGTTTAATCTTTCTGGGAACTACCAAGCTGTTTTCCAAAGTGGCGGCACCATTTCGCATCCCTACCAGCTCTGAATGTATAAGGGTTCTCATTTCTCCACATCTTGTTAACACTTGTTACTATCTATCTTTTTTATTACAGCCATCCTAGTGGGCTAGAAGTGGTATCTCACTGTGGTTTTGTGGCCTTGCTTCTTAAACCAATCTTGCACAGACACCAATTTTGCCCACAGTCTGAGGTACCCAGCACCGTGGCATCAGGTCATAAATTTCCATTCGTGGATTAAGTCTGATCAATGCCTTTCTGAGCCATCCCACAGGTGGGGGGTCTCAAAAGGGTACGGCCACTACACCAAGCCCTGCCCACCATGGGGAGAGAATCTAGAATGATGATCTTTTGGCCACATCAGGATCAAGGTCTTGCAGTAAATAGCAGCAGTAAGTGCCAGGGTTTGTAACGTGAGGCAGGAGACAGAGGAATGCAGCCTGGCCCTGGGCTGGGCCCCCTCAAGGAGGTCCCAGATGTCCATATAGTGTCATTTGAGGCCTGCCCAAAACAAAATAACCTCCTTCACCACCCTGCCATACTGTCAGAGATTCCACCACATTCCCAGAGGTAAGTAAATAAGTTGCCACCTTTTAAAAATGTGAATCCTTCTGGGAGGGGTAAGCATCTTGCAAGAAGTCCATACCTTATTGTGAATTAGCTTATCAGATACCAACCCACACCGTGCAGGGACAGGACTCAGAAGAAGTGGGAGTTTTGAGTCATTGGGAAGGGTGGAAACAGGATATGAGGGAGCGCTGGTAGAAAAGGGGTAGCACTGCTCAAGAGGTGACATTTCAGGATGCCAAGATGCGGCCGGAATCGGGTCAATGGGGCTGAGGGAAGGTTTTCATCTTCATTCATCAATGGACAGCAGTAATGATTCATTTTTTATATGGCACACTTTGTGCTGAGTGCTTTGCATACAATTTTTCTATTTTATTTATTTAACAAACACTTACATAGCACCATGTGCCACCACCTACCTCTCAAACCCCACATGCCATATCTTGTTAGCTTCCCCTAAAATACGATTCCTGAATCTGAGCATTTCTCACCACCTTCCCAACCATCCTCCTCACTTTCCTGGTTTCCTTCAGGTCTCCTGGCTGGTGACTCTGCTTCCACATTTGCAGTTTGAGCAAT
Organism: Rhinopithecus bieti; assembly: GCF_001698545.2. Lineage (NCBI taxonomy): Eukaryota > Metazoa > Chordata > Mammalia > Primates > Cercopithecidae > Rhinopithecus > Rhinopithecus bieti. The sequence continues at coordinate 2,449,360 of NW_016806937.1, read as the reverse complement.
CCTTTACAAAGGAGTATCTCTCCTGTATTCAGCATGTACCAATGGCTTCCTATCTTGGTCACTACTGTAGTGCTTACAATAGGGTGCTACTTGAACCATCCCTCTTACCTGGCTGACATTATTTGCCTACTGGCTCAGCCACAAGACACCTGCTGTTCCTCCAACACACCGGCATGCTTCTTGCAGGGCCATTGCGATTACTATCGTGTTCTCCCCAGAATGTTCTTCCCCCAGAATCTGCCTTACTGATGCCTTCACTTCTTCAAGTCTCAGCTTAAATGTCACCTTCTCAGAGAGACCTTTCTTAACACTGCCTCCTCCACCTCAAAAAGCCCTGTATTGCCAGCTTGCTCACTGTCAGAAAAGAGGGTTACAGATATAGAAAGGAGGAAAACTAGAATGAGTTCTATGGTGTTAGATTGGAATTGGAGGCACGAAATGTACTCATAGTTTTCAATATACACAAATAAATACAGAAATAAACAGAGATATAAATGTGTGTCTGCGTGTGTGTGTTATTGAACATATACATACATATATTCTCTAGGTCAGCCTGGGAGCAGCAACTCATGCTCTGATGTTGGCTTCTAAACACTACTCTCCACTAAAAGGAATCAGGATCCCTTTGAGCAATGGTTGATTCCAGAGCTGGAATAGGAAAAGTACAAGATGAACCAGGAGCAAATTTTGTGCCAAAAAAACAAGAAAGTGATCAGAGGACGATAGCACAGGTAAAAGGGATTCAGGAGCCAGTTGGAAGGGGCTCCCACCAGCCAATAGAAATGATTTGAGCATCAAAATAACTCATGATAATAATGATAATAATGGATTATAACTCACTGAAATAAATAGACATCCATGAGTCCATAATAATATAAATAACTGCTGGGCCTGGTGGCTCATATCTGCAATCCCAGCACTTTGGGAGGACACTTTGGGTGGATTGCTTGAGCCCAGCAGTTCAAGACCAGCCTGCGCAACAAATGAAGACCCTCGTCTCTACAAATAATTTTTAAAAATTTAGCCGGGCATGGTGGCAAGCACCTGTGCTCCCAGCTACTTGGGAGGCTGAGGTGGGAGGATCACCTGAGCTTGGGAGGTCAAGGCTACAGTGAGCAGTGATCATGTCGCTGTACTCCAGGCTGGGTGACACAGCAAGTCTCTGTCTCAAAAAACAAACTAAAGGCTGGGTGCAGTGGCTCATGTCTGTAATCCCAGCACTTTGGGAAGCTGAGGCAGGCGGATCACGAGGTCAGATCAAGACCATCCCGGTTAACACGGTGAAACCCCATCTCTACTAAAAAAATACAAAAAAATTAGCCAGGCGTGGTAGCAGGTGTCTGTAGTCCCAGCTACTAGGAAGGCTGAGGCAGGAGAATGGCATGAACCCGGGAGGTGGAGCTTGCAGTGAGCCGAGATTGCACCACTGCACTCCAGCCTGGATGACAGAGCGAGACTCTGTCTCAAAAAACAAACAAACAAAACCCAATACTATAAATAATTAAATAGAAAGTTTGATGAGGACTAGGATAATTACATAGCTTTCAAAATGCCTTAACTTTTCTTTTCCAGGTCTTTGTAGTCAGAATTTTTTTTAATAAAAAAATTTAAACAAAGAAAATACCTCAGTCCCAAATATGCATTCATTAAAAACATAAAAAGGGCCAGACACAGTGGCTCATGGCTCTAATCCCAGCACTTTGAGAGGCCGAGGAGGGTGGATCACAAGGTCAGGAGTTCGAGACCAGCCTGGCCAACGTGGTGAAACCCCATCTCTACTAAAAATACAAAAAAAAAAAAAAAAAAAAAAAAAAATTAGCCGGGTGTGGTGGTGGGCACCTGTAATCCCAGCAACTTGAGAGGCTGAGGCAGGAGAATTGCTTGAACCGGGACCCGGGAGGCGGAGGTTGCAGTACTGAGATCGCGCCACTGCACTCCAGCCTGGGTGACAGTGCGAGACTCTCTCTCAAAACAAAACAAAAGACATAAAAGAGTCACTTTACAGTGAAGAAATCTGGCATCCACTACCCTGATAATCAACTGATTGAAGTTAATATCTTCAGTGATGGGACAAAGAAAACTGTATGCCACCTGGTAGGAAGCAATGAGAAGAACACAGCTTTATTTCTGTGATATTTCTGCCAAAGATGCATAATCTGAATCTAATCTTGAAGAAACATCAGATAACCCCATTGGGAATATGTCACAAAATAACTCACCAATAATCTTCAAAAAGACACTAAAAAACTGTCATAAATGGAAAGAGATTTAAAAAAATGACCACTAAATGCTGCACATGGTTACTGAGGGGATCTTTTTGCTCTAAAGCAGTGGTCTCTAACCTTTTGGAACCAGGGACTGGTTTTTAGAAGACAATTTGGGGGTGGGGGGATGATTTTGGGATGAAACTGTTCCACCTCAGATCATCAGGCATCAGTTAGATTCCCTTAAGCAGGCTGGGCATGGTAACGCACGCCTGTAATCCCAGCACTTTGGGAGGCCAAGGTGGGTGGATCACCTGAGGTCAGGAGTTCAAGACCAGCCTGGTCAACATGGTGAAACCATATCTCTACTAATAATACAAAAATTAGCTGAGCATGGTGGTGCATACCTGTCATTCCAGCTACTTGGGAGGCTGAGGCAGGAGAATCACTTGAACCTGGGAGGCAGAGGTTGCAGTAAGCTGAGATCGCGCCATTGCACTCCAGCCTGGATGACAGAGTGAGACTCCATCTCAAAAAAAAAAAAAAAAATTCCCATAAGGAGCGTGCAACCTAGACCTCTTGCATGTGCAGTTCAAAGTAGGGTTCGAGTTCCTATGAGAATCTAATGCCACCATGATCTGACCAGAGGCAGAACTTAGCTGGTAATGTTTGCTCACCTACCACTCACCTCCTGCTGTGCAGCCTGGTTCCTAACAGGCCATTGACTGGTACCGGTCCACAGCCCTGGGGTTGGAGACCCCTCCTCTAAAGGACATTATTTGGGCAAATGACAAAATTAGGATAGACCCTAAGGATTAGATGGTCATAATGAGTAGGTGTTGACAGAATGACACAATTCTGCTAATCAAGACAAGCTCCCGCTTCACTGAAAGATGAATCTCTCAATGACACTGATGTCCAGTGTGGTTGCAACCATGCCGTCTTTTCCTAATTGTCTTTCTCCACTGTCATCTGTGTCTCTTCCACTTTCTCAATGCAGGGATTGATCATACCTTAGGCATGTAGAGTTTTGATCTTCTTGGGATTGATTGTGTTTTCTGATCATCCATGGGAACTTCTGCTATACTCTATGCTCTCGTGGGCATCAGAGCTGACAAAGGGCCCGTCACTAATGTAGCAGGATGAGCTGCAGACAAAACCCCTCAGACACTGGGTTAAAGAAGAAAGTGACTTTTTTCAGTCGAGAGTTTCCTCCCTGGCTTGGGAACAGGCAGGACTGGGATCCAGGGCTTCCATGTCATCCTCTAGTCAAACAGGAAGACTTCGGCAAGCATGCAGAATGGTGTGCTTCCTACAACAAAAATTAGAGCTTGCATGTGCAACATCATTTAGTTTCATTTAGTTTTTCTTCAGGATGGAGAAGCTAGTGTCTGTGGGGGGATATTAAATGTCACCAAATCCCAGTCTCAGAGTCTTCTGAACAGAAGGCCTAAGGGGAGGAAGAGTAGGGGCTGGAACACAGGAGGAAAAGTCCAAACTCAGGAGGATTCCTCCACATTTTTTTTTTTTTTTTTTTTTGCCTGCAACAATCAGAGCAGCTAGGTTTTCTGGGGAGCAAATTTTTCTGCTTCAAAATAACAGCAATTGTAATGTGACTAGCACATGTCTGATTTCCACTGGTGACAAACTCACAGGTACTGCTAATACTGCCATGTTTTGTTTCGTATTGTATTTTTTTTTTTTTTTACTATATCCATAATGGGAGAGAGGAAATGCTAAATTTTGTTTAGAGGTTGGTGAATAATTTTATTTAGAGGTTGGTTGACGTAATGTTTTTGTGTCTGAATTTATGAACCTACTGAATTCTCACTACTGACCTAGGTTGAGGACCTCTGGGTTAGTGTGTGCTGAGTCTAAAAGCCCAGAGATCACTGTGGGAAAGGTCCCTGGGGGAAAATCAAGGGAGCAACTGGCTTAACTCAGGACAAAGGCTGGGGACACCCAGACAAGAGTGTAAATGGGAGTGGCCAACTGGAGAGGAAGCCAGTTGCACTTGGTTGGGGGTGGGAAGTGGTGAGGAGGATGTTGGTGATTCTGGGAAATTTGGCTGGGCTAAGAGATACTGTGGGCTGGGTGCAGTGGCTCATATCTATAATACCAGCACTTTGGGAGGCCAAAGCAGGAGGATCACTTAAGCCCAGGAGTTTGAGACCAGCCCGGGCAACATGGCAAAACTCTATCTCTACAAAAATTGGCCAGGCATGATGATGTGCACCTGTAGTCTCAGCTACTTGGGAGGCTGAGGTGGGAGGATCACTTGAGTCTCGGAGATTGAGGCTGCAGTGAGCCATGATCGAGCCACTACACTCCAGCCTGAGTGACAGAGAAAGACCCTGTCTCATAAAAATAAATAGATAGATACATACATAAATAAAATGAAGAGATACTGTGGAAGAGCAGTTTGGCAGGAAAACGATGAGTGTTCTTGAAGTTTGATGGCTTTGCCAGGGTCTATGGGAGACTCACTGCAGCATCAGCCCACTCCCCTCCAAATGCCCAGTCCAACCAGGTGGAAGTGGGTGTGTCCACCAGGAAAGTACTGTTTGCCCTTCAGAGTAGCCCCTCCACTTTTGTATCTCTTGAAACTCCAGGATTAAGGCTGCATTCACCAGACTTCTTAGTCCTGTCCCTGTTTAAGATTTAAATCCCTTTGCAATAGTTGTTAGTTAAATTTTAGTCTGAAGAGATTAATCCATCCTTCCCTGAGAATATTAGAAGAGTTTCAGTTCACTGAGCTTCTGGGAATAGGTGGGTGTTTGGGGGTGGGGTATGGGCAGGAGTGCTGAAATGTGCCCTTCTCTCCAGCCAGGCAAGACTGAATAAGAGGGGTCTCCCACAGGAGCACCGGCAGAAAATTCCCATTCCTCTGGCTCTCTTGCCCAGGACAGGCTCTGGTGCATTCCCACCATCTTCCACAGGGGCACTTTCTGGTTGGAAGACAGAGTGGGTCACGTGGTAAGGATGACTAGGACAAAAAAGAATCAGAAAGTGATATTCCTAAGGAATTTATGTGTATATGTACTCAGGTGGAGTGCTGCCAATTTGGCCTTAATGTACATATTTTATTCACCTGTCTGGGGCCTCAAAGAAACCCAAAGGTAAGAGTCCAGCACTCTGTTAAATTAAACTAAATTTGGCCTGCAGACATCTCCGTACTTGAGTCTTTATATAATGAACTGCAACCTACCTTGTAGGCAAACCGACTGAAATCCTAACTTAGGAGCCTACTATTGTAACAAACAGCTGAGTCTCAGCCAATCACAGCAGCTAAGCTTCAGTCAATCATAGGCACCCCACTAATCAGACCTCGTTCAAATAAGGCAAGAGCTGAGCTGTAACCAACCCAACTGCCTGTGTACCTCATTGTTGTCCATAAATGTTGCCTGACCACGGTCAGGCCAGAGTTCTCCATACCTATTTGGTTCTAAGGTCTCCCTGGTTCTAGAATTGTTCTTTCCTCAGTCAAACTCTGCTAAATTTAATTTGTCTAAAGTTTTTCTCTTAGCAATTCCCCATAAACTCCTTGGATTACAGAGATAACTCAAGACCCTACGTCCCTACCCTCTATCCTTTCCTAGCTGGTGTAAAGCCCCCATTAACCCACAAGCTCTTGAGGGGAGGGTTAGGATGGTCAACAGCCTGAAAACCTTGGTTTGTTTGTCCCCTGATTATGAAAGTAAAATCTACGCTTCCAAGACCCCAAAGCATGTAATGCATTTCCTTCCAGTTCCTTTTGTATGTGTTTGTTACATACCTGAAATTTTATCTACTAAATGTAGGTATAGGCTGGGCGCGGTGGCTCATGTCTGTAATTCCAGCACTTTGGGAGGCTGAGGCTGGCAGATCACCTGAGGTCAGGAGTTCAAGACCAGCCTGGCCAATGTGGTGAAACCCCGTCTCTACTAAAAATACAAAAATTAGCCGCGCATGGTAGCAGGCTCCTGTAGTCCCAGCTACTCGGGAGGCTGAGGCAGGAGACTTGCTTGAACCCAGGAGGCGGAGGTTGCAGTGAGCCAAGATTGTGCCATTGCACTCTAGCCTGGGCAACAGAATGAGACTCCGTCTCAAAAAACAAACAAACAAAACAAACAAACAAGCAAAAAACTGTAGGTATACACTGGTGTCCTGCTTTGAAACAAAGCAAAGCAAAACAAAGTAATAAGTTGTATCATCTATTCTTACTGCATAGAAAAGGGCCTGGAAGGATACACACCAAACTGTGGAAATGTGGAAGGCAAAGAAGGACAAGTTTCACTTTTTACCTGACTCTTGAATTTCTTGAAAAATATTAATGTTAAAGAAAAAATTATTCATGGCACTTTTGTTAAAGACGGTAAGGCAGACTTTATCCAAATGAAGGTCATGGCGACAGGTATAGGGACCACTGCAAGGGGTTTTGCAGTGAGTGACAGAGACGGTACTCACCTGCTACTCCAACAAGAACACGTGGGTATTTATAACTAAGGAACAGAGTGGGGGTCAGTGTACAGACTGTATATGTATATATACACACAATGTACAGACTGTATATATGTATATATGTATATATGTATATATATAATACATATTATATATACATATAATTTTTTTTTTTTGAAACGGAATCTCACTCTGTCACCCAGGCTGGGGTGCAATGGCACAATCTCGGCTCATTACAACCTCCACCTCCCAGGTTCAAGCAGTCCTCCTTCCTCAGCCTCCCAGGTAGCTGGAGGATTACAGGTGCATGCTGCCACACTCAGCAAATTTTTGGATTTTTAGTAGAGACAGGGTTTCACCATGTTGTCCAGGCTGGTCTGGAACTCCTGACTTCAGGTGATCCACCTGCCTCAGCATCCCAAAGTGCTGGGATTACAGGCATGAGCCACTGTGCCCGGCGTAAGTGTGTACCTTTGAGGTGGGGGAAGGACATTATTCTGCTTACTACAATTACTTGTACAACATTTTTTTTTTTTTGAGACGGAGTTTTGCTCTTGTTGACCAGGCTGGAGTGCAATAGTGTGATCTCAGCTCACTGCAATCTCTGCCTCCTGGGTTCAAGTGATTCTCCTGCCTCAGCCTCCCAAGTAGCTGGGATTACAGGCATACACCATCATGCCCAGCTAATTTTTTGTATTTTTAATAGAGATGGGGTTTCGCCATGTTGGCCAGGTTGGTCTAGAACTCCTGACCTCAGGTGATCCACCCACCTCAGCTTCCCAAAGTGCTGGGATTACAGGCATAATCACACCCGGCCACCACACCCGGCCACAAATTTTTAAAAACTTATTTATTTATTTATGTGTTTGTTTATTTATTTATTTCTGGAGACAGGGTCTCGCTCTGTCATTCAAGCTGGAGTGCAATGGCATGACCATAGCTCACTGAAGCCCCAAACTCGTGGGCTCAAACAATCCACCTGTTTCAGCCTCCTGAGTAGCTAAGACTATAGGCTTGCACCAAAATGTCCAGCTAATTTTTAAAAATTTTATTGTAGAGATGGGGGTCTCTCAATGTTGCCCAGGCTGGTTTCAAACTCCTGGCCTCAAGAGATCCTCCCACCTTGGCCTCCCAAAGTGCTGGGATTACAGGCATGAACCACCATGCCCAGCTCTCCTATTTAAAAATCTTGTATCCTAAAATTTTTTCATTTCTAAAAATTCCTCATAATCACACTTTTAAATAATGCCTAATATTTCACTGTAGGGAATGTACCACAATTTAGCTGGTCCCCCAGCTTGTGATATTTATGTCATTTTACATTTTCATGATTAAAGATGGTGACTATCATGAGGAAAGTCTGTGGACCTTTGCAGGACATACTGAATCAGAAAGGGGTTAAGGAAAGTGACTTGGTGGTCAGAAAGATCAGAGTTCAAATCCCGGCTCTGCCTCAGTTTATCATTGTTATTGGAATCTTGGTTTCCTCCTCTGCACAAAGGGGACCCTTACAAGAGCTCTAAACTCATAGATTTCTAAAAACAACTATGTGGAGATAAAATTCACATAACATAAATCCATCCATTTGAAGTCTAAATTCAATGGTTTTTAACCATGTACGGTTTTGGCAGGATTCAATGATGTAGAATCATCATGTGTGTGATGAACACATCAACTGCCATTACAATTAATAATTTTTTGTTCATAATTTTCACTTTTTTTTTAAGGCTAGGTTCTTGAGAAGCATCGGTGCAGAATAAAAGCCTATAAACTTCTCAAATGTTTTGAAAGTAGGCTTGTGAAGATAGAAGGTGGCCTTCAGAGGGATTTTCAAATGTGCATTTGTGTTTTGGATTTTGGTGTTTGGATAGAATGTGGGGCATTGGAGCTGGTATGAAAGTGTTGGGTTATTTGCTTCAAAATATCCTCTTTCATTCCCTTTTATTGCACCACTGAATTATACTCATCCTCAAACTGCACACACGGAGTAATGAGGGGAAGTCACTTCTCATTCACAGACCCTCCCTGCCTGGCACCTCCCCCACAGAGTCACCAGCCTATCCCTCTTCACATCCAAGTGAGACTCCTTCAGTGAGGGTTGCATGAGTACCATTTCCAATTGCCCATCTTAACTCAAGCCAAGCCAGTTTCATGGCGGGTGGGCAGAAATGAGAGGCAGGGGTCTCTGCCAATTCCATGGGGTGCCCACCCAACCTCCCAACAAACCACAGAAACATTCCATTTGGCCGTGGGTGGACTGACTGCAGGTTTCAGGGCTGAGTTAGTATATGGTGTCAGCCAAATCCAGGAGTGTGTTGCACCAGAGCGGTGTGTGGGTGAATCTCAAGCAGCCCGCAGGTGTGGGAGCAGGTTACGTGAGATGGGTGTGGGCTACGTGGTAAGGGATGAGAGGATGGTGCACAGAGGGTGGGTGGGGTCAGAGGTGGCTGAGGGTGGAGGTGAGGAATGGGGCCTCAGCAGAGGTTGGACATAATAGTCAAACCAGTGGTTTGGAATCATTTTTGGGTCATGGCCTCCTTTGAGAATCTGATGTACGCTAAGGAAAGAATGGACACACACACAGCACAGACACATGTGCACACACACACACACACACACACACACACACTAACCCACAAATTCTGCACATTGTGTCAGGGTTCCCAGAACTCAAGAAATTTGACTTGGAATTAAGAATCTCTGGTCTGGACTAGTTCATAGGGACTTGTCAGAAACAAATCCTAAAGCTGCATTAAGAGCTTGAGTATATTTATGTCTTCTGGAATGAAAGAGATTTAGAAAGGTTTGCAGGTTCAGGATTTAAATTCCAAAGTCCACTTTTCCATTAATTTTTTTTCTAGTTTTATTTTGAAAATTTCAAATTCTACCAAAAGTTGCAAGCTCATGTACTCTTTAACTACATTCACTAATTATCAAAAATTTCCCCCAATTCCTCCCCACTCTATGCATGCTTATGCTGTCAGAAACCTGCGTTTTTCTGGAGAACCATTTGAGACTAAATTGCAAATACTGGGTCTTCATCTCTACACACTTGGCATGCAACTCCTAAAACTATGGGATTCTCCTGCATAACTAAATACAATGATCATACTCACAAAATTTAACATTGATACAATATAACATTGTGTAATATACATTAACATTGTGTAATATACATCCTATATTCAAATTTCCCCTGGAGTACCCTTCTATTAGGTTGGTGCAAAAGTAATTGAGGTTTTCACCATTACTTTCCATTGAATTTCAATAAGTTTTGCACCAACCCAATATGAGCTGTATTCTTTCTCCCTCCCTCCCTCCTTTCCTTTCTACTTAAAAAAAAAATCCAGACTCTAATTCAGAATCATACACTTCATCTAGTTACGTCTCTCGGTCTTCAATAATCAAGAACACTAATCCAAGGTTTCGTTTGGTTTTCTTTCTCCTAGTGACATTGACATTTTTGAAGAACCCAGCTTAGCTCTTTGGCAGAACGTCGCCCAGCTTGGATTTGTCTGATGGCGCCCTTATTATTAGATTGAGGTTAAATATTTTGGCAGGAGTACCTCATGGGGGAGGTGTCCCTTCTCGTTGCATCACATCAGAGGATCAGTTGGTTCCCTACTGATGAGAAGTTTGGACCACGGGTAAGGTGGTGACCTCGTTTCCCCTTGGTAATCCCTAAGTCATCTGTGGGTTAACACTGTATTCACTGAAGGTCTCTGACTGTGGCAAATGCTGGACGAGCCAGTGGTGAGCACCCACACTCTGTCCTTGTCCTTGTGCTGTTTTTACAAGGGAGGGGACAGACAATAAGGAAACAAATGACAAGATATGCAGTTTTATGAAGGATGTGGATAGGGTGCTGAGATAGAGAAGTATCAACCATAGAGAAAGTCATCTTTAAGGTGAGACTTGAGCTGGGGGCATGCCTGTAGTCCCAACTCCTCGGGAGGCTGAGGTGGGAGGATCGTGTAAGCCCAGGAGTTCTGGGCTGTAGTGCACAATGCCGATCAGGTGTCCACACTAAGTTTGGCATCAATTATCATGACCTCCTGGGGCTGGGGGACCACCAGGTTGCCAGGTGGCAAATAGCAGGTCAAAACTCCCGTGCGGATCAGTAGTGGGATCATTCCTGTGAATAGGCCACTGCACTCCAGCCTGGGCAATATAGTGAGACCCTATTTCTAAAAAAAATACTACTAATAAAGAAAAAGGCGAAACTTGAATAGGGAAAAGGAGTCACCCTTGGGAAGGTGGGGTGGAGGGGTTGGTGGTGGCTCCTAGTTAAGCTTGGAGGATGGAAGGAACCAAAAGATGGATGCGTGGTGGTCTCAGGGAGGGAGGCGTGATCAGAGAAAGGCCCTGGGTCTGGGAATAATCATATTGTACACATAGTATCTTAATATTGAACACCATCCTAAGTGTTTCACATGGTTTACCTTGTTTAATTCTCCTTGCAGCCCTGTGAAGTGAGTGCTATTACTGGTTTTGTGCTGTAGAATCTGTGACACAGAGAGGTTGAGTAATTGTCCTAAGGTCACACAGCTTCTAAGTAGCAGTGCTGGATAGATCTGACTCCACAGTCTGTGCTCTTAGCTGTGTCAAGGAGGAAGGCCCAGGATTTCATCTAGAAAACAGACTGTGAAAAGGGATTGGAATGAGAGTAACCTGTACTGGGTGCAGAGGTTCTGTCGATAGAGGATGCGGGATGGGAAAGGAAGACAGAGGAAGGGCCTAGAAGGTCAAAGGAGAAGGGTGTTCAGGGCTGCAAGCAACACTGGAAGCCAGGCCAGTTCAATTGACCACCTACCCTCGGTGCATCCCCAACCCCTGCCTGTCCCTTCAGGTCGGATTTGCAATTCTTCTGCTCTCCCTCCTCCTGAACACAAACAGGAGATTTACACTCTCAAAGTCTCTCCCCACAAATAACTAATTAATCACAAAGGTAAAAATTGTAACTTTGCAGTGGCACAACCCGGCCGACGCCAGCTTAACCAAGTGACCAAAGTGGATATTCAGGGAAGGCTCTGGAAGGGCATTTGGGGGAAGCGTAGAAAGGTTTTGTGAGGAGGACTCTGAATGTCGGGGGTGGGAAGCCTTGGGGACTGAGGAGTCTACCCTAACAGGGCAGGGTCCAGAAGGGGAAGGAGGGGTATGTCTCGGGGAAAGGGAGAAGTATTGAGGTGGGGGAGGTTCTGAGGTTTGAGCGAGGCCCTGGGGAGGGACTTGACAGTTTGGGTGACAGGAGGGTCAGAATAGGGTCAGTATGGGAGGTGTCGGGTGGGTAAAAGCTGGGTGAGTGCAGGGCTGGGGGTAGGGTCTCTAAGGACAGTGAAAAGGTCGGGACTCGCGGGCGAGGCCTCTAGGGCAACGGCCAGTGGAAGGGGGGCTCCTGTGGCGTGAAGTCAGGTCAGCCCGAGGGTGAGGCGATTTGGACCGTCCGACCTGGGGGACGGGAGGGCAAGGGTGCGGGAGGGTGCGGGAAGGCGCGAGGTAGGCGGCTGGGCGTGCCGGGGCGGGGC
>NW_016806937.1:2416578-2436690 GCF_001698545.2 Rhinopithecus bieti | reverse complement strand
GTCGCCGCCGCCACCCTCTGCGCCCCGCGCCGCTCCCCGGTCCCGCCCGCCATGCCCGGCCCGGCCGCGGGCAGCAGGGCCCGGGTCTACGCCGAGGTGAACAGCCTGAGGAGCCGCGAGTACTGGGACTACGAGGCTCACGTCCCGAGCTGGGGGTAAAGCCGCCGCCGCCCCCCGCCGGGCCCGCTGACCCCTGCCCCCGCCCAGCCACCCCCTGCGAACCGCACTCGGGCCGGGTGGTGTCTCCCGCTGACCCCTCCGCGGGCCCGCAGGGAGGCAGAGGTCCAGCTCTCGCACATGTCCTCGTCTTCCTCTTCCCTCTCCTTTACCCCCGTTTCGTCCCTTTCTCCCCGGTTTGCGCACCCCTTTCCCTCACGGAATGCTTTTTTACTCGGGAAGAAGTGTGGGGTCCAGGGATTGACGCCGGGTGGAAGTGAGGGAGCAGCCCTTCCTCACGCTTCTGGGTTTCCACTGGGGTGGGAAGTCAACAGCTGTCCTTTGGAGCTATTAAAATTCCCTGCCTTTTCGGTTTTCTGAGATGAGGTGGTGGGAGGAAATTTCTTAAAGACGTCCAGATTTTTAAAACAGGCACTGTCTACCCTCAGGGTGTGAAACGGGAAGCAGGTGCTGGGGAGCCGCGGGACACAGGGGGCACCCTCTAGGCCTTCAGGACGGGTGCTTTGCTCACCCCTCTGGATTGGCTCTGAGCGTTGCCTTCCTGCCCCATCTTTCCAAGTTAGGAGAGACCAATTAGGTTAGGAGCTCTGCAGAGTGAAGGGAGCCAAGATTACGTCGTGGCTTTCATTTAGGGAATGAGTTGTGCCGTGATGTATAGACACTTGCAAGTGTTTGCCTGGTGGAAGCGGCTGAATGACGTATACAGTGAGCATAGGCTTGGTTAGATTAACCCCCAGTCCTGGCATTTATGTGTGTGTCTTCCTTTTACAGTAATCAAGATGATTACCAACTGGTTCGAAAACTTGGTCGGGGAAAATATAGTGAAGTATTTGAGGCCATTAACATCACCAACAATGAGAGAGTGGTTGTAAAAATCCTCAAGGTGAGTGTCCTATGAGTGGTATGTAACATTTTTCCCCCCACAGGGCAGAAGGTTGTAAGCTACCCCAGTCACGTTCTAGAATGGGCAATGCAAGCTTGAATTTAATTTAATTTATTTATTTAGAGTCAGAGTCTCACTCTGTCACCCAGGCTGGAGTGCAGATCATAGTTCACTGCAGCCTTCAACTCATGAGCTTAAGTGATCCATCTCAGCCTCCCAAGTAGCTGAGACTACAGGTGCATGCCACCACGCCCAGCTATTTTTAAAATTTTTTTGTAGAGTCAGGGTCTGGTCATGTTGCCGAGGCTGGTCTCAAACTCCTGAGCTCAAGCACTCCTCCAAAAGGACTCCTTGCAGGCCTCCTAAAATTGCTGGGATTATAGGCGTGAGCCACTGTGCCCAGCCCACGCTCAGATTTTATTTATCTGATGTCCTTTCATTACTTCTTTTTCCACCCCATTTTCCTGTGAACTTTCAAGAAAATGTGCAGACTGGTCACAGATCTCAGTTCAAATCTAAGTTCAGGAAGGTGTTTGTTTTAAAAGTAAATTGCCTTAAGCAAAATTCCTAAAGGGCTCCATTTGTTAGAAAATAAATAGGTATTCAAAAGACAGGAAAGCCATTCTCAATTTAAGGGCTCCCTGAGCGCTGTGTTTGTTACTCTTGGTGCATGCTCTACGTTGTTCCAGAAAGAAAGTTGGAAAAAATTGGAGCGACTTCAGAAATGTATGTCAAACCCAAATGGAAGGAAATTCCTTAGCAGATAATCACTTGGTTTTTTTTCCTTTGGCAGTAAAGTTTCAGGTGGGATGGATATAGTGCACCAGTAGTGCTGAGAAGCCTTGTTGGGAAGCCAGAGAGCTATTGTTGCTTATCAGCTAGTAAAAATGTAGAAGAATTCACGTATTACTAAAGCAATAATTGGAACAAAACGATTTTAATATATGGTTTAGCAATCAGTTTGATAATGATATGTCTTTTGTTATCTCTTTGATGAAGATGATTTTAATGAGCATGAAGGGTCGGCTAAATTTTCCTTCCGGTAACAGATTAATTGTATAGTTTTAATAATGTTTTACAGGGTATAGTAAAAAGTAGTTCTTAGAATCTGTGATGGGTCCTCATTATTGCCAGATCATTTCATGTGGGTACATGTCATTTAGTGAGAGATTGAGAAGACGGAAGAGTGATGTAAGCACTTTGCATACATGTGATTTCCAGTGTGGCCATTTTGCAGAGGTTCTGTGGACTAAGAATGTGGAATTAAAAAGCTGTTTCTGTGTGTTAGAGCAGCTGTGTAGGTAATCACTGTTTAATGTGAGGGGTCAGGCTTATGCTTTCTGGTAATCTTTGAGAAAAAATGATTAACTCCATCACTCAAAACATCCTAGCCTAGTGATGAAGAAGCAGAATTGCAGTAGAGAGAAATAGACAAAGTTACTTGTGTTCTCAGACACACTGGGGATGAGAAGTGAGGAATTGATGTTGAAGATACTGAGTGTGACTCCTCTCTTCCCTAAATATGTATTGCATTTATGAAGTCACAAGGTTTTTTTTTTTTTTAAGTCACGGAAATTACCTTAAAACCCATACATTAGCTTTATATACATAAGCATAAGTTTTTAATAAGCTGCTTCAAATCTAAGAAATAAGCGAAGCTTAAATTGAAATTAGGAATATCCACATTCCACTGCTGTATATTCAGAAGAATGAATTGCTGACTCTAAAGCAATTCCGGAAAAATGTCTGAACTTTTGTGCTATGGCAGCATTTTTAGATAAGTGTACGATTTTCTGTGGTGCTTTTTTTTTTGAAAGGAGCGGCATTCAGGTGTATGTATAAATACCATGTTCATTTAGGAGAGCATCACATTGCTGCTTCATCATCCGAAGAGCTTCATAGGCTCTAGCTTTCTCCTACTCTAAAGATTCTCGGCAGATGTTAGGAAACCCAGTATGTAAGCTGCTGCAGGTTATCTTTACAAATGGGAGACCTAGGCACAAAGAAACTTACGTAATGTCATTATGTTGAATGACCATTAGCTAGAACTCCTGTTTCCTTTTCTTCATATTTCTTACTGTTCATTTTAGCATTGGATTGTAGGATCTGAATGTTGAACACAGAAACAGGTACCAGTGCCCTGGAATCAGACTTGGGAGGCCCCTAGTTAATGAAATGTTTCTTGTTTCTTCTTGACATTATTTGTTTTCACAGTGCAGCCTAAACCACTAGTGAAACTAGACTCACTTATTCACGTTTTTTAAAGCCCGGTGGCATTTCTATCCAGATTTTGTTCCTGTCTGAAGGATGGGGTAATACATCACTAATGGCATTATTGTGGTTTTGTTGTTTTGTGAATTAAAAGTATTACTTTTTAAAAAGAACAGGATCTTTAGCCAAAGTTGTGTTTCTTTATTCAAATAAGTTGAAGTTATGACTAATAGCTACTATTATGGTGCTTGGTCATAGGAAATTAGGTCCTTAACAGAGTACCAGTTGCTCTTAACTTGGAAGAATTTAGAACAGCCTTCCTTTTTGTATAAGCCTGCTGTATTTTAACTGCAAGATTGTATTATGCACATAGTGACCAAGAAAGAGAGTGCCTTTCTTGAGGACAAGCAGTCTTTCTTTTGTAGTTTCATATCAATTCTTCACTGTGTGTGAGAATGGGTAAATGATGAGTGACTACAGAGGAATTTTATATAGTTTAATTTGCGTTAGTAGATTTCCAGGTATTGATGAAAAATGAGCTACTAAGAAGTTTTAGGAATTTAGAAACTGGTGAGCAAAATTTTACTGTCTATCCCCAAGTGGTATTCTATGGCTAAAATCTTAAAACTTTCCAATCAATGGAGAGGTTGTATCTTTTTTTGACAAATGGTTTTGAGGAGAAGAGAGAAAAAGGAGGAGGAAAATGGTAAGGGTTTATATGGCTGGGCAGAAAGCTACATTAGTGTAAAGTTTCATCTTTTGATTTTGAAAAATCAATTCGCCGGGCGCGGTGGCTCAAGCCTGTAATCCCAGCACTTTGGGAGGCCGAGATGNCACTGCCTGTGTGTGTAGATTTCAGTACTTCCTGGGGTCCTTGGGATCTTTCAAATTAAACTATTTCTTGAATAAAAGTTAAGAGCAACACTATTTTTAAAAACAGATAGCATTTCGAACCAGTGCTAAAATGACTTGGAAATTCCCATATAAGGCTTCCTCTTAGTAGTCTCATTTTATAAACAGATTGACTATCCATTTCCCCCCAGATATTAATTCTTTAGCTTTAAACAAAGGATGGTGGTATTAAATTTTGCTGCTTAAGTATGTTTAGCATATTTGCAGATATTTTTTAAGTTTTGTGTTGTCAGTAGGTAGTGTTAAAAGGATGGGCGTTGGTTATACATCTTTGTTAGCAGCTTCATCATGAGCTGGTGATCTTTACGTTATGTCAGAATGGTGCTTTCTTCTTTATTTCTAGCTTCTCCTGTGGTAGGTTTTTTACCCTTTTGAATTTAGGCATGTGTATGAAGACATCTTCCTGAAACAACACATTAGTGGTATTTATCTAAATTTTTGGTACATTCTAATTTTCACTAATGTCTCATGGTATAAAACTAGTGAAAACAGTATTACTGAAGTATTGCTAACATTCAAAATAACGTTAAAAATTGTATGTGAACTAGGCAGTTTCCAACATTGTGGTGGGGAGTCACAGATTAAGAGTGTAGTTAACATGTGTCAAACAGAATCACAGAATACGGGTGCTTAGAAACCGTTAGAACCCAGGCCCTTTTTACAAATCAACCAAGACCCAGAGAAAGGATTTATATGCTCAGCACCATGTAGTCAGGGGGTGGAAACACTCAGTGTAGGACCCTGTATATCTGTCCTGAAGTCTCGTCAGGTGCAAGGAGCATAATTAGGACATTTGCTGGATGTTTGACTTTGTGATGTACTGATCTGTACTGGAAGAATTGAGGAACACTCACCAGGAGTCAAATGAAGTTAATTCGTTTCTGATGATTTTTGGAGTAATTTTTCTCAAAGGAAGTATTTGACTTTGGTAAGTTGCTAGTTGAAGAGTGGAATCCAAGAGTCCTAGAGGGCTGTAGGGACCCAGGCAGGGGTTCTCTATGATTAGTATCCACAGCAGCATGTTTAATGCTTAAATGAAATGCTGCTTTATTCTCTCAAAGCATCAATAAGTAGTATTTTTATGCTTTTTTTAACCCATAGAGTTCCTCCAAGTCTCAGCATGATCACTTAGCAATTTTGGGGATTAATAGTTTTGTCCCTTTAATACAAGAGTTTATTTGAGAAGAAACCACGTGTGAAAAGAATATCTTGATATAGTGTGCCCATTTTCATGTATAAAGCAGGGCTCCAGATAGTTTCTAGAGTTTAATTTCAGGATCTGCCATCTCATAATCAGGGTGGTATAGTGTAAGAAGTGCTATAAATGAGAGGACAGAAGGCTTGAGTTCAAAAACTAGTTTCTTCATTGATACCACTTGACTATTTTCTCATTTATGAAATAAGCCTACATTTCCTGCTTAAGTCACAGGGTTGTTAGGAAAGTCAGATAAACTGTAGATAGATGGTAGAGAGATTGATTATCATGCTTTAGTAATCTACAAAATGCTTCTTTCCTGAGAGAGTATGGCCTAGAAGTGGTCTGCCTGGTGTCAGGTGTTAGTTCCAACTGTAGATGCTCTGTAACATCGAACAGTTACTTAAGTTCTCTGTGCCTCAGTGTCCTTCCTCAAGTAAAACTGTTAATAGTGCTCATCTAAGAGGATTAAATGTGCTTAAAACAGTGCCTGGCCTGAGAGATAGATAAAGTGTAGTAATAACAATATTACATTTGGGCAATGCGAATGATTTTTAGAGGCAGAACCAATAGTAGAAAGGGTTGCAGTGTTGTCTTGATGAGATTCAAAGGGTCTGCTCTATGCCTTGCCTTTAAAAAAAAAAAAATGCTGGGCGCAGTGACTCAACACCTGTAATCCCAGCACTTTGGGAGGCCGAGGCAGGCGGATCACGAGGTCAGGAGATTGAGACCATCCTGGCTAACGTGGTGAGACCCCATCTCTACTAAAAATACAAAAAATTAGTGGGGCGTGTTGTCAGGCGCCTGTAGTCCCAGCTACTCGGGAGGCTGAGGCAGGAGAATGGCATGAACTCGGGAGGCAGAGCTTGCAGTGAGCCAAGATTGCGCCACTGCATTCCAGCCTGGGCGACAGTGTGAGACTCTGTCTCAAAAAAAAAAAAAAAAAATTGTGTTAAAATACATGTAACATAGGCTAGGCGCAGAGCCTCACGCCTGTAATCCCAGCACTTTGGGAGGCCGAGGCAGGTGGATCACCTGAGGTCAGGAGTTCAAGAGCAGCCTGGCCAACCTGGTGAAACTCCGCCTCTACTAAAAATACAAAAAATTAGCTGGGCATGGTGGCAGGCGCCTGTAATCCCAGCTACTCAGGAGGCTGAGGCAGGAGAATTGCTTTAACCTGGGAGGCAGAGGTTGCAGTAAGCCGAGATTGCACCATTGCACTCCAGCCTGGGCAATAAGAGCGAAACTCATCTAAAAAATAATAAAATAACATAATATTTACCATCTTAACCATTCTTAAGTGTACAGTTCAATGGGTAATGTTGTGCAGCCATCACTACCATCCATCTGTATAACTCTTTTCGTCTTGTAAAATGGAAACTCTGTATCCATTAAACAATAACTACCCATTTCTCCCTCCCCCATTTCCTGGCAACAACCATTTTACTGTTTCTATGAATTTGACTACTCCAGGTACCTCATGTAAGTGGAATTGTACAGTATTTATCCTTTTGTGACTGGATTATGTTGCACAGCATAGTGTCCTCCAGGTTTATCACTGTTGCATGCGTCAGAATTTCCTTCCATTTTAAGGCTACGTCATTTTCCATTGTATGTATATAGCACATTTTGTTACCCGTTCATTCATCAGTAGATGGGTTGCTTCCATGTTTTAGCTATTGTGAATAATTCTGCTTTGAACGTGAGTGTACAGATACCTCCTGAAGACCCTGCTTCACTTCTTTTGGGTATAGACCCAGAAGTGGAATTGCTGGATCACAAGGTAATTCTATGTTTAATGTTTTGAGGAACTTTCCAGAGTGGCTGTACCATTTTACATTCTGACTATAGTGTACAAGTTTGGCTGTTTCTCCATATCCTCGCCAACACTTCTTTTCTGGTTTTTTTGATAGCAGCCATCCTGACTTGTGTGAGGTGGTATCTGATTATCATTTTGATTTAATGCCTTGCCTTTTTGAATAATTTTTTTAACTCCTGAGAATAAACAGTTACCCTCAAGGAGTAGATCATGTAATTGGGATGATGAAGCTTGAAAGATGAAGGGAAAAGTTTTCTGTGATGAGATAACATTGCTCAGATAATATTTTTATTTAGGTCAAGTGCAGTGGGTTTTAGGGATGCCACCAGGGTAGTGAATTACATGCCATCATCCAGCCTGAACTTTCTTTTTACTCTGTCCTTCTACATTCCTGGCAACCATTGTTCATTGCAGGTAATGAAATTCATATCATAGTGGAGCAGTTGTTAGTTTGGTAGTAGAGTAAAAGTAACCCCAAATTTAAGAGTTAGGAGCTGTTGATAAATTCCTGCCTGTCTTGAATTTGTTAGTTCAGTTGTTCTTTTTTTCACCACTTTGTCTACTAGACTTCGAGTTAAAAAAAAAAAGTTTGTTTTATTAGTTTGGACAATAGCTAAACTGATTGAGTTTGAATCTTTTAAACAGATAGTCTCTGAACTGGAATAAATGAACCCCAGATGGAGACTTTTTCTAGCACGCAGAGTGAAATTGTGAGATCGTTGTAGAAATACATGTATTTTCTACATTTTGTGTAACTGGTAGTAAATGGCTACAGGCTGTGGACAGGAGAATCAAAGTATCCTTATTTCTGTAAAACTCGGTTTATTTTCCTTAGGATACCAACAATCCTCCCTCATAAATCCTAACTTTTTATCTCTGATTCACATTAAAAGGATCACTTTCAGCTCCTCAGAGCTCATTGATTTAGCTTCTCGAGCATCTCTCCAGTTCAGAGGAATAAACTGAGGCCGAAGGGATCTACCTGTAGCTGAGTTTTTGATGGTTTGGAGGGAAGTGTCCTGGACTGTGGGTCGGTCACCTTTCTTTTTTATCATCTCTTGGTCTTTTGTCAGCATGTGAGGACTCTAGCTGCCTTTGTGACTTGGGACTCCTTTGTGTCACCTTCAGAGTTGCCCTGCTATTCCCAGTCTCTAGTATGGGAAGTTTAAGTTAGATACCTGGTGGGCAACAAAATATGCTTCAATTGCTATGCAAGATACCTTTAGATGTATTGATAGATAGGTTCATCTTAACTGGGCTGTCCAGGCCTGACCCGTTGCTGAATAACGGGAGAGCAATGCAAGACTTTACATGGGGCAGTGTCATAAAGGCAACTAATGGGTTGTCCCTGTAAGGAGTTAGGAGTACTGTTAGGAGTAGAAGAGGTTTTTGGTGGATATAGGCTTCTGGTTGCGGGTTTTTTTCTCTGTTACCACTCTCGCAGATCTATAGCTGCTTTCCAGTATTGGATGACAAATCTAGAATTTTCTTACATTGAAAGGCATTGACTAAACTGGTAGCATTGGCTGAAATTTTAAGTATAAGATAACCAGCTTTGGCCGGGCGCAGTCGCTCACACCTGTAATCCCAGCACTTGGGAGGCTAAGGCAGGTGGATCACCTGAGGTCAGGAGTTGGAGATCAGCCTGGCCAACATGGTGAAACCCTATCTCTACTAAAAATACAAAAAAATTAGCTGGGCGTGGTGGTGTGCACTTGTAGTACTTGGGAGGCTGAGGCAGGAGAATTGTTTGAACCCGGGAGGCGGAGGTTGCAGTGAGCTGAGATCATGCCACTGTGCTCCCGCCTGGGCCACGGAGTGAGACCCCGTCTCAAAAAAAAGTCAGTTTTTATTTTTCTTTTAACTTCTTAACATAATTTCGGACTTAAAAAAAGTTGCAGGAATTCCCATATCTGTTTCACCCAGACTCCTCAAATGTTAACATTTGCTTTATCCTTCTCTTTCTCTCTCATATATACACACATATATATACATATATACACCTATATAATAACATTTATGTTACGTATATTTTCCTGAAGTGCTTGAGAGTAAATTGTAGTCATCCCTAAATACTTCAGTATGCATTTCCTAAAAATAAAGAGTTTCTTACATAACCATACAATGCCATATTAAAAAATTAGAAGGTAGGCCGGGTGCGGTGGCTCAAGCCTGTAATCCCAGCACTTTGGGAGGCCGAGACGGGCGGATCACGAGGTCAGGAGATTGAGACCATCCTGGCTAACACGGTGAAACCCTGTCTCTACTAAAAAATACAAAAAAATTAGCCAGGCGAGGTGGCGGGCGCCTGTAGTCCCAGCTACTCGGGAGGCTGAGGCAGGAGAATGGCGTGAACCCGGGAGGCGGAGCTTGCAGTGAGCTGAGATCCAGCCACTGCACTCCAGCCTGGGCGACAGAGCGAGACTCCGTCTCAAAAAAAAAAAAAGAATAGAAGGTAACCATTGATGCAATGCTATTAGCTAATCTATAGCTCTCATTCACGTTTGCCAGTTATCTTTATAATGTTCTTTATAGCAAAGGAAAATCCCAGATTATATGATTATATTCAGTTGTAGTCATGTGTTACATTCAGTTGTCAAATTTTAAAAGTCTGGAACAATTGTGCAGTTTGTTTCATGACATTGACATATTTGAATCTTTCAGACTGGTTATTTTGTAGTGTGTCCTTCTCTGGCTGTTTTTTAATCGAATTGTACAGTGCTTTTTTTCCCCAAAGTTTCGAGCTCCCTTGTTAATGAAAAAGGGACTAAGGAGTAAGGTTTCTAAGTGGAGTCGAGGAACATGCACAGCAGCCTCATCTGCTCTCCTGGGAACCCTGGCACAGCGGGCGGAGAGCGGGTATCATCATGGCAGCTAGCTGACAAGGACGCAGCGAGAGCCCAGCCTCTCAGTTAAGCCCCTTGTTATAGGTGATGCAAGTGCTCTGAGTTTCATAGTCCTTTCCTTCTCTGTTTTGTTATGTGTTCAAAGCTGTATCTTAGTGACCAACAAAAGATGAAGGTTTCTTTGGCATGTGTGTGTTATATTTTCCCCCTCCCCTCTCCTTCCCCACCCCGCACACAGGCAAAAGAAGTCTTGCTTTATTATTTCTTGGCAAATCCATTGGCCTCTCTTTGCCTCTGCTATTATAACAGTGTCTCAGTGATAAAATATTCTTTTTCCTTAGTTACATTTCTCCCGTTGGCCACACTTGGGAAACAAAAGCACTGTGGCAAGAGTATAGCATGCAGTCAGACTGCGCAGCTTCCAGCTTTGATTTCTGCCCCACTCTGCCATGAGCTGTGTGATCTTGGGCAGATAGCTCAACTCTGCTACATAGGGACTTTGTGAGGATTCATAATGACTTATTAAATAATAAATTACTAAAAATATGAACATAATGCTATCATTTATTAGGTGCTTACTGTGTTCCAGTCACCATTCTGAGTGCCTTATAAAGCATACTTGATTATGATAGACTTACTTTTGCAGAACTGCTTCTATTCTTCCTCACACTCTTTAGCTCATTTAAGACAAGGAGTAATATGTGTAATGAGAGTAATTATTTTTAAAGCCTTTAATCTTTCCAGCAGACTGAAAAGTTAGATAGAAGTGTTCAGTCACTGTTGTATCAGATTGATTTCTCCTTTCCTGATTCGACATCTCTTTCTTGAGGAATGGGATCTGTTGGGAAACATTAACTGGCTCTGTGCTGATTTCAGATTCTAGATATTAAGGAAATGGGAGTGGTGACAGGAAATGAGAGCCAGCAGCTGGGAAGCAAGTTTGTAACCTGATGTCAGTGAACTGGTCTTTCACTCCTGAAAGACAAAATTACATGTAACTCATTGGAAGAGCAGGTGTCTCACCATTTTGTTTCAGTTTTTCCATTTGTGAGTGCATGACATACAGCTGTTCCGAGCTATATTTCCACTTGGCAGTTATCTAGTAAGCAGAAGTTTTATTTTTGAAGTGTGATACGGGTATTCAAAATTTTTAAGTGCCCTCAATGTAACTACTTAAAGATCTTGAGACATAAGCTGTATGGGTCTGTAAATTAACCTAATGTTAAAGGTTCTTACGGGCAAGCCCGTTCTATTTCAGTTTTTTCTCTTCGAATTTAGGCACGCTCTTTAACACAACAGAGTGTACAAGATAGCGTACTGTCCATCTTATTGGCTAACGTTTTAAAGTTTTATTTACTAACTTCAAAAGGAGTCTCACTTCTGATTACTCTTGTGTATTTAAGCCAGTGAAGAAAAAGAAGATAAAACGAGAGGTTAAGATTCTGGAGAACCTTCGTGGTGGAACAAATATCATTAAGCTGATTGACACTGTAAAGGACCCTGTGGTAGGTGCCAAATGGTTGGGGGAGTATACTAGTAGACCGGGGTGTGGATATGGGGGTTGTTTAACACACAGAACCTCATTTAATGATATAGTGGGGATGCTGGTGTTTGTCTTAACTACTGACTGGTTTGAAAACCAGAAAAAAATCATGGTGGCCCAGTGATAAAACAGCTACAACCACTGCGATGGAACCTAGAAGTGTACAGAGAAAAATCCCTTTTCTGGGTTTGTGCTTCAGTGTTTTGATTCAGCCCACAAATGTTTGTTGAATGTCTCCTTTAAGCCCTAGCCTCTCTCCAGTTTTGAAAGTGCGTTACTGCCAATTTGTGTTACTCTACCTCACTTAAGTAAGCATGACATTTGAAAATCTGGGTTTACACAAGGAAAGAATGAATATCTCCATGTGGACACCTGGCATAAAGGCCTGAGCAGGTCCCAGCTCCACTGACCCTTTGAAGAAGTCGTCTTCTTTCCCTTAATTCAGCATGTGTCATTAGGGCTCACGTCGCATATGTAGATAGACTAAAATATTTTTGTTAATGCTTAGTTTTTAGCCATTTTAAATGTACTGTTTAATTTTGTTTTCTCTCCCTAGGGAGTAACTTAACCTTAGGTGTTTCTGATTAGCTAAGGTTGGAGGCACCTCACCTCCCCACTTTTGTACCCCTTCTTGTCCCATTGCTGTTCTCCACCTGCTCTACCTCAGATATTTCCCTGTTCTCTTCCCATGATAGTTTTGTTTATTAAAGAAATAGGGTTTTTTTTCTGGCTGCTAAAGACATCCTCGTAATAATATAGTAGCTAACATGCATTGAGTGCTTACTATGTGCTGGGCATATTCCAAGTGCCCAACTGTGTCATGTCACTCAGTCCTCACAACAGTCCATTGGGGTGGGTGCCATTTATTCACATTGTACAGATGAGAAAATCGTAATTTGCAGAGGTTAGAAAATTTACTCAAGATTATACAGTATTGTTGAAGCATAAGTAAAGTTTTTCCTTCTGGACCCTGAGAAGACTGAGAAGGGAAGGGATTGTTGTATGCCAGATTGTAGATTGTAACTAATTGGCCTTTAAGATATATCCTGTCCTTTTAGCACAGATTGATTTTATAATGACTAGTTCTGGACGGCCTCCTGTTTGAAAATGGGCTGCATTGGAAATGAGTACCCATTGAAAAATGAGCACCATGTAAAAATAGGAATTTCAGAATAAAATGTGAGTCAGTATGTGGTATACCAGGAGCATCTTTGTTTTGCTTTTTCTTTTTCAAGTTAGCGGAACTTAGTGCTACATTTTATTATTTTTGTAATTTGTTAAAGTATGTGTATGTGTTACGTGATACGTAAGACAAGTAAATTGAAGTTGACAAAAATCAACAGGGACCCCTTGTCTATTAGAAGGTCAGGCTTACTTCACAGCCTGTAGAGAGTTGTGGTAATATCGATGAAACCCTTACAGCTTCGGGCTGGTGAAGAATTTTTAATCATGGCTGCTGCTGGGGCTGCTGTTTGGACTCTGAGTTGTCCTCGCAGAGATCTGCATGCTGCCCTGTGGCCTGTTTCCTAGGTAACTTTCACATGGTTCTTGAGCAAAAGATTGTTAGATGATTTTTTTTTTATAACCCCTTAAGTCCCTACTTTCTCCCAATTTTGAAAGCTTCTTACTGCCAATTAGCGTTATTTTACTTCAATTAAGGAATCCTGTTATTTGAAAATCTAGATTTATACAAGCTAATATTGAACATTTTTGTACTCATTGGATTAAAGATTATAGTGCTTTAAAAATATTCGATTATATATGAGTTTTTAGGAAAAGGTCTGCTTGATAAGATGAGACCATCTGTAATGGTCTCTAGCCAAGGCAATAATATTATGATGTAGCTTATTGATAATATCACGGATGGTTATATTTTCCTTTTGGTCCCCCAAAAGAGCTATGATACATTCCCACAACCTATGATAATTCTGTCAAGTGCAATTCTGGCTTGCTCAACTAAGATGAAAATGTGTCACTTTTTTTGTATATAGTTGGCAAACTGGAACACTCCAGGGTATAAATCCTCACATAACCATTGAAGATTGGTTAAGGCCATTGGTAGGTTATTCAGAGAATACATTCCTCTTAAAACTTTTTATTACGAAATTCTCAACTGTTTTCAAAAGTAAATGAATAATGTAATGAACCTTCCTTCACACATGACCCAACTTTAGCAGTTAATCAGCTGTGGCCAACCTTGTTTCATCTATACTCCCACCACTTCCCACCTCCCACTATCCCCAGTTATTTTGAAGCAGATTCCAGACATCATAAAATTTCAAGAGAATACCTTTCTTGACAGGCTGTCCCTGATGAGTGAATCCCTTTGTTATCTAAGTAGGATTTGGGGATGGGCCATTTTGGCAGAAGCAGATTACATTGATTATTGTTTAGGTACTTAAAAAGCATTAATATTCTCTTTTACAGTCAAAGACACCAGCTTTGGTATTTGAATATATCAATAATACAGATTTTAAGGTGCGTATACTTTTCTTTCTGGCATGGGGTTAATGGGGTGAGGGGGAGGTGGTGATAAATACTGTGTACTCCAGAACCCAAGGGGCAGGGCTGTCATTGATGAGAGGAGGAAATAACAAATTAGGTTCCTTAAAGCATGAGTGCAGGATGCAGAAAGTGGCTAGGGTTCTTGCATTAGGTGAAATTACTCATTACCCTTTGCCTTGCCTACTCCAGGAGTAGTTGCTCGGCTGGGTCTAAGCTCATGCCTCGTCTGTAGCACTCCTGTTTTAGACAGCATAGCTTTAGTTGTATGTTAACTTTGACTTTTGCACAAAATCTTACTTTGCCGAGAGGAAGGGATAGACTGATATGAGGCTCTTGTGAAAAGAAGCAATGCATTGGATTCCATGCTGTCATAACGAGTGTGTGTGTGTGCACGTGATGTACAAAGAAATGATTCAGAAAAACCAGAGTCAGTGCTTTAGAAGAGCCCTATCCAGGTTTTTTACATTTTCTTATAATGTAAATTATTTTAGACATTGAAGTGTTCTTTTAAAATCATGGTTTTAAACTGGTTTTTCACAAATTTTATAATTTCAAGATTTTGGGGGTTAGGCATACTAGACATGGTGGAAACCCATTTTAGCACATAATTTAAAACCAATATACAAACAAAATAGTAGTGTTGATTTTCAGAGGCATTTGGAGGACTTGTAGTTGATTGTAACTCTGTCAGTGAATAAGAGACTTGTGATTTTGTTGTGACAGGAGCTAGAGACAAAACTAAATCAGCAGTTGAAAGATGTTGGTATCAGGAGGGATGGTTCTAAAGTAGGAGGAACCTTATCTCCAACTTAAATTATTTTTTTTTTTTTTTTTTTGAGACTCAGAGTGTCACTCCCTGTCTGCCCAAGGGCTGGCAGCCGACTCCGGCTCACGCAACTCTGGCCCCCCGCGTTCAAGGCGATTCTCCGTGCCTCGAGCCCTCCCCGAGTATAGCTGAGACTGCAGGCATGCACTGCCACCCCCAGCAATTTTTTTTTTTTTTTTTGTATTATTAGTAGAGACGGGGTTTCACCATGTTGGCCAGGCTAGTCTCGAACTCCTGACCTCAGGTGATCCACCCACCTCTGCCTCCCAAAGGGCTGGGATTATAGGTGTGAGCCACTGTCGCGCCCGGCCTAATTTTTCTTAATCACTCTAAAATGACTAAAACAAGGTTAGTGAAAAGTAAGCAAAAGAAGATATTTTGACTTATAAAACAAGGAAGTTTTATGTGTAGTGTAGCACTTCCCACATGTGACAGATTTTCTTGTTAATGTGACTCCTTACAGGTGAAATTAGCAGTGAACTCTAAAAAACGGGGTGTAAATTTTTTCATTCAGTAGCATAACAGCACTTAGCTGGTATGGTACTATGCCGATATGTGTAGCTGATCCTATGAATCACCCACATTTATCCTGGTATATGTGAATGGGAATGTGTGTGCATGTCTTAGAAAACCAGATAGTCTTTAATGAAACCAAGTATTTTCCTAATGCGGAAGTTGAAAGATTTATCTGAATGGAACTTCATAGTGTAATTCCCCAAGTTTTAAGTGCCTGTGCCTCATTAATGAGTTTTTACCAATTGTCTAGCTACACGTGTAAAATTTCACCTCAACGTTTTGTGCTTTTTTTGTTGTTGTTTTTTTTGAGACGGAGCCTTGCTCTGTCACCCAGGCTGGAGTGCAGTAGTGCGATCTCGGCTCACTGCAACCTCAGTCTCCCAAGTTCAATCAATTCTCCTGCCTCAGCCTCCTGAGTAGTTGGGACTACAGGCGTGCACCACCACGCCCAGCTAATTTTTTTTTTTTTTTCGTATTTTTAGTAGAGACGGGGTTTCGCCATGTTAGCCAGGATGGTCTCAATCTCCTTAACCTCATGATCCACCCACCTCAGCCTCCCAAAGTGCTGGGATTACAGGTGTGAGCCACCGCGCCCAGCCCATTTTCTGT
Organism: Rhinopithecus bieti; assembly: GCF_001698545.2. Classification (NCBI taxonomy): domain Eukaryota; kingdom Metazoa; phylum Chordata; class Mammalia; order Primates; family Cercopithecidae; genus Rhinopithecus; species Rhinopithecus bieti. The sequence goes on along the minus strand of NW_016806937.1, from coordinate 2,420,648 downwards.
TTCTTGAAGTGACATCTGCTCTGTTGATTTAACAACTGCTGAAGATCAGTTAGTGGGAATCCTGATTTCTTAGAGAAATTCTCTCTCGGGTCATAACCCTCAAAGGGGATGTTTCATACATTCTCTTGTAGCTTTCTTTAAAGGGATTACGGGAAATTAATGTTTTTTTGAGGCTTGCATGTCTGAAATCATTTTTATTTTGTCCTGCCAATTAATGTATTTGCTAGAGTATAGAATTGTAGGTTCTAATTCATAATGTCCTCAATTTGGAAGAGATTGTTCCAGTATTACTACTGAAGCCATTCTGGTTTCATCTTTTGTGACGGTTTTGTTTTTGTTTTTTTTCCTCTGGAAGCTTTTAGGATTTTCTCATTTCCAGTCTTCTGAAATTTCACGATGACGTGCCTTCATATGGGTCCTTTTTATCTTTTTTTCTGCATACTTGCTGGGCTTTTCCCCTGTGTTTTGGAAAAAATATTTTAATGTTCTTTGATTTTTCTCCCCTTTCTTCTTTGTTCTCACTTTCCAGAACTCATTCAAATGTTAGACTTCACATCTTACAGCTCCATTTTGGTCTCGGAACTTTTTAAAATAGTATCCTGTTCTTTTATGTTTTATGTAATACCTTTTATTTTCTCACTAAGAATATTGTATTTTTTCCCTTCATACTTTTCTCTATTTTCTTTGTGTGTCAGTTTTTGTTATTTGTCTCTGAAATATCCTGGTTTTTGAATGTCTGCTCATTGCTCTAAAGAACCATCAGCCCCTGTCTCAAGGATGCAGGCTTGGCTGCTGGTATCTTAGCCTCAAGTTGAGGAGAACCATGGGGAGTGTTGTGCAGACTTTACCTAAATCTCCCGTTTTCAATGTGGTATCTTAAACTCATTTTCCCAGTGCACTCTGTTTGCTCTCTTAGACCAACATCAGAGGTCACCTGTCCTGAGCCTTTCTGAGGTTGTTCAGTTTGAAGCTGTTTGCCTCTGGCTCCCCTTTCGCTGTTGGCAGAGACCTATTTTCCAGCTTCACAATGTTGTTTCTCCTATCCCTTAGTTTTTATGATTTAATCTCCCTGCCCCTTTTACGGTTATTTTAGAGGAGTTTCAGGTAGAGCAGAGGTGTTTGATCTGCCTTGTTTAACTGGAGGTCCCCTTTGAATGTTCAAGCCGTGACATTTTAGTCAAGAGATCATTAAATATCAGATGGCAGATGTGTATTTTTGAAGAGCAAATCATGGCAGGAAAATTACATTCTTTTCCAGATAGGCAGGCCACAAATAGGAAATCATTTAGCTCATTTTCGTGATGTCCTTTACTCTTTTTATTTTGTCCTGTGTCCGTCTTATTAGGAAAGTTTGACTTTTTTATCTTTTTAATTTTAGTGTAAAGTATATTAATACCTGGTTTTAAGGTTATCACCCAGAGAGTTTTTGTCCCTGGTTAATATGAGAGCGAATTAACAGTGATGCAGCCCGCAGCCCATTCTTTTCAGTGTTTTATATTGGTGCAATGGATTATAAATTTTGATCTATAATTTTATTTTGTCATAGGGTCCTTCTCTAAATTTGGTATCAAGGTTATACTATACAAGATAGATTGGGTAGCTTTTCCTCTTCCTATTCTCTGAAAGTTTATATGAGATAGGTGTTATATGAGTAGATGTCTTTCAGGGGTGGGAGGAAGACTTTGAACCATACTTCCCTTTTTAAAACAGGTTAAAGTTTATCCAGGTTTTCTGTCTCTTCTTGAGTCTATTTGGATAATATATGTTTTATTCACTTTCAATTTGATTGACACAAAGAATTCTCTTAGGACTTAAAAACTATATTGTTGACTGGTCACAAAAAAAAACAAAAAACAAAAAAACCTCTGGTGTATCTGTAGTTATCCTTTCCTTCACATTTTAAGCAGTATTTGTGCCTTTACTCCTTTTCTTTTAAATCAGTCTTGTTAGAGATCTCTTATTAATCCTTTAAAAGAACCAGGTTTTGGTTTTATTGCTCAGTTACTGTTTTGTTTTCTCTTTCTGCTCCTATCTTACATTTCTTCTTTCTTCCTTCAACTTTGTTGGGCTTTCAGTGGTTTTCTTCTTCATTTCTTGAGTTGAATTAAACTCATTGGATTCTGTTTTTCTTTTTCTTTTTTGTTTTTTTTTGAGACGGAGTCTCACTCTATTGCCCAGGTTGGAGCGCAATAGCGCAGTCTTGGCTCACTGCAGTCTCCGCCTCCCAGGTTCAAGCGATTCTCCTTGCCTCAGCCTCCTGAGTAGCTGAGATGACAGGTGTGTGCCACCACGCCCACCTAATTTTTCTATTTTTAGTACAGACGGGGTTTCACCATGTTGGTCAGGCTAGCCTTGAACTGCTGACCTTGTGATCCACTCGCCTTGGCCTCCCAAAATGCTGGGATTACAGGTGTGGGCCACCGCGCCCAGCCTTGATTTTGTTTTTCTTCACAGTACGTGTGCTTCAGTTTGTACAACCCTAAGCATCATTTTACCTGCATCCCATGGTTATGGAACTCGCTTCTGGATAGTTTTCAAACTAGAAGTGCAAACTGCAACATTGTGAATTTGCATTTTTCTCCCCAGACTTTTTACTTGGAAAATCGGAAAGAATAGCACAATCAGTATATATCCTTCACCTACATTTACCAGTTGTTACTGTTTTGCCACATTTGCAGTTATTTCTCTCCCTGTCCCCTAACCCTGGCTTTTCTTTCTTTCTTTCTTTTTTTTTTTTTTTTTTTTTTTTTTTTTTTTTTTTGAAATAGAGTCTCGATCTCTCACCCAGGCTGGAGTGCAGTGTCTTGATCTCTTACCCAGGCTGGAGTGCAGAGTCTTGATCTCTTACCCAGGCTGGAGTGCAGAGTCTTGATCTCTTACCCAGGCTGGAGTGCAGTGACCTGATCTTGGCTCACTGTAACCTCTGCCTCCTGGGTTCAAGCAATTCTCCTGCCTCAGCCTCTTGAGTAGCTGGGACTACAGGCATGCACCATCACACCCAGCTAATTTTTTGTATTTTTAGTAGAGACAGGGTTCCACCATGTTGACCAGGCTGGTCTTGAACCCCTTACCTCAGGTGATCTGCCCACCTTGGCCTCCCAAAGTACTGGGATTACAGACGTGAGCCACTATGCCCAGCCTCTCCTTTCTATCTCTATTTTATCTTTTTGCTGAGTCATTTTAAAGTAAGTTGCAGACATCATTATATGTCACTTGTAAATACACTAGCACTGAAACTAGGCTGTTTTCCTGTGCAAACCACAATACTCGTAGTACACTGAAGAAATTTAGTATTTAAACAATAATGCCATCTAAGATAAGTTCATACTCAAAAGTTTCTCTATAATTATTGTTTCAGTAATATTCTTAAAGCTGTGTGTTTGTGAATGTATGATCCAGGATCCAGTTGAATTTTTTAAAAGTTTGATTGCACTATGTTCAGAGAACATGACCTATATAATGTTAATTATTTGGAATTTGTTGATGGTTGCTTTGTAACTTTAGTACATGATCATTTTTTATGCCAAGTGTGTTAATTTAGTTCAGAATTATGGTCTACTAACTTTTTTTCCTTGTATTTCACTTTATGGTAGAGGTATTGGTTTGGTCAGTTTCTCCTTAAAATCAATAGTTTTTATGCTTTATATATACCAGAACTGTAATAAAGGTATTTTAGAACAAGACAAAACTTCAAAACAAATGAATGAGAAAAGTCAGTCTCTAAGAGTTGGAATGAATAATTGTAGCAACCTCCCATACTTAAAAGTTATCTCAGGCCAGGTGTGGTGGCTCATGCCTATAATCCCAGCACTTTGGGAGGCTGAAGCAGGCAGATCACCTGAGGTCAGGAGTTAGAGACCAGCGTGGCCAGCACGGTGAAACCCCGTCTCTACTAAAAATACAAAAAAATTAGCCAGGTGTGGTGGTGCACGCCTGTAGTCCCAGCTACTCGAGAGGCTGAGGTAGGAGAATCACTTGAACCCGGAGGGGCGGAGGTTGCAGTGCGCAGAGATCTTGCCATTGCACTCCAACCTGGGCGACAGAATGAGACTCCATCTCAATTAAAAAAA
>NW_016806937.1:2379077-2416215 GCF_001698545.2 Rhinopithecus bieti | reverse complement strand
AAAAAAAAAAAAAAAAAAAAAATGTCTCAAGAGGAGCTAAGGTACTATTTTGAAATGTTTTTTAAAAAAGGGGGGGGATTTCAAAAAGACACGCCAAATGGGCTCCATCCTAAGAAGCTGGTAGAATCATATTGATATTTGGAGAATTTCTAAGTCACTCACGTAGAGGTAAATCACCACTTAGTAGATAATGTGAGGCCTTGTTAAAGGTTGAGTTTACAGACTAAATAGTTACCTTAATTGGGGAAACAAATTGTACTTTTATATTACATCATGTATGTTATTATAGGTCGTTAACATTTTGTCATTTCCTTATAGGAAAATAAGTGACATTTTCAGGGGGATGTGTAATAACTTTGATCTGCTTGATTAAAGATTTTTTCTACGTCCTTAAATTTCTAGAAACGTTGACCTCAGTTTTATTCTTTAACTTAAGGGTTACATGTAAACAATTCTTAAACTGGTGACTGCTACAGTAAATACCTCTTTTGCTTGGACTTTATATATCCCACCACTTTTTCTTCTGTCTACATATGACAGGGATTTATGGGCATGGACTGAGCTGTGTATGTTAGGGAATGTGCACACACTGTGTGGCTTGAGAGTTTGGTGTGTTGGTGATTCCCACATCTGGCAAGTGACCAGAGCTGCCTGGGAAAGCTTTCTTATAAAGTGTGAATCTTCCTGAAGGTCATGGTTGGGAATGGGGTCTTCGAATCTGGGCTTATGGTGATGCAGCTGAATCGCATTGGAGTCTGAACAGCTGTGTGTATGCTTACGTTAGTAGTGAGGCCCACCTGTGGCCATGCCTTTGTGGGTGTCTGTGGTTTTTTTACCATGGAGGCCCTGAGTCTGATGACCAAATTACAATTTCTGCCATTCTCCTCCTCAGACTTTTTGGAGCTAATTAAAAGGCCCAGGAAATTTCCACCTTTTAAGTCATTTTTTGAAAATGTAAGCAAAGCTGACTTCCTGCCAGCATTTTGCAGTGGATTGTTTAATAATGTTCTCCCCATAGCTGGCTAAGAAGAAGGGAGGGTAAGTGTGGTTCTTGTGACGTTTCTCTTTCTAATGTGTCATGGACTCTTGGTACTTCTGTTTCTTGGAAGACTGCTTCTGTTTTGTTCCATTGAATGTGAACATTGTGAAAACATGTATGCAAGACAGAGCTGCCATACGTGGTGTTTGGTGTATGAAGCGCCTGCTCTTCTGCTGTGTGAGGACTTCGTATGTGGTTGGAGTTCAGTGTAGGAAATGGGTGTGGTATTGAGTGAGTTGTTCACAGGGGCCTTCGCATACTTGGGTGGTGGGGAGAGTTCAGAGATCTTTTATCACCAAATTTGATGACTCTGCCACCAGCCACTGTACCCATTTCTCCCCGTCATGTGTATGCCACAAAGCACAGGGAATGTTGGCATGAGACTCTTGGGGTCTGGACAAAGCACACAGCAGAATGAGGAATCACCTTAAGAACCTGAGGTTACCACCAGTCCCTGTGTGAGGAATGTTAACTCTGGGGACACTGTGTTCTTAATGGCGTCCTGTGCACAACCACGTTGGAGAGTCAGTGACATGGAGATATAGAGAAGGGAGGTATCATTGTCAGCTCTGTAGAAAGCAGACAGGTTGGGTTTGGCTTTATAGGCTAAGGTGGAGCCGGGCTAGAGAGGGAAGCAAACACGGGCTTGTTTTGTTAGAGCTGGGGACTTCTAGGGGTGCAGTGAAGAACAGAGCTACAAAAGTCGGAGGAAGCCAGACTGTGGATGCTGCATAGTCTTGAAGTTTAGGCCCTGGCGGTTAAATGTTACAGATGTAGTTTGGTCTCCTCCTACCCAGAGATCATGAGAAGTGAGGGTGAATGGCAGCCGGTCACTTGGGACTTTGTAATATCTTAGGCCTAAACACTAGTGTACAACTCGTGTCTTTTGAATTAAGTTGTTAATGGTTTTTGTAGCTAGAAATACTGTGTTGGCAGTCCGGAGACATTTATTTTTATGGCTTGCACTGTTTATACAGATGCATGGTGTAGGTACCACATGATGAGGAAAGCCTTCCACAGATAAAGGTCCTAATAAGATAGCCCATGTTAGTTTTTTGGAAATAAAATATTCCAGCCCTCTAAGGGTTAGAAAATTTGATCTTTTCTCTTTCATAGCATATTTATTGACTTGAAGTTCAATTTAGCATAGTCTCTGTGAGTGATTTCCTTAACTCACAGGGAAGGCACTGCTTTGACACCCCCCAAGAGATGGAATCTTAAGCCTCTGTCTTTACATTTAAGCTGTCAGTGTGCAGCCAAGTCCTGGCTAAGAAGCCTTCTTGCAGCAGAGCTGGGAGAAGAACAAAAAACTTGGGTGTGTGTTACGTAGCTGAAGCTCCCCCGAGTAGAGGTGGTGGCTTGTTGGTGCTGTTCTGCCTGCATGGGGGTCAGCTGCAGCCAGGGCCAGCCACCCAACCCTACAACACCATGTACTGGCCTGTGCATTTCATTCCCTGTGCTGCCCTAAGGTTGATGAAATCAAATATTTTTCCTAAGCTGGAAGGGGGAATTACTCTTACCTAAAGGGAGAAACTTGAGAAAGCAAAGACCTGGTATTCTTAGAAAATGTTAAATTTAGTTTTCGCCAAATTTGATGTTTTTATTAAATTTTTTTGAACATTATATGTGGATCAAAAATATAAAATGGTAGACAGTGAAAAGCCTCTTTCATTCCCCTGTATTCCAACTGCCTATTCCTTTACACCTATATACATGAAACTAGTTTTTATTACTTCTATATCATTTTTGCAAATACAGAAAATGTGGATGTATAGTTTTATTTCCCCCCCCATTACACAGACATATTGTATATACACTGTTCTGTGTTCCCTGGAGAGATTCCCTACATTGCTTGAGTCTCTCTTCCAATAGAAGAACAAGAGAAGTTTAATAAAGGTGTGTTTCTTAATTTTATAGAAAGTGTGGATTGTGAATTGATGGGAAAACAGATTTACATGGATTTGATTGGATATCAAAGATAATGAGAGTTCCTGGCAAGGGTTTGTGATGCTTTTAATGAAGCTTGTAGCATTAATGTATTCTGACTCTTAGAAATTTTTTAAAAACTCCCAGTGAGTGGGTCTTTGGATTATCAATAATGAAAACTTCCATTTGTCTATCAGTTTGGCCGGTGATAGTTTTTGATACCCCTGTCTTTTTTCACTCCTAAAACATCAGTTGTTGCCTGTGAAATGTTTTTTTTTCTCCAGCCTGGAATTGGTTTCCAGGGAGCAGAGGGTATAGATTTTTTTGTAAGCTCTTGCCATCTGCAGATGCTATAGCACCTCCTTTTTCCTCATTTCTTTTGAGAACAGCCTGTCTCGCCACTGTTTTACCACAATAGCCCATGAAGTTCTTCAGAGCTCTGCCATCCACTCAGAACCCACTTCTCTAGAATATACTGTGGTGTTACAGTGGGGTTAGTTTTCTTGATGTTCAGTAAGAATGTGAAGACAGACAACTTAGACTTCACAATGGTGTAATTGTGGTTAATAATTGTAATTGGCAAAATCACAGAGCATTAAATAGGAAAGATCTGAGTTGGCTTAAATGTTTTTCTCCCTTGGAATTCCTTCCTTTTTTTATGATTAAAATATAAAACCTTCATCTTTAGTCTTCCCGTTTATTTCAGATCAGGTAGTAAAAACGTCATGGGATTCCTTAGTCACATAAATATCAAATAAGCTTAGAGAATGACCTGCACTTAGGATGACAAGATGCAGTGAGACTAAATTAACTTTCTGTTTTCTGGAATCTGTTTCAGCAACTCTACCAGATCCTGACAGACTTTGATATCCGGTTTTATATGTATGAACTACTTAAAGTAAGTGGTATTCATAAATTGTTAATTTTTTCAGGCCTGTTCATTAAAAGATAAGTTTTTGAGAAAACAAAGAGAACTCAAGCAGAATGTTTCTTGATACCCAGAGGATTTAGTGAAGTTTTTAAACTTATATTGAGGCCTCCATCGAGGAATCTTCACATAGAAACTTTCCAGTGGAACTGAGAAAAAAGTGGCCAGTCAGGGGGTACCAGGAACATTATACCTTAGAACCTCCCATAGCTCTTGTTTGGTCCATGTGTTTTCTCTTTGCTGCTTTATTCTTACTGTGAATACAACAAATCACCCCAAACTTAATGACTTTTATAAAATGATTATTGTTTCTTATAATTCTGTGAGTTAGCCAGGTGATTGTTTAGGTCTCAGTTGACTTGACTGGGGCAGGATGGTCCAGGATGGCCTCATTCACAATCTAGGACCACAACTGGGGCTGCAGGGATAGCTGAGGTCTCATCCTCCAGCCCGTGAAGTTCATGCTGCTTCCCATGGTGGTCCTCCCGGGGTTTCTAGCGGCATAGAGAGGGAAACCTCAATGTATAGGCACTTTTCAACCCTCTACCTGTGTCATATTTGCTAATACCCTATTCGCCAAAGCAAATCACATGGCCAAGCCTAGCTTCAAAGGGTGGAAAAACCGACTCCACTTCTTGATGGGAAAAGCACTGAAGTCATATTATAGAGAGACATGCCTACAGGGATGGCAGGCATTTGCAGCCATCTTTCCTTGCCATGTGTCATCATCCCCTTCTTGCATGAGTCTTCCTACCCCTGTAGCCCTGGCTCGTTAATGCAGGGAGAAGTGATGGGTAGAATGTCTAAGAGACTTACTAATCCCAAGCACAATGAAATTTGAAGAATTACTGGTTGGTGGAGGAATGATCGTTTTGTTTGTCTAGATAAACACTTAAAGGAATGCTCAATTTGTAAATTGGAATACACCCATGGGTCCTAGATTTTTGTGTCATGGATCACTAAGAACCTAATGAAAACTATGAACTCCTTCCAAAAATGCTTGTATTAATATGCAGTCTTACGAAAAGTTTTAGGGTAGTTGTAGATCTTAAGAATAGTTCTATGAAATGAATGTGTTTTTATAAGAACTTGTACAAACCACTTTTTTTTTAGAGAAAGCTGAGGTGGTGGGTTTAAGGTTCACTCTTATGACTAATGGGTCTTCCTTTTTGTCAGTAAGATCAGAAAGACAAAAAAAGGTCGAGCTTGATTTATCCCACCTTTCTCCATGTCTTCTCCAGACTAAAATTGAAGCATTGGTGTGGATAAAATTTGCAGTGCCAGGATCCTGTGAACTGTCAGGCTAGCTCCTTTCCTGGAGGTGCTTCCCGAGTAATCCTATGCACTCTCACCCCATGAGAGCTACAATTCAGATCTCACAGTTGGTTATTTTTAAGTAAGGTGGTATTGTGATTTTGTGTTATTTAACCATCAGCCAAAGCTAAAGTTGTTTAAGCCAGCTTGCCCCTAGGTCCCATAAAGACATCCAACTAATGCAGGTCTTCCCAAGTGGACATGTGGGTGTCGTTCAATGTCTGATGTCCTTTCTGCTTTCTGGAAGTAGCAGCTAGGCAGTAAGGGCATATACTTACTTTTGCTAATGAGACATAGAATCCCAGATGAAACTTGAAAAATGTCTTTCATGCTTAATAGTCAGAAACTGTACCAGATTTTAAAACTGAAATAATTCCCCAAAGAATTTCAAAGCATGTCAGTAACTCTATAGGGAGTCCGACTAGGAAACTTGGCAAAAGAATTAATTACCTTACTGTATTTGTTCAGTCTTTGCTTTCATTGAGTATTTTTCCCATGCCAGGTATTGTGGTCTTAATTAGTTTATTCTTTTGGACAGAGTAGGCAATATAGCAGAATCAACACTTGGTAAATTTTCTCTCTGAAAAGAAAAAATAGGAGTGGGGAAGACTAAATATTTAACTCCTTTGAAAATGTAGAAACAGCTGAGGCTGAGGGCTGCAGTGTGATGACTCAGTGACTCAACCAGATCTCCTGATTCAGATTCAGGGAGGTCTGCCCACGACCCCTGGTGTCATAAAGCACTGCCACAAAGGCACTTTGGAATCTTGCTACAGTTATTGTAAAACAGAGGGAAAAAATTGAAGTAGAATTAAGCGAATTAAATAAATCTTAAATGTAAAGCCTTTAGGATCTTTGTGTATGTAAAACTCTCACCCAGATTTACATAGGACGATGATATCCAGTATAGTTAGTAACCACTGCCATAGGTAAATTAAGTAATTTAAAATTTAAAATTTAGTTGCTGGCCAGACTCAGTGATTCACGCCTGTAAATCCCAATGCTTCGGGAGGCCAAGGCAGGTGGATTGCTTGAGCTCAGGAGTTCAAGACCAGCCTGGGCAACATGGCAAAGCCCTGTATCTACCAAAAAAATACATATATATGTATATGTATATGTATATGTATATGTATATGTATATGTATAAATTAGCCAGGTGTAGTGGTGCATGCCTATGGTTCCAGCTAGTCAGCATGTGGAAGTGGGAGGATCCACTTGAGCCTGTGAGGCAGAGGTTGCAGTGAGCTGAGATCATGCCACTGCACTCTAGCCTGGGCGACAGAGCAAGGCCCTGTCACAAAAAATAATAAAATAAAATTTAGTTCCCTAATCACACTAGGCACATTTCAGGTGCTCGGTGGCCTCATATAGCTAGTGGCTACTGTATCATAGCATGTAGGAATAGAATATTTCCATCGTTGCAGAAAGTCCTATTGGACAGGGCTGATAGAGGATATTGTGAACATCCTGCAGGGCTTTCTTGTGTTCTTCTGTTCAGTGTCTCCTCTGAAGATTATATCCTTATATGTATCCCCATAGTTTAGTAGTGCCTGTTCTTGATCTTCAAGTAACAAGCATTCTTTTTTATTTTTTTGAGACGGAATCTCTCTCTGTCGCCCAGGCTGGAGTGCGGTGGCACGATCTCGGCTCAGTGCAACCTCCACCTCCCAGGTTCAAACAATTCTCCCGCCTTAGTCTCCTGAGTAGTTGGGATTACAGGCGCGTACCACCACACCTGGCTAATTTTTGTATTTTTAGTAGAAACGGGGTTTCACCGTGTTGGTCAGGCTGGTCTCAAAACTCCTGACCTCATGATCTGCCCGCCTCGGCCTCCCAAACTGCTGGGATTACAGGTGTGAGCCACTACACCTGGCCATAACAAGCAGTCTATATTGTATACTCTTGGTTCAGGGAAAAGCACAGATTGGGAGAGCTTATTCCTGGAATGCTAATCCCAGGGCTCATTCTCTGGCTTGTGCACTCCTCCGACATGAAGAAGTCCACTCCAATGTCCTTGAGAATCTAGTTTATTGCTTCTCATCCAGGTCGAGCTTGTCCCCCAGGGGACTTTCGGCAAAATCTGGAACCGTTTTTGGTTGTTACAACTGGCGGGGGGCTCTACTGGTAGGTAGACGACAGGGATTCTGCTTGAGGAGTATTTCATTGACCTTGTGTAGGATTCAGGAGCTCGTTAAGGTTAGCCAAAGGTCCTGAATTTGAAGTTTATGAAGATAGTTATTATTTTAGGCAAGGGAGATTTAGAAGCAAATTTTTATGTTAAAAAAAAATGGAGCTTAACAATCTAATAAATGATTGAAAGATTTGAATCACCATTTCTCCAAAGAAGATTTAGAATGGCCAATAGACACATAAGAAGATGTTCCACTTCATCACTCATTATGTAAATAAGAATCAAAACCACATGGAGATACCACTTTATGCCCACCAGAAAAGCTGTAATCAAGTTGAACAATGACAGGTGTTGATGAGAATGTGGAGAAACTTAAAAACCCTCAGGTTGCTGGTGGGAGTAAAAGTGATGCAGCCACTTTGGAAGACAATTAGGCAGTTTCTGAAAAGTTAAACACAAACTCGGCCGGGCGCGGTGGCTCAAGCCTGTAATCCCAGCACTTTGGGAGGCCGAGACGGGCGAATCACAAGGTCAGGAGATCGAGACCATCCTGGCTGACACGGTGAAACCCCGTCTCTACTAAAGAATACAAAAAACTAGCCGGGCGAGGTGGCGGGCGCCTGTAGTCCCAGCTACTCGGGAGGCTGAGGCAGGAGAATGGCGTAAACCCAGGAGGCGGAGCTTGCAGTGAGCTGAGATCTGGCCATTGCACCCCAGACCAGGGGACAGAGTGAGACCCCGTCCCAAAAAAAAAAAAAAAAAAGTTTAATCACAAACTTAGCATACAACCCAGCACTTCCACCCCTAGGGATCTACCCAAGGGAAATTAAAGCGTGAGTGGAAACAACCCAAATGTCCATCAGTAGTAGTGGAATACTACTCAGCAAGGAAAAACAACTTGGATGAATCTCAGAAACAGTATACTGAGTGAAAGAAGGTAGACGAAGCACTATACGTGTATGATTTCAATTTATGAATGTGCAGAAAAGACAAATGTATACCAGCAAATAGCAGGTCAGTGGTTGTGGGCAGGGCACGGAGGGATTGGGAGAAGTTAGGAGAGGGGATTGACTACAGACAAGCTCAAGACAAATTTTAGGGGTGGAGATGTTCTGAAACTGGATTGTGGTGATGGTTGCACAGCTCTTTAAATTTGTGAAAAACCATTATATACCTAATATCTGCATATCAATCATCTTATACAAAGCAATTTTCTCCCTTGGAGTAATAATGTAATGATCTTTTTTTTTTTTTTTTTGAGACCCACTCTGTTTCCCAGGCTGGAGTGCAATGGCACTATCTCGGCTCACTGCAACCTCCGCCTCTCAGGTTCAAGCAATTCTTGTGCTTTAGCGCCACAAGTAGCTGGGACTAGAGGCGCCCACCACCTCTCCTGGCTAATTTTTTGTATTTTTAGTGGAGACGAAGTTTCGCCATGTTGGCCAGGCTGGTCTTGAACTCCTGACCTGAAGTGATCTGCCTGCCTCGGCCTCCGAAAGTGCTGGGATTACAGGCCTGAGCACCATACCTGGCCTCGTAATGATAATTGTTAAAGGCTAGCTGGCTCGGGGATTGTATTAAGGAAAATACTAGTGCTTAGTCATCCAGAAAACCACGTGGGACCCTTGTGTACAGAATAAACCATATTGAAAGATGTATTTGAATGTCATTCTTCATGTCCACATAGATGCTGGTCTGTCCTTTGAACCATTATGAGAGGTGACTCCAGTGAGGTTCCAAAGTCTGGTTTATCATCCCGCACACACACCACCCCCCTCCCCACTGCCTGCCTTTTTTGCCCAGGCTGGAGTGCAGTGGCACCATCTTGGCTCACTGCAGCCTCCACCTCCTGGGTTCAAGCAGTTCTCCTGCCTCAGCCCACTCAAGTAGCTGGATTACAGGCACGCAGCACCACCACACCCAGCTACCTTTTGTATTTTTAATATAGCCGTGTTGCCCAGGCTAGTCTCAAACTCCTGACCTCAAGTGATCCACCCGCCTCAGCCTCCCAAAGTGTTGATTGCGAGATTGTGCCACCGCACTCCAGCCTGGACAACAGAACGAGACTCCGTCTCAAAAAAAAAAAAAATCTTCCTCATAGCCCTTGCTGTTCCCTTCATACCCTCTCTCTACCGGCTGTAGTGTGCAGAGAGAGCAAGGGGTGCCTTCTGAAGCACGCTTTTTTTAATCTTTCATTACAGGCAGCAAGCTGCCCCTTGGGGGACTGTATTCAAGTCAAAGTGTCACAAATAATAAGACTATGCTTGCATTGGGGGATGGTAGTGGGGTTGCTTACTATTATCTGTGCTTTCTTACCTAATAGGCTCTGGATTACTGCCACAGCAAGGGAATCATGCACAGGGATGTGAAACCTCACAATGTCATGATAGATCACCAACAGAAAAAGGTACCATTACAGCCAGGCAGCAACAAGCTTGATTAAAAGGCTTAGAACAGACCAAAAAGCTGTCCAGTGCCACAATGATTTCTGTAGACCCATGGTGGGTTTTGGGGCAAACTTTTGTTACTGTGATTTCTCCCATCTCCATTGTTGATTTCTACTTTGTATAGCATAGTACACAAGGAAAGTAGACTGTTTAAGTATAGTGGCTAACTATAGTCACTTGTTTTATTTTGGTCATAGTTTTCTGAAGGGCCTCAGAAAGAAATTACAGCTGGTGGTTTCTGCTTCATTTCTTGATGACCTGCAGACCAATCTGCCTGGCCTTAAAAGAACACTTGGGTCCCCCCTATTTTTGATATCCATCTCTGTTGGCCCTAATCAGTGAGTAAATGGATCATCTAGTAGTAGACGAATAAATCATTGGAGCAGTGCTTCAGTCCTGGAGTGGGATGTGTGTCCCCAGCCCTTTCACTGACACCTGGAGCTGATAACGAAAAGCTATGAATAATGGGAGAATGTGTTACCAAATGTAACTGCCTGCAGTTTCTGAATGTAGGCAGGAAAAAAGGTTGAGCTCTGTTGATCTAGAGAGAGGAATGAACCAGGATAATTTAAAATTTTTTCAAAAAGCATTTCAAGTGCTCTGCTCTAAAAATGACCTCTTGCACAGTTGCTGAAAATGTCATCTTTAAGCCAGTGCACCTGCTCACATTTTTTGTGTGGACAAATGATTGTTACCTAATGTGATGTGGCCTTGTTCTAAGGCATAGGCCCCTAGAAACACTCCTTTCACATGTTTCTTTCTGTCCTATTTGTAGCTACGACTGATAGATTGGGGTCTCGCAGAATTCTATCATCCTGCTCAGGAGTACAATGTTCGTGTAGCCTCAAGGTACTTCAAGGGACCAGAGCTCCTCGTGGACTATCAGGTAAACTTGTTTAGCAGAGCTGCTCTGGGCTATTTATACTTGCTTAGGGCTTTTTCTGATTTGCTGTTTATCTAGTCAGTTTGGATACGCTCAAAACCCAGCCATTATTTCACCCTAAAATGCTAATTTTAGTTTTTTCTCAGCTAGTTTTTTGGGGGACAGAGAAGTTTTTAAATCTAAAATATCTGCAAAGATTAAATGAAGACTAGAAATTCAGATGAGAACATTTCTAGGAGCCAGGAAGTTAAAAAAAATTTTTTTTAAATAATCTACGGCCATACCACCCTGAACATGCCCAGTCTCATCTAAAAAAGAAATTTATATCAGAAAAATGGATTTCTACTACCCTTGGCTGATGGGTTGTCCTTATTGCCTTAGATGTATGATTATAGCTTGGACATGTGGAGTTTGGGCTGTATGTTAGCAAGCATGATCTTTCGAAGGGAACCCTTCTTCCATGGACAGGACAACTATGACCAGGTGAGCAAACACTATCTGGTTCTTATTTATTTGGGGGTGAATGCCAAGAAAATAGCATCCTTAGATAGGAGTACTATCCTTGAGCCACTAAATGTCACTCAGTGTCTGCATATGAGCTTTTCTTCAAGATAAAGATTGCACAGAATTTTGTGTTTGCCAGGTCCGCAGAAGTAGAGGCAGATAATGCTATCTATGCCAAACTTCCAAAGTGAATGTGAAGAAGTCAGGCACCTCCTTGTCTAATAAAACTAGATTTTAGTCATTAGATTGTGATGCCCTGTACTTGTGCATCTGTAGAAGATTATTATCATAAGTTGTGTTATTTTAAAGGCAGTTTGGAAATTTGCATTCATGTGAACTTCTTGTCCTTGGGTCTGTCTGCCTACCCTGGACTCGGGTTTGTACCTGGTCCCTAGAGGGTTAGTGGTGTGGAAGTCTTCTGATTCTTTGGTAAAGCGTCCTCATGGGCTCACAGTATGTTCTGAGCTCAGTGATTTGGTCAGTTTGTTTTGTGTTTCAGCTTGTTCGCATTGCCAAGGTTCTGGGTACAGAAGAACTGTATGGGTATCTGAAGAAGTATCACATAGACCTAGATCCACACTTCAATGATATCCTGGGACAGTAAGTAAGAGAGAGAAAGAGTGCTTTACCTTACCCTGTTTCAGAAGTGGAAAGGTTAGCCAAAATCACTTTCTTTTCCTGTTCTAATTATAGTAAAATGGAAATAGCCGTCTTTTTTCCTATGCATATTTTCTTTTAACTTATTGAGATATTTGGGCTTTATGTCTTTTAATCATTTTACTTCTCTGAGAGATAACCTATTAATAGAAAAGGTAAAACAAAAATCATAATGTTACCGAAAAAAGTTTTCTGGTACAGCATAAGCTTCTTTTTAATGGCCAAACTTGGAGAGCGATGATTCTTTCAGTAAGATACTTAGTTTGTTTTTCTATTTTATTTTATTTTATTTTACTTTACTTTATTTTATTTACTTCATACCTCGTCAAGGTGGAGAGACTTACAGTTTCTTCTTGTTCTCAGTAATGGTTTTTTTATACAATAGCAAATTTTAAAGTACATTGAGTTTTCAGGTACAGTGCAATAATGTTGAGAAGTAAACATTTTGTTAACAGTTTTCAAACAGTATTTTATGTAACCTCTCTGTTCCTGAGGCTAGCCCTGGGAAATATATCTGCTGACCAATAAAAATTACCCACTGTCCTGCATGCCACCCAGAATTGACTAAAAGCCTACCGCATAAAAAATAATCTAGAAAGGTTCCACATATTCTAAATCAGATATTCAGATATAGAAGTTTTACCTAGTTGTGTTTATCTAATCACAGAGCACCACTGTGTTTCAGGATGCTATGCTGTAACTATGGGGCAGTAAGGCAGGCACCAGTTAGAGATTTAACAAGCTTGTAATCAGTACATTATTCTAAGATTTTGTTGGCTTTAACCCTAGTAGATAAGGATTCTTGTTGAATTTGGTCTCTGATTACTGATGCTTCATTTTTCTTCTCAGACATTCACGGAAACGCTGGGAAAACTTTATCCATAGTGAGAACAGACACCTTGTCAGCCCTGAGGCCCTAGATCTTCTGGACAAACTTCTGCGGTATGACCATCAACAGAGACTGACTGCCAAAGAGGCCATGGAGCACCCATACTTCTGTGAGTCTCCAGGGACTGTGTTCAGGGAGTCATTCGTTCAAGAGAGCAAATCTTCCACTCTTTATCTTTGAGACCAGTCAGGAGAATTCTAGGGTATTTGGACTGGATTATTCCAGAATTTGACCACATTTATTGTAGATGATTGAAACAATTTTGTAGATCCATTTCTTGATCACCAAAGGTGTTTGCTTATTCTCTGAATGTATCTCCCTTGAGTTCAGGCTATTTGACTACTCCCTGTTACCCTGAGGTAATAGGTCCCAAGTTTCTAAAATTTGTTTTCAAACGTATATATATTTGTGTGGTAACCTAATTGAAGATTATTTCTTCCCTCAGAAAACTAGTAATTAGTTAAGAGTAGTAAGATAACCATTGTATATTTTGAAAGAAGGAGATGAACAGATGGATGGATGAAAGGAATTTGAGGAAAGGTAAATAGATATGGAGAGACCTCACTGAAATCCTGACTGAACTGCTCACTTAGAAGTGTGTGCGCATTCACTTTGCGTGGTTGCTTATTGTTCTTCATGTGTATGGTTCATTCCACTGATTATGTGTGTTTCAAATAAACTTCCTGTTATTACCAATCTCCTTTCTGGGGAGCATGGCGGTTGAGAGACTTACCTCAGTTCGCTTTCTGAATCAAGATGGAAACATTCAGCACTTAAAGTCGTTGTCTCTGGCTTAACCAATATGCTGTCTTTCCCTCTCCTTTGATTTCCTCTGGAGATGAACTAAATTCTTGCCTGAAGAATGTGTCGCTATGGTCTTGAGCCTGTGGCCCGTATGCATAAGGGAGACTACAAATGGAAAAGCCTTCAGCCTTCTAGACCTCAGCCCCAGGGAACTCAGATGTCCCCACTCCAGTGTCTGGGGCAGAAAGCTGTTTTTACCTGAGTTAGATCAAATTAGGAATACTGATGTTTATGACATGTCATTAATGATCTTTCTGCTTTTCTGAATATGTGTCATACTTCAATTTAAAAAATTTCAAACTATGGTTGCTTAAAATGGATAGGTCTTCTAATGGCTCTTTTTACTCGCCTTTCCTTTGAAGTGCTTAGTATTCTACATGCTTTGAAGAAATTAGGGATTAGAGATGATATTAGTATTGAAAGAAAATAAAAATAGTAGAAATTTTGAACAGTGGGAAATTAGGGTTTCTATGCCTCTTAGCAGTTGAGTCTGTACTCTGAGAAAGTATAAGAGTTGACTGCAATAACAATTCCCCTGATCATTTCTCAGTGTTTGGTTTTTATGTGGCTGGAATTCCATGATTTCCGTCTCCCCGTTGCCCCCTTGACCCTGGCTTGCCCGTCAGTCTGTCTCTCTCTCAGTTGAAAGGGTGGGTTTGCCATGGGCTTCTCTCAGCACTCACCACCCCGATTGCCTGACTTTCCTCCTGCTTTCTTGCAGACCCTGTGGTGAAGGAGCAGTCCCAGCCTTGTGCAGACAATGCTGTGCTTTCCAGTGCTCTCACGGCAGCACGATGAAGACTGGAAAGCGACGGGTAATGCGGCATTGATGCTTGCCAATAAAACCAACCAACCAAACACAAACCTTGAAGGAAAACTACAGTGTGATAAAAAGAAATTCTTAGCATTCCTTCTAAATGCAAAGAAGAGTAAAGACCTAAAAGTCTGTCAAAAAGCAAGAAAGAAACTCCCCAGTGCTAGTCTCCAGGGAGCTGTCACTGTGGCAGCATGGGGATGCACCTAGTTCAGGATCTGAAGGAGCTCTGCCTTTGGAATGCATGGGAGATAGAGACTCGGAGTTGTTGTACATTTACCTTTGTTTAACAGGGCACCACTGTTGAATTAACCCGTTCAGTCAACAAGCTCTGAATGTCTGACTTCCTATCTATTCCATGGTGGTCTGGGTTTCCTTTGGTGAAATTCAGGCTCAAGTCTTAGCGAAATGTCAGCAGTCTATACTGACACACCAGCCTCATTTACAAAAAGGAGATATTAAAACAGTGACAGTATTTTTTTTAAGCTCTTTACAAATCCATGTTTTATGTATTTTTTTATGACATGAGCTCTCCAGGAAATGTACCTCATCCCTGCAGTTTTCCTCCAAGTGGATTCATTTGGGAGCAAACTGCAGTCACTTTCACAAGAGCCCTCTTTGATGTCAGGAGGGATCATGAAACCTTACAATGCCATGAACTGGTCCGTGGGTATCATCAAAAGTTCCATGCTAAGTGCATAACTTGGAGCTCACTATAACCTTTGTTGATTTGCCTTACCATAAAATCTTGTTGCTATTTTTTTGTTGCTTTTTCTGTTTTTTTTTTTCTTTTTTTTTTTGGCAGCCTTGTAAGAGAACGTCACCATTTCCCAGCACATCCCTATGTGTGCGCCTATTTTAATACACCTCTCTGAAACAGAGACCTTTTTGTTCACAACCATAACTAAAGCTGGAAAGTCAGTCTTCAGGCAAAGCGAGGGAGGAAAACATCCCATTAGAATTTTTTCAGGAAAGACCGAAAAAAATATCCCTCTCCCACCTCCTTTTATCCCCATGAGATACAGTTTCCCACTGTAATATGCATTTGTGAGTTCTGATATGTGATTCATTTATGTGATGGCAAAGATAAGTCTGTCTTGCATGCAGGTACTAGAGTTGTCTGGGCAGGGTCATCTGAGACTCAAGCAACTGAGAGGAATATACAAGGGGCTTGGGGAAGAGAACGGTGCTCCCGGAGCAAGTGTTGGATCCATTGTGCAAACCTTCATGTTAGCAGAGAAAGCTAGAGTTTGTTTAAACAAAAATAGGGCTGATTTCATTTGGGGGACTCAGCAGCAACATGGTTTGTAGGCAGTCCCCTCACCCCAGCTGCAGGGCCATGCCACAGCTCTGGGGACTTCACACACCTAGGCTAGAACTAGAGGTGTCTACCACATCACCCTTTAGGATTTCTTTATTAACTATTTAATAATGCCATACATTTTTATAAGGTTAGATTGTTTGTTTGAAACATTTGTTTACATTCCATATTCCAATAAAATCTTATTGGTATTGGTAGCAGGTCCTATCTCTAAATGTAGATTCTATTTTTGTCGTTTGGTCTGTGGGAACTTAAAATACAAATGAATCTCTTCTCTTGTTATAGAGTTGAGTTTATAGAGTAAAAAATAAAAAATAAGATCCCAAAGCCAAGAAATGCATTCAGTTAAGGTTCTCATACCAATGCTGCCTGCTTGCATTGCACATGCTGTATACTAATGTAAACATTTGTTCTACCTGAAAATCAAAAGCAAGATGTGAGCTCTCGGCTAAACCTATATTGATATGTCAGGCAGCAAAACTCAGTGTTTTGGATTATCAAAAGCCTTCTAATGTGCCCTTAGGCAATCCTGAAGCATTGGTTATCATCAGGGAGATGTGCCACTGCGTGTCTTTCCTGCTCCCCCTCCAATCTCCTTTATCACCTACTCCTCAGCCCTCCCTTTTTTTTTTTTTAAGTTGCCTGTCTGGACCAGGCAAGTGGAGCCTGCTGGAGGGTCTTGGTGAAGCGGTAACCCCATTCCTTTCCCGTGGGTCCCCCAAAGGTAATAACAGTACCTGGAGGAGAAGAGTCAGGTGATTGACCTCTGCCTGTCTCTCTGACGGTGATGTAGGTGCAGACACTGCCTGCCTGCCTTGTCCTAGGGTTTTGTAACTGCAACTTTGACCCAGGCATTCTTGCTTTAAGCACACAGCTTGCTTTTCCAGCACCTGGACTTTTACCTCTCTTCATGCCTTAGACTTAGACCATAACTGGGCTTGAAATGCTCACCCCTTCCTGGGTCTGGTCTTGGCACCTAACGCCATTCTTTTCCAAACTGAAGTGAGTCCAGTTTCAGACCGTCTCTTTTCCTGTCTCCAAAAACCATTTTTGTTTCCAAACCTAGCTCCCCCGAAAATTTAAGACTATTTACCTAGATTCAGAGATGGTCTTGGAGAGTTCCAAAAGGGGTGTGTGTGTGTCTGTGTGTGTGTCTGTGTGTCTAATATTTAGACTA
This sequence comes from Rhinopithecus bieti, assembly GCF_001698545.2. Classification (NCBI taxonomy): domain Eukaryota; kingdom Metazoa; phylum Chordata; class Mammalia; order Primates; family Cercopithecidae; genus Rhinopithecus; species Rhinopithecus bieti. The sequence continues at coordinate 2,399,381 of NW_016806937.1, read as the reverse complement.
AACCGTGGTAAATGGACGCACCCAGTATCTTTTTCAGTTAGCATATTCTTTCTTAACTCATCTCAGTCCTTTTCATTTGTTTGCTTCATTATCTTAAACAGGTTAAAAGTGCCTATGATAAGGACTTAATTATTTCCTAAAGAAAAGCAAAAAATGTGGGGAACAGGGTAGTGTTATACTATCATCTCAGGTACTGCCTATGTTCAAGAACATAGACCTGGTATGGTGAGAACAAAAGGTTCCTATGCCAAATCCAGATGGCTATATCATTTGTTGGCTACAAGTGAGCCTAACTAACTGCAAGGTTTGCTTCTGCTGAGAAATTCCCATGGTGAGAGTAGAACTCATGAAGTGCTGAGTCACATTTGCACCTCTGGTGTGGTGGCAGTTCACTCTCCCCTGGATGCTGTCAGCTGGCCTTGCTTTTGTCCTGTCCCTGTAGGCAGGGTAGGTGGCTGGGTAGGAGAAGCTATTGAGTGTATGATGCAGACCAAGCTTTCCTGGGCCTTCTCGTCAACTAGAGAAGCGCTGATGTCGTTCATTGAGGCACTTGAACACCAGTCACTCAGCCGGGCCTCCTCCCAGACATTCTGTAACATGTCAGCACTCACAAGGTTTAAAGCAAACGTGTTCCCTTGCAGAGAGGAAGGTGCTCTCAGACTGACAGAATAGCGGAGACAGACAAACTCGTAATCCTTGGGGACTTGAAGAGAGTGGCTAGGGGAGGGGCTGTTAAAAGGGACCAATAAGAAAAACCATCTAAAGGTAGCTCTTGAGGAGGAAATGTACTTCTTGAGGGGATAAATTAGAGGGTACCAAGTTTATGTTCTGGAATGTACCCTGGGGAGGGCGCTGCCCGCTGGATTGGTCCCAGTGGACTGAAAGGTGGTGCTCTCGAGTCAGGTGCTGAGTCCCGGAGAGAGCTGAGTGCTGCGGGGCTTGTGGTCTGTGCCTACTCAGGGAAATGACTTAGGTTCTCCCGGTGCTCTGTTGATAAGGATGGAAGCAGAACTACTTTGAGACGCACGCAACAATTGGAAGAGTTTTTTTATGTGAACTGAAATAGATCTAAGAGAGCCCAATTAACAGTTTCCTTTAATGCCAGTTCAGATTAAATGATTACTTTAGGAACCTGTGTTACTGTGTGAGCACCCACAGGAACAAGCAAACTTATTTCCTACAAATAAACAAGGGGATAATAACTGATCAGAGTCACAGTCGTTTCAATATAAACCCTTCCGAAAGCAAAAGCAGGGACCACATGAGCACACAAGAAGCCAAAGTTTGTCAGTGACCTTAATAAATTAAGACTAAGTAACATCCTGCCCTTAGAAAAAAATAACCCCAAGGTGGAGACCAGGGCAGGGGAGGTGGCAGAGAAGCATTGGGCCAGATAACCGCTAATAACATGCTTCTGAGCTATGTGGATGTGTAAATGAAAACACCCCAACTAGGTATTGTAGAGGCTGGAAAAAGATGTGATGGAATTATACAGGTGATGCATATTTTTGTGTTGAGACTCAACAATGTGCTACAAATGTGATACTTAACCCTGAACTGCATGTATTGGGGATTGTTTTTTAAAAAGAAAAAAAAACTTTGAACCAATAAATTAACAGTTTTTCACTTGCTGGCTCTTCTTGCTGTAAATGGTGACTAAGAGGTTGGGACAGAAATCTTGACAACTAGTGGAAAACTTGGATAATCTTCAAGGACCATGGAGCCTTCTGTTTCCTTCTGTTTGCAGAAAAGCAACACTGCCTGGGTTATGATCCTTTACAAGTGACTACTTCAGACACAATTGGCCACCTCTTTGTATCACTGGATGACTGATGTATGATTTATGTGCTGCTGCCCTTAGAGGGAAGAAAAATGCCATGTTAAATCCTGTTTTCTTAAATAAAAATGTTGACAATAACCAGCTTTCCCAAGTGGGAGACAAACCATTGCTATGAGGACCTTAACTTGTATTTCCTGTCTCTGTGGGAAGTGGGGAGGGATAAACATTGAACTCCAGAGATGTGTGTTACACCTTGATGTGAAAACTTGCCTTTGGCAGAAGTGGGGCTAGAGTGGTGTCCTGGTGGGAGTGTTCCATTTTTATGTACTTGCTTCTGAGTTGCGCCACTCAGACACCTGCTTCTTGGGATTGACTGTTTTAGTGCATGACTTTAACCTTGTGGCCCGGTGTTCTGCGTTTGTGAAACACTCTCCCCACCCCCATTCCTTGCAGCACAACGCTCTTATTTGGCAGGTGGTGGTGTCTTTAATTAGTGTAGTTTCTTCTCACTGATCCTCTGAAGTGGAGTGCTTGGAATCAGCTCAAGTGTTTAAAGGCAAATATAGTCATTTCTTTCTTAACCTTACGCACCACGCAGCCCTTCTCAAATACTACGCAGTGGAACTCTTCCTTTACCCAAAGAAAGTTTTCATGAAATAATTTTGTGTGTGTGACAGCTTCCCAGGTGTATAGTCCTTTCTCAGTACTGTAATGCTGTTCTGGGAGGCACTGCTTCTAGAATTCTGCTGCCGGCATCTCACTACCCACTTGCTCTGCTGGACCTGGAAGGAGAAATGAGGTTTTCAGGCCATGCCAGGCAGCTAGCTCTTTCCAGGGGAGAGTTAAAAATATTTGAGCTCACTTACTGCTCTTTGTTTATTAGTGGATTCAGCCCTTTTTCTGAGTAAATACAGACCCCATCTTAGTCCTAAGACACCTCAGATAATCAGGTCAGGTCTGAGGGGGACCTAGAGCTGACTGCTGAATTTGTAGCTTGACTGGCACAGGATGCTCAAGAGTCTCCGAGCCTTCTCCATCAGCGCCCTGGACCCAAGGGATGGGGTAGGGTAGAAGACTGGGTCACAACACACGTGGTGCCCAGAGCACCCTTCCTGTGACAGAAGGCCGTGCTAGAGACCATCTCTGTCATGATAATCAGAAGAGGAAGGCAGAGGGTACTGTTGGAAACCTGAACTCAGCGAGTTCTCGCAGGGTTCTCCACCAAGTGGCATGGGAAGGCCAAGCTTGCATTCTAGCGCAGGCCCTCCCGCACGTGGAGGCCTCCCCTCGCCCACTCAGGTTGATTAATGACGTCTTTCCCTCCTCCCATCTCTTTCCCCAGGTCTGTTGCGGTTCTCCCACTTTTCCATAAGCAGAACAAGAACCAAATCAAACGTCTTAACGCATATAGAGAGATCACGTTCCGTGAGCAGACACAAAACGGTGGCAGGTTTGGCGAGCACGAACTAGACCAAGCGAAGGGCAGCCCACCACCGTATATCAAACCTCACTTCCGAATGTAAAAGGCTCACTTGCCTTTGGCTTCCTGTTGACTTCTTCCCGACCCAGAAAGCATGGGGAATGTGAAGGGTATGCAGAATGTTGTTGGTTACTGCTGCTCCCAGAGCCCCTCAACTCGTCCCGTGGCCGCCTGTTTTTCCAGCAAACCACGCTAACTAGCTGACCACAGACTCCACAGTGGGGGGACGGGGGCAGTTTGTGGCATGGCGGCAGTTACATATTATTTTAAAAGTATATATTATTGAATAAAAGGTTTTAAAAGAAACGTATGGAGAGTTTTCAGTATGGAAAGGGTCATGAACTGAGACCTGTGACTCAGGACGAGACAAAAGTGCATTCGTGCCAGGTTCTAACCAGATGAAGCAGGGGCGGTCCCTGGGGCAAGGCGGGCCAGTTTTCATTTTTGATTTTAGACAGGGTCTTGCTCTGTCACGAGGCTGGAGTGCAGTGGTGCAACGATAGCTCGAGCACTACAGCCTCGGCCTCCTGGCCTCAAGTGATCCTCCTGCTTCAGCCTCCTGAGCAGCAGGGATTACAGGTGGATGCCACCACACCTGACAAGTTTTAAGTTTTTTGTAGAAACTGTCTCGCTATGTGGCCCAGGCTGGTCTCAGACTCTTGACTCAAGTGATCCTCTCTCCTCATCCCCCTAAAGTGCTGGGACTACATAGAGGTGTGAGCCACCACACTCAGCCAAGGAGGGCCCGTTTGTAAGGACTCTCTTCCAGAGGTGAGTGGTGTTAAGAGGTGCACAGTGAACCAGTCTTAGGAATGGTGACAAGCGGGGCCTTGGCTTGAACACATTCCCACTGACCAGCATCCTCCCTGGCCTCTCCTTCAAAGAAGAGTCGCCTCCTGAGAATGCAGGAAGATGCCTTGGCCCTTTCTTGGTTCCCCCTTTGCTCCCGTCTCCACATTTCATCCCATCTCAATCCTGTCCCCCGAGCACCCGCTACTGAAGAAAGGCCCCATCTCAGAGGCTTGTTGAGTCTGCTGTCCTGAGGCAGGAGAGGGGTCGGGGTCTCTGATCTGAGGGCTGCTTCTGACCACATGTTCTGAAGCATCCATGAGCTAGAAGGAAAAGCGGACACTCGGAGCTAGAACAGAAGCGCTGGTTGTATTTGTTAAACGGGAGAAACCCAGTGCTACAAATGAGACTTCACTGGCTCCCATGGTCCTCAGTTCAAGACAGCGGTGTCAGGGCAGGTGAAAGCAGTGGCCATGACCTTGTCCTGGCTGCTGGTTTGTGTCCTCCCACTGCCTGGGGGACAGCAGAAGCTATGGGCAGATCTAGACACCCAAGCCACTGGATGGTGCACCAGCTAGGTCTCCACAAAAGCAACTTGGTCCACACAACATTCTCTCTCCTCTGCAGCTAGTTCTGGCCCACGGTGGGCACCCGAGTGTGGATGTTCACAGTTTTTGAAGTGACTATGGAGGAAAGCAAAGAGGCCCCTTTCAGGGCCACCACAGCATCATGGTGTCCTTTGGACCAGCTTCTGTGGCATCTAAGCTGTTGCTCAGGTGTGGGAGGTTGAGACTGTGCATCCCCCAGACACCAGCAGGTGAGGACCCATAGACCACCACCCGTGGGACACCAAGCAGATAGACTTGGTGCTTTCCAGCCCCATCACTGGCCTAATTTTCTCAAGCTGGCTGTCTCGTGGGGCCCTTTGTGACTCAAGGCTGTACAAATTTCTGTGAGTCTCCCAGATCTCTGGGACGGCATCACAATACTTTGTTATTTTCTTGTACCTTGTACCTTGTACCTAGGAACATGCTTTGTGCGTGCATGTTTATCTCCACAGCACGTATCTGTGCTACTTAGCATGACTTACTGCCATTTGAGGTCTTTTCCGGACATGGAGGGTCTAATTTGAATAGAATCATTTGATTGGCTTGCATCTTGAGATATCATGTAGAACTTGGAACCATAGCTCCCTCTTCCAATTTCCCACCTCAACCAAGGCTGTCTTTAACTGCTCCGTGTGGAAATCATGTTTCACAAATAATTTTAAGTTTTGTGGGTGATTATGGTTGAGTTGAGATGTGTGGTTGTAGAAAAAAGGGAAAGGAGGTGATTTTTGAGTAGGTTGTTTTGACTTTTGAAAGCAGGGGACATGTCCTAACACTTGCTAACAGGAAAACCGTCTTCAGCTCCTCCTCAATGTGTTTGGAGATTGAGAACCTCAGCTCTCATCTCCCAGTGGTCCTGGTTGTGTTCTAAACAATATTGATTGCATTTTCCTGATTACCAAAGTAATATATGTTTGTAGTAAGAAACAACAAAAAAAAAATTCAAATGCTTACAGAGAGGTAAATAACAAAAGACCCCGCCCCCAGCCACACACACACACGCACGCACACACACCCCATGCTCACACGAAAGCCTCTTCCTCCCTTAGAGGTAATCACCATTAAATTTTGTGTTTATCTTCCCATTTTTTTTCCAATGCACTTACTATTTTAAAATTATAATTTTCATTTTTACATAAATGATCATCAGACTATGCATTCTTATTCTGCAACTTGTATTTCCACTTAGTTGTGAAAACCTTACTGCGTTAGCATGTATAAATCTACCTCACCCCTTTTCGTGGCTGCATGGTTTACCATTGTGTGATACACCACAGTTGAATCAATCTGTTATTCATACACTTTGGATTGTTCCTAATTTTTCAGTATTACCAGTATTGCTGCAATAAACAAATTTGCACATACATTTTTGGACAGTATGTATGTGGAATGAAATCTTTAAAAATAATTATGCTATATGATGTTTTTAGAAAGGGTATTCTTACGATTCTAGAAAGCAGCCTCACGTCCCTTCCCTCACTGGTGCAGGCTGGAGCTGTGATGACTTTGGCCATGGAATTCTTGCAGGCCTCTATCAAGCACGTGGAGCACAGCATCCACAGCCTCTCAGCTTTCTAGGGGACTATAGAAATGTTTGAGACCTGAAGAAAGAAAATGTGTTGGCTCTAACCTAAGAAAATTGAAAGTAAATATTAATAAGTGGAATGAAATGTCTTAATGTACAACCTTGTGAGTGTCACTCATTAAATTCAATATTTGCTTTTAAAAATATTTTTCTCATGATAAATTAGTGAAGAGTCACAGATTTGTCAGATAATTTCAAAAGCAAATTCTAAGGATTCTTCTCAAAATCACAGAAGAAAACATAAATATGAAAAATTGTTGCATTTTAATGTATTTGAAATGCCATGGGAAAGATTTCATAAGTAAGCACAACGGCAGAGCATGGTGGCTCATGCCTGTAGTCCCAGCACTTTGGGAGGCCAAGGTGGGAGGATCGCGTAAGGCCGGGAGTTTGAGGTTGCAGTGAGCTATGATCACGCCACCGCGCTCCAGCCTGGGTGACAGAGTGAGTTCCTGCTTTAAAAAAAAAAAAAAAAAAAAAAAGCATGCTGAGGACCAGCATGTTTTAAAATAGCTCTGGCTGTAAGGGGCCAGGTGGCAGAATGGATGAACAATCTTTTTCAGAATATTATTCTACAGGCTGTTAAAATAATGTGCATCTTAAATGCATTGTGCTAAGCGAAGAAGCCAGATCCATGTAGAACAGATTGGTGGTTGCCAAGGGTTAGGGATGACTACAAAACGTAAGTATGAGGTCATTTCGGGGATGATGGAATTGTTCTGTGTCCTAAATGTGGTGGTGATTATTTGACTTGTCAAATAACCCTTGTCAAAACTTTACACCTAAAAAAGAGTACATTTGATTGTATATACAGTTAAAAGTTCATTCTGAGACAGGGTCTTGCTCTGTTGCCCAGGCTGGAGTGCAGTGGTATAATCGTAGCTCACTGCAGTTCAACCTCCTGGGCTTAAATGATCCTCCCACCTCAGAGTCCTGAGTAGCTGGGACTACAAGCGCACACCACCACGCCTGGCTAATTTTTAAAAAGTTTTTAATAGAGACAAGGGCTTGCTATGTTTCTCAGGCTAGTCTCAAACTCCTGGGCTCAATGGATCTTCCCGCCTCACCCTCCCAAAACGTTGGGATTACAGGTGTGAGTCACTGGGCCCAGCCTAAAATTCATTTTTTTAAATAATAATAACGAGCAGGGCCTCACAGACTCCCATTTAGACTCCACTCTCAGATGAGCAGAAACCTCATCTGCCCACCATGACTCTTCCTGATAGGCTCAATGGCTATCACTGCTGGGGCTGGGATACAGTTGTCCTTTGCCAGCTAGACACTCCAGTCATTCAGGGCACCCTTCCATCTTTGCTCCCAGCTAAGGGATACAGCTCCTCACCTCACTGCTATACCTCCGCATCCCCATCCCCATCGCCATCAGAAAAGAGACACGGGGAGTCAACTCTGCCTTCCAGTGTATGGCAAGGCAAGCCCCTCGTGTCTCCAGGGCAGATGCTCTGAATTTCTGGGCTTGGACTAACATGAACAGACACTGTCCACTGGGTGTTGGCATCTGACTAGGGCTTTTGTGCACTGAAAGGGATGCTTACGGTTACTAGTGTTTTAAACAATGGTTATTAAAGCTGTACATTTAAATATCTAATTTGCCTCATGTCTTTAAGATCAGTTTGTAAATCTTGTTATAGCTACAAACAAGTTGATTTTGTATATAGATAGAAATGCTTAATCTTTAACGTTCAATTAGTTCAAAACTTAATGAGTTACAATGAAAAAAATTGCTTGCACACTTAATCTAGTTTCCTTGGCCATTTTAAACTGTTTAAATTACATATATAAACTTTGATTTGCACACACTTCCAATAATATGAAAGGCCTAAAATCTGATGAAATCTTCCTAAGCATTCAAATACTAACCTAAATCTACACTCATAAATTTAATACATTAAGGTCTTGTAAACATTCATTGTTTTATCAACTTGTTAAATTTTCTTTCTTTCTTACTTTCTTTTTTTTTTTTTTTAGAGGAGTCTCGCTCTGTCGCCCAGGCTGGAGTGCAGTGGCACGATCTCGGCTCACTGCAAGCTCTGCCTTCTGGGTTCCTGCCATTCTCCTGCCTCAGCCTCCCGAGTAGCTGAGACTACAGGCGCCCGCCACCTCGCCCGGCTAGTTTTTTTGTATTGTTAGTAGAGACGGGGTTTCACCGTGTTAGCCAGGATGGTCGCGATTTCCTGACCTTGTGATCTGCCCCTCTCGGCCTCCCAAAGTGCTGGGATTACAGGCGTGAGCCACCGCGCCCGGCCTCAACTTGTTAAATTTTCTTAGACATTTAAAAATTAAAACCACAGATCTAATTTCAAATTCCTTTAAGCAGTTTGAATTAAATTCCAAGTGTCTGATCCTCTAAGACATTAGGTCCTCTTAAATATTTCGGATACCTTAACAGTATCACCGTAATCGGAAACATTCTTCAGCGTGACCCGGATTACTGAGCTCATGGGCTGACTTACTTGCCACAGTCTCTGTGTGTTCTGGCACTCACCCCACCAAGGTGACATACTCTGCCTCAGCTCAGGACTGTGATATGTTAATAGAGATTCTGGGCCAGGCACAGGACTTGATACTGCTTCCGTAATGGTTCTACCCAAGCTGGAAGCTAAACGTCTTGCAGTAATGGGTTTTTTTCTTTTTCTTTTTCTTTTCTTTTTGAGATAGGGTCTCACTCTGTCGCCTGCATTGGAATGCAGTGGCACAATCTCAGCTTACTACTGCATTCACCTCCAAGGCTCAAGCGATCCTCTCGCCTCAGCCTCCTGAGTAGCTGAGGCCACAGGCATGCGCCACTCCGCCCAGCTAATTTTTTGTATTTTTGGTAGAGACAGGGTTTCCCCATGTTGCCCAGGCTGGTCTTGAACTCCTGGCCTCATGTGATCCACCAGCCTCAGCCTCCCAAAGTGCTGGGATTACAGGTGTGAGTCACAGCACCTGGCCAGTAATGGGATTCTTAAGACAACTTGTATCTTGCTTCTGGTGCATTACTTCACCTTTTGCACAACTTTTAACTGCCTGATTTGCATCAGTTGAGCTTCTGCACCCACTGCCCAGGTTGCACTTACTTTACTGCCTCATTCGATTTTCCTCCCTTTTTATTGTTATTTTTGTCTGACTACGCCATTCTTTAAAAAATTATTTTCAGCTGGGCGTGGTGGCTCACGCCTGTAATCCCAGCACTTTGGGAGGCCAAGGCGGGCGGATCACAAGGTTGGGAGATCGAGACCATCCTGGCTAATACGGTGAAACCCTGCCTCTACTAAAAATACAAAAAATTAGCCAGGTGTGGTAGCAGGTGCCTGTAATCCCAGCACTTTGGAGGCTGAGGCGGGTGGATTACTTGAGGTCAGGAGTTCGAGACCAGCCTGGCCAACATGATGAAACCCCGCCTCTACTACAAATACAAAAAAATTAGTCGGTGTGGTGGCATGTGCCTGTAATCCCAGCTACTCAGGAGGCTGAGGAAGGAGAATCACTTGAACCTCGGGGGTGGAGGTTGCAGTGAGCTGAGACTGCACCACTGAACTCCAGCTTGGGCAACACAGTGAGACTCTGTCTCAAAAAAAAAACAAAACAAAACTCAGGGTCCTGAGAATTTAACCATGCCAATGTAGTCTTGCTTGCTTGATTTATTCATTTATCTAGAGACAGAGTCTCCCTCTGTTGCCCAGGCTGGAGTGCACTGGCATGATTTTGGCTCACTGCAACCTCTGCCACCCAAGTTCAAGCGATTCTCTTGCCTCAGCCTCCCAAGTGCTGGGATTACAGATGCGTGCCACCACGCCCGGCTAATTTTTATATTTTTAGTAGAGACGGGGTTTCGCAGTGTTGGCCAGGCTGGTCTTGAACTCCTGACCTCAGATGGAGTTGAGGCCTCCCAAAATGCTAGGATTACAGGCATGAGCCACCGTGTCCAGCCTCATTATTAACTGAAGAAAAATGGGTGCCCTTTAAAGAGTCTGTCAGATTAGGAAACAAAAAGAAGTCAGAAGGAGATAAATCAGGACTGTACGATGGATGCCTAATGATTTCTTGTTGGAACTCTTGCAAAATTACCCTTGTTATTCATGAGGAGTGAGCAGGAGCATTGTGGTGGAGAAGGAGTCTCTGGTGAAGTTTTCCCAGGCATTTTTCTGCTAAAGCTCTGGGTAACCTACTCAAAACACTCTCATAGGAAGCAAATGTTATCATTCTTTGGCCCTCCAGAAAGTTAACAGCAAAATACTTTCAGCATCCCAAAAAACTGTTGTCATGACCTTCGACTGGTCTACTTTTGCTTTGGCCAGATCACTTCCACCTCTTGGTAGTCACTGCTTTGTGCTTTGTCTTCAGGATCGTTCTGGTGAACCCATGTGTCATCTCCTGTTGCAGTTTTTTTTTTTTTTTGGAAGAAATGCTTCAGATTCTTGATCCCACTTATTTAAAATTGCCATTGAAAGCTCTGTTCTTCTCTATAGTTGATCTGGGCACAGCAGTTTTAGCACCAATCAAATTGAAAGTTTGCTTAACTTTATTTTTCGTGATTTCTTTATTTTTCAAAATTATATAAGCCGAACCAATTGAGATGTCTGCTGTTGGCTCTTCCTTTCTTCCTTCCTTCCTTTCTTTCTTTCTTTCTCTTTTCTTTCCTTTCTTTTTATTTTTATTTTTTTTCGGAGTCTTGCTCTGTCGCCCAGGCTAGAGTGCAGCAGTGTGATCTCAGCTCATTGCAACTCTGCCTCCCAGGTTCAAGCAACTCTCCTGCCTCAGCCTCCTGAGTAGCTAGGATTACAGGCACCCACCACCGCGCCTGACTGATTTTTGTATTTTTAGTAGAGACAGGGCTCCACCATCTTGGCCAGGCTGGTCTCGAACTCCTGACCTTGTGATCCACCTGTCTTAGCCTCCCAAAGTGCTGGGATTACAGGCATGAGCCAACATGCCCAGCCTCTTTTTTTCTTTTTTGAGACAGAGTCTCACTCTGTCACCCAGGCTGGAGTGGCTCACTACAGCCTCCACCTCCCAGGCTCAGGTGATCTTCCCTCCTTAGTCTCCTGAGTAGCTGGGACTACAGGAGGCGTGCATCACCATGCCAGGCTAATTTTTTATTTTTGTGTAGATACAAGGTCTCATTACATTGACTAGGCTGGTCTTGAACTCCTGGGCTCAAGCAATCTCCCGTTTTGGCCTCCCAAAGTGCCGGGATTATAGGTGTGAGGCACTGTGCCCAGCTGTGTTTTCATTTTAATTGGGGAAAATGCATAGTTACCGAGAGAAAGTTACAAGAAACACAACCCAATAAGAGACCACAGAGCTCTTATTCCAAGTGAGCCTGGATTCCAAGCTGAGGAGGGGCTCTATGGACTGCGTGGGTCTGGAGCTGCAGAGACCGGGAGACACAGAGCTTGTGCTGCACCTTTAGTGGCCAAGAGCCCCAAGCCTGTGAGTCTGATTCACTGATTCAACACATACTGCATACCCACTTAAAAATGCAAGCACTAGGCTTAAGCACTGGGAATACATCTATAAGCCAGACAGACCAAATTCTTTCTCCCAGAAGCTCAGAACTGAGTGATGGGCAAGACAGACAATAAGCAAATAACTATTTAGACTGTCAAGTGGTAATAAGTGCAATGAAAAAGAATCAGGCAGAGCAATGGGAGAACAAGCATCGGTAGGGTGTGGAGGGGGTGCTGTTTTAAGACTGGGTTATCAAAGACATCCTCTCCAGTAAAGTAGTATTGTGGGCTGAGTAATATCCCCCCAAAATTCATGTCCACCCAGAACCTCAGAATGTGACCTTATTTGGAAAGGATTTTGCAGATGTAATTAGTCAAAGATCTCAAGATGAGGTCATGCTGGATTCAGGAGGTGCCCTAAATCCAATGCTGAGTATCCTTATAATGAGAGGAGAGGGCACAGAGACAAGGTGGCCATGTGGAGATGGAGGCAGAAATTGGAATGACGCTCCCACAAGCCAACCAGATTGGAATGCCTGGGGGCCACCAGAAGCCAGGAAGAAGCAAAGAAGGACCCTGCCCCAGAGCCTTCAGAGGGAGCATGGCCCAATCAACACCTTGATTTTGGACTTCTTAGCTTCCTGCACTGTGAGAGATTATATAGTTGTCATTTTACATTTACATTTTATTTTGAATTAATTTTACTTTAATTTTATTTTGTTCAGTTGCCACCATACTCAGGTTGTGGTCATTTGTTATGGCATCCCTAGGGAGCTAATACAGACAGTGCCTGAGTGGAGCTCTGAGTGAGGAACGGAGTGAGCCGGTGGAGCAGGACCAGCCGGGGCAGGGGCAGAGGCAGAGGGAAGCCCAGTGAGAGAGGGGTACAGGGTGCAGGCAACACTGAGGGAGGAGTGTGTGAGGAGAAGGATGTGGGAGAGAAGGCCAAAGTAGCTTCAGGGAACAAGATGGAGGAGACCAGAGTAAGATTTTTTTTTTAAATGTGTGTATATATGTGTGTATGTGTGTGTATATATGTATGTATGTATATGTACACTCATATTTTTTATATTTATATACTTTTAAAAAATATGTTTTATATTTATATACACATATTTTATATATAATTATATATATTATATATATTAATTATATATAAATATATAATTTTTTATATATTATAAAATATATATTATTATAATATATAAAACGAAACGTTGAAAACGTTGAAAAAATGAAACGTTGAAAGTTGAGGAGAAGAGGGGAAGGTGATAAAGGAGAGTGATACGGTTTCGCTGTGTCCCCACCCAAATCTCATCTTGAATTGTAGCTCCCATAATTTCCATGTGTTGTGGGAGGGACCCGGTGGGAGATAATTGGATCATGGGGGGTGATTTCCCCGATACTGTTCTCGTGGTAGTGAATAAGTCTCACAAGATCCGATGGTTTTATAAGGGGAAACTCCTTTCACTTGGCTCTCATTTCTCTCTTGTCTGCTGCTATGTAAAACGTGCTTTTCACCTTCCACCATGATTGTGAGGCCGCCTCAGCCACGTGGAACTGTGAGTCCATTAAACCTCTTTTTCTTTATAAATTACCCAGGTATGTCTCAGGTAGGTCTTTATCAGCAGCGTGAGAACAAACTAATACAGGAGAGCAAGTGCCCAGGAAATGTCAGAGAATTGCTGAGCTGCACTAAGTGTCCACTGGAGGTCCATGGTTATGAATTTGATGCAAGATGAGTCCTCATGGCTGTGAACCTTTCTCCAGCCATGTCTAACTGCCTGGGGATAAACAGACTAGACCCAGCCACATTTAACCTGGCTTAGGTTTTGCCACATGAATCCATGTGCACACTAGGAGGAGAGGATGAAAATGTTGTGGAGGATGTACTCAAACCAATGAGTTAATAATGGGCTGTGAAATCTAAGCCAGGACAAAGGAAAGTGAGGATGTGACAGAGGTGAGGGAGTGTCCAACATAGGAGAGTAGTATGTTCAAAGTCCCAGTGATGTTGCGTAACTTGAGGCCTCAAGGACTCAGAACATGAGAAGAGAGCCTGAATAATAATAGGAAGGGGTAGTGGAGTGGGATGCTTGAGGGAGAGGTCTTTCCACAAGAGCAGGTAGCTGGGGTGGAGTGAAGTCCTGGGTCATCAAAAACAATGATAGGAGCTGGTGATGATGTCGAGAAATTGTAACTGTCATACATTGCTAGTGGAACTGGAAAATGATACAGTCACTTTGGAAAACAATTTGGTAGTTTCTCAAAATGTTAAACATAGAATTGCCATAGGACCCAGTAATTTCACTCTTAGATATATCATATGTCATGATAAAGACTTATATGTGAATGTTCATAGCCACCTTATTTATTTATTGAGACAGAGTTTTGCTCTTGTCACCCAGGCTGGAGTGCAGTGGCACGATCTCAGCTCACTGCAACCTCTGCCTCCTGAGTTCAAGTGATTTTCCTGCCTCAGCCTTCTGAGTAGTTGGGATTACAGGCACATGCCACCATGCCCAGCTAATTTTTGTATTTTTTGTAGAAACAGGGTTTCACCATGTTGGCCAGGCTGGTCTCAAACTCCTGGCCTCAGGTGATCCACCCACCTTGGCCTCCCAAAGTGCTTGGATTACAGGCATGAGCCACTACACTCAGCCTCATAAGAGCCTTATTCTTTACAGTCAAAAAGTAGAAATGAGCCACATTTGTCAACTGATGAATGGATAAACAAAAATGTGGTACATCCATACAATGGAATGCCCTTTAGCAACAAAAGTGAATAGAGTCCTGATTGCTGCAGTGTGGATGAACCTTCCAAACATTATGCTAAGTGAAAGAAGACAGACACAAAAGACCATATTTTGTATAATTCTATTTAGATAAAATGTTCAGAAAAGGCAAATCTATAGGGACAGAAACTAGATGAGAGACTCTTTTTCAAATGATGAAAGTTATGGAAAATTTGTGATGGCGTTTGCAGAATTCAATAAATATACGAAAAATCATTTTGTGCTTAAAATGGGTGAGTTTTCTAGTAAGTAAATTACATCTCAATGAAGCTGTTGCCCACATATGAGAAATAGTCATTCATGAGAGCCATGGAGAGAGACAATGGGCCAGGCATTAAATATTCAAGAGATGACCCAGGGATCTGAGATGGCTGCAATGAGGGAGGGGTGGTGGGTAGTGGAGGCTGATGGTATGAGTTTAAAAGGAGCTGGGGGGTTTTGGAATGAGAGAGAGGCAATGGTCTGGGAGTAGATACGAAGAAAAAGGAGGACCTACATCCCACCTCTAGACCCAGTGGTTGAGGGGTACAAAGGAGAGCCTACCTCACTCTGTTTTTTGTTTTGTTTTGTTTTGTTTTGTTTTTGAGACAGAGTTTTGCTCTTGTTGCCCATGTTGGAGTGCAATGGCACGATCTCACCTCACCGAAACCTTCGCCTCCTGGGTTCAAGTGACTCTCCTGCCTCAGCCTCCTGAGTAGCTGAGATTACAGGCATGTGCCATTACGCCCAGCTAATTTTGTATTTTTAGTCAAGACGGGGTTCCTCCATGTTGGTCAGGCTGGTCTTGAACTCCTGACCTCAGGTGATCCACCTGCCTCAGCCTCCCAAAGTGCGGGTATTACAGGCATGAGCCACTGCGCCCCGCCGCCTACCTCACTTTAAGAGGGTTGAAGGGAAAGCCATGCCTTCTGGGAATAAGCAGACAAAATGGAGGAGGGAATGGTATGGGCAGGCAATTAGGTGGGAAAATGCTTACTTATGGGAAATGGCAAAGACCATCCTGAGTGAATAGAGTATCAGTAAAGGAATGATATGACAGAAGCGGAGACATATTCATCCAGAGGAAACTCAAACTTTAGGGACCCTCACTTGCTTGGCCCCTTCCAAGCACTTGGGAGGTGACTTAGCAATGTATTCAAGTGGTCCACATGGTTTTGTAAAATTTGTAAAGGTAAGCAGAGAATTTGGGTCTCATCAAAGCTGAGTCGGTGAATCTCTTAATAGGGTATATTTTAAAAAGCTGAGTCAAAATGGAACTTCCCTCCCATCAGAAATAAAGGCAATAGTGCAGAGTATATAGTGATAGCTGAGCGTGGTGACTCACGCCTGTAATCCCAGCACTTTGGGAGATCAAGGCAGGTGGATTGCTTGAGCTGAGGAATTCGAGATCAGCCCAGGCAACACAGCAAAACCCTCTATCTACAAAAAGTACAAAAATTAGCTGGGTGTGGTGTGTGCACCTGTAGCCCCATCTACTGGGGAGGCTGAGGTGGGAGGATCCCTTGAGTCCAGGAGGGGAAAAAAAAAGGACTTTTCTCTTCCCTCTTTTATTATTTATTTATTTGTTTGTTTGTTTATTTATTTAATTTTGAGACTGAGTCTCGCTCTGTCACCCAGGCTGGAGTGCAGTGGCCCGATTTCGGCTCACTGCAAGCTCCGCCTTCCAGGTTCATGCCATTCTCGTGCCTCAGCCTCCCGAGTAGCTGGGACTACAGGCGCCTGCCACCATACCCAGCTAAATTTTTTTGTATTTTTTAGAAGAGATGGGGTTTCACCGTGTTAGCCAGGATGGTCTCAATCTCCTGACCTTGTGATCTGCCCGCCTTGGCCTCCCAAAGTGCTGAGATTACAGGCGTGAGTCACTGTGCCCGGCCAGTTCTTAAGTTTTAGCCATGCTGGTAGAGATGTAATAATATATCCTGATTTAAATTTGCCCCTCTCTGATAACCAGATATGATGAGTACCTTTCCATATGCTTATTGGTCATTTGAATATTCTCTTTTGTACAGTGCCTGTTTGTCTTTTACCAACGTTTCAAAATTTGAATTTGTCTTTTTTGTATTAATTTATGGGAGTTCTTTATATATTCGGGAAACAAGATTTTGTTTTTAATGTATATATGGCAAACATCTTCTCCCAAGTTGTGGTTTGCCTTTTTACTCTCATAATGTTGTCTTTTAATTAACCAATTTTTAAAATGATAACAATTGTGCTTCCGCCATCTTTCCAGCCCCAGTCATATTGGTGTGGAGATGCTTCTGGAAGCAACATGACGATGGCTGCCCAAGGAGAGCCCCGAGTCCAGTTCAAACTTGTACTGGTTGGTGATGTTGGTACTGGAAAAACTATATCCATGAAACATCATTTGGCTGGTGAATCTGAGAAGTATAGAGCTACCTTGGGTGTTGAGGTTTATCTGCTTGTGTTTCACACCAACAGAGGACCTTTTAAATTTAATGTATAGGCCGGGCACAGTGGCTCATGCCTGTAATCCCAGCACTTTGGGGGGCCGAGGCAGGTGGATCACCTGAGGTCAGGAGTTCGAGACCAGCCTGGCCAACATGGTGAAACCCCGTCTCTACTAGAAATACAAAAATTATCTGGGTGTGATGGCAGGCTCCTGTAATTCCAGTTACTTGGGAGGCTGAGGCAGGAGAATTGCTTGAACCCGGGAGGCGGAGGTTGCAGTTAGCCGAGATCATGCCATTGCACTCCAGCCTGGGCAACAAGAGCAAAACTCTGTCCCCTCCAAAAATATAAATATAAAAATAAATAAATAAATAAATAAATAAATACAACTGGCCAGGAGAAATTTGGCGGACTGAGAGATGGCTATAGTATCCAGTCCCAATGTGCCATTATAATGTTTGATGTAACATCAAGAGTTACTTACAAGAATGTGCCCAACTAGCACAGAGATCTGGTATGAGTGTGTGAAAACATCCCCATCATGTTATGTGGCAACAAAGTGGATATTAAAGACAGAAAAGTGAAGGCAAAATCTATTGTCTTCCACCAAAAGAACAATCTTCAGTACTATGACATTTCTACCAAAAGTAACTACAACTTTGTCTTTTGGGATTTTTGTTTTGTTTTTTATTTTATTTTATTTTATTTTTATTTATTTATTTTTTGAGACAGGGTCTGACTCTGTCACCAAGGCTGGAATGTAGTGGTGTAATCTCGGCTCACTGCAACCTCTGCCTCCTGGGCTCAAGTGATCCTCCCACCTCAGCCTTCTGAGTAGCTGGGACTACAGGTGCACCACCACACACAGCTACTTTTTGCATTTTTTGTAGAGACAGTGTTTTACCATGTTTTCCGGCCTGGTCTCAAACTCCTGGGCTCAAGCGATCCACCTGCCTTGGTCTCCCAAAGTGCTGGAATTATAGGCATGAGCCACTGCACCTGGCCAAAAAGTTACTACAACTTTAAAAAGCCCTCCTCTGGCTTGCTAGGAAGCTTATTGGAGACCTTAAGTTGGAGTTGGTTGCCATGCCTGCTCTTGCCCTATGAGAGGCTGTCATGGACCCAGCTGTGGCAGTACAGTATGAGCACAAATTAGAGGTTGCTCAGATAACTGATCTCCTGGATGAGGATGATGGACGACCTGTGAGGATGAAGCTGGAGCCCAGCATTAGAGTCTGGTTTTATAGGAAGCTATCCTGCGATGTCAGTGGTGCAGCGTGTGTGCCACTTTATTATCACCTGTGGGATGCCAAAGGACATGAATAGGCTTCGGAGTAAATGTGGCAGTTCAAAAAACACCTTCATTGTTTGGACCTGCATCTTTCACTGTTTTGGAACACAGTTGATTTCTTCCTGAGTTTCAAATATGAGACACTACAGTCACACCACGGTATTCAGTGGTGAAATCTTGTTTGTTACTATCATTCCCATTCCTTTTCATTTAGAATCAGAAGAAAGTTGTATTTCAAATATCTAAAAAATAATTACAATAAAATCAAAATTTTCAATATTTTCTTTTAAGTTAGTGGGTTTGTTGTCCTATTTAAGAAATCTTGGTTGGACATGGTAGCTCACACCTGTAATCCCAGCATTTGGGAGGCCAAGGCGGGAGGGTCACTTGAGGCCAGGAGTTTGAGACCAATCTGGGCAACATATCAAGACCCTGCCTCTATTTAAAATGCAAAAGGGAAGAAAGAAATCTTTATCTACCTCAAGACTTTGAAGATATTTCTCTAGGCTTTTATCTAGAACTTTATTGTTTACTTTTCACCTTCAGGTCCACCCTCCACCTAGAATTAATTTTGTGTATGTTATAAGGTAAGAATCAAGCTTTAATGTTTTAAAATATGGATATCAGCACCACTTATTGAAAAGATCATCATTTTTCCTCCTGAATTTCTTTAGCAACTTTGTCACACATCACATAAGCTGGTTTCTAGTTTTTGTTTTTTTTTATGAGATGAAGTCTCACTCTTGTCACCCAGGCTGGAATGCAGTGGTGCCATCTCGGCTCACTGCAACCTCTGCCTCCCAGATTCAAACAATTCTCCTGCCTCAGCCTCCAAGTAGCTGGGATTACAGGCACCTGCCACCACACTCTGCTAATTTTTGTATTTTTAGTAGAAATGGGGTTTCACCATGTTGGCCAGGCTGGTCTCTATCTCCTGACCCCAGGTGATCTGCCCGATCCCAAAGTGCTGGGATTACAGGCATGAGCCACTGCATCTGGCCAGTTTCTAGATTTTGTTCCATCAGCCTATTTGTTTATCCTTGTGCAAATACTAACTGTATTAAGTTTTGATACCTGAAAGTGTAAGTCTCCAGTTTTGTTAAGTGTCTTGAAGACTGCCTTCGCTATTCCAGGTCCTTTGCATTTACATATAAAATTTAGAATCATCTTGTCAGTTTTCACCAAAAGTCCCATGGGGATTTCAATTGGAATTGCATTAAATTTATAGATCAAATTGTTAACATCTTAATACTTGTCTGTCATTCTAAGTATATAGCATATTCTTCCATTTATTTACATCTTCTTTAATTTATCTCAGCAATATTTTGTAGTTTTCAATGGAGAAATCCTACCAAACTCATCAGATTTATTTCTAGGAATTTGATATTTTGGTTCTATTTGTAAGTGGTGTCTTTTTAAATTTCATTTTCTAGTTGTTCGTTGCTGTTATATAAAAATATAATGGATATTTTGTATATTGATTTTATATCCATTGAACTACCTAAATTCATGTATTAATATTAACCATTTGATTGTAGTTATCTATACTTATAATAATGTAATCTACAAATAATGACTCTAACTTTTTTCTTTCCAATTTTATACCTCATAATTCTTTTTCTTACCTTATTGCACTGGCTATGACCTCCAGTACAGTGTTGAATAGAAGTGATTAGAGTGAACATCCCTATCTGGCTCCCAACCCGATGGGGAAAGGCTCCATTTCACCATTAAGTGTGATACTAGCTGAGATAGTTTTGTAAATAGCCTTCTTCAGAATAAGAAAGAAAGAAACTAAAACTGGGTATGGTGGCGTACAGCTTTAGTCCCAGCTACTCTGGAGGCTGAGGCAGGAGGATCCCTTGAGACCAGAAGTTCAGGCTATAGTGTACAGCATGATTGCATTTAGGAGTAGCCACTGTACTCTAGCCTGGCCAATATAGCAAGATCCTGTCTTGGATCTTGCTATCCAAGACAGCAAGGAAGGAAGGAGGGAGGGAGGGAAGAAGGGAGGGAAGGAGGGAAGGAAGGATTATAGTTTGCTGAAAGTTGTTTCTTTCTTTCTCTTTCTTCTTTCCTTCCCTCCCTCCCTCCCTCCCTCCCTCCCTCCCTCCCTC